>NW_008794014.1:898624-919257 GCF_000699145.1 Aptenodytes forsteri
TAGCATATACATGTTTCAGTGTGTTTCCTAAGATCACTCATCAATCAGTAAAACTGTTTATTCGTATATACATACTAAAAAAGAGGAAAAAATACTCTTTTTAGAATCATATTCTTAGCTGATATAGAGCAGCCTCACATTAATGCCCTCTGTGGAGCTCTTCACATGAGGTGAAATAAATTTCACATCATTTTAGATGTCTGGTGTAACACAGTATGGAGAATTAAGCACTTCTACAGGATGTTACACACATCTGTCTGATACTTATGTTCGGATGGGATCCTAAAAACTGGCAGAGCCTGTATCTTTGATTCTGAAGGGAATCTCGGGTGTGGTTTACTTTAGATGTATAACTTCGAGGTAGCTTTAGGTAGGTAAAGTGAAATCCACTCCAGGTGGAGATCTGGACTTTTAATATAAATTACTGTATCTACTTTGAATAAAAATAGCAATACATTTTAATGGTTTCAAATAATGCTTTTTGGTTCCTTAAGGAGGATGTAATAGAGTGAATTAGTGTTTAAATTTTTTTATATGCATTTGTTTTACACAGAGGGACTACTCTGGCTTCAGTGAAAAATTTCCTGAGTTAGAAGAGATTAAATGAAATCAAAATCTCACTAAGGGAAAGATGAGATAGTACTAAGATGGATGGCAAAAATAAGGTCTAATATAGAATGCATAGGCTTAGCATAAAATGTGCATGGATAGCTTGGAAAGTACACTAGTGACATGTATCTATGTAATGGTTCCAAAGCATTTTCTTTTGGATGATATTAAGACTTTATAAAACAAACATATGCTCATGCTAATACTGTTTTGAAGTAAATGTATTAATGCAAAAATGTCCAAACAAATGTGCCAGATTTCCTCAGGGTTTAGCTCCCACAGCAGCAAAAGAAGTAGTCCAGAGTGTTTGAAACACTTTCCATAGGAGCATTTTTACCACGCCAAGAATCAAAGCAGGAGCGCTGTGCAGTTGTGGCAATGCAGAAGCCTCCACAGCATGCACATCGCAAGAACACTGCTGCATCCCGGAGCGGGAAGAGTCCAGGTGTCCTTCTTCTTAGGTACGAGATGCAAGAGAACCAGGGCAGTTTTGCTTTACAGAAGGGAATTGTCAAAGTTACAGGGGCAGAGACCATGAAAACCTCATCTATGAGAAGGGAGCAAGAGAGAGGATGATCAGTGGAAAGACCTATGCCTTTGCAGGCACATCAGTGCACTGCAACTGTATTGAATCAAAAGACATCGCCCTCAGTACGAGGAGTAAGGCAAGGCCCCCTCGTCACATTTACAAGCAAACACCCAGGAGCTACAGGTCCTCCAAACGCCAGGGACCTGCACCGTATCAGGTAAAACCGACCCCACCTTACTTCTCAGAAATTGGAGGACCTATGACCAGCCACAGGGTGATGATGTCACTGTGGCTGGTTTTGTTTCTTTATATTTTAAAACAGTTATGCAAATGCCATTTTGTGGAGAAACATGTTTTTAATAAATAGACTTGCATCTTGGTTTGCTACCAGTTCGATCATCAAAACTTTCCCACCGGGTCCAAACCTGTCCACCAGGAAAAACGCTGGTAAACCTGCCCTGGCCAACCCAGGCAGGCAGAATACCAACCCTTTGGGGATAATCCTTTAATGCCTAGAAGGTATTCAGCCAGAGTTTTGCAGGCAGAGGACTGAATCAAATGTTTATTAACCAGAATCTTGTTACTCCTATAAAGAACCTTGGATAAAATTGTACATTTAAAACTCTTTATCTGCTATATATGCCAGACTTGGATTTACTAGAGGGGAGAGAGAAGAAATGGAAGAGGAAATGCTGAGGGAACTCTAGCCGCTCCCATTACTACTCGTTAGTTCAGCACATAAAATTGCAGTCCCTGCTGCAACCCCCAATTCACTGCCTCTCCTTTCATATTGGGTCTTTGTTCACTGCCCAAATAACTCCAATACTATCCAAAAAAGTGTACAGATATGTATCAGGTGGAGTTCCTGGCTTGCATATGTGTGTGAGTATATTTGCATACACATGTATATGTGCACATATACACATGTATACATAAATACATATTCCTATAAATATCCACATAGACAACATTTTTTTCCTAATAAATTATTTGTATTTCTTAATTTTTTTTTCTCAACCTTTTCTTGGGTAAAATGTTAAATTACTGTTTTTTCTTTCTTACTTTCTTTATAGGGGTCAGACTGCATTGTTGAATCACTTTAAATCCTGAGTCAGGAACATGTCACAGAGTTATAAAACGGTTCTGTTGATGGAGCAGCCTAGCGCTGATAGGAGAGCTATTGATTGCAGATCTACTTTTAGATTGGATTTGTGCTCTGCAGTCCTTTTACCTGGTCATAAAATATAAGTGGGGTTTACAAAAAAATAGCAGTCCACTTAGGAAGTCTCTTAACAGGTTTTTTGAGCTTAAATGTACATTCCTTTAAGTACCTGTTAATTACTTTACTGTGATGATGCGCACCTGTACAATGTCAGACTGCCCACAGAGCCCATTGTTAGCCTGCCCGTCAGCCATTTACTGCCCATGATTCACAGTCAAGGGGTCTAGGATTATTGTCTACTGGGAATTACGTTTTAGTAGTACAACAGTGTGCTGGAGATGTCTTAATGGGCTGCTCAAGTGAGATTGTTATAATGCCCACATTGTTGTTCCAGCCAGCACACAGCCCAATTGCTTTTTAAGTTATGGCATCAGCAAGCTCCAGGTCATTTGCACTTAAATCACATGCACATATCTGAAATGTTGATGTGGTAACTGGTAGCAATGTATACAATACTTTTAACCTCCAATTTGGTGGGTGCTTGGGATCAGATTATATGAAGTGTGCATGTATGCTTCAACCTTTAGGGCTACAGCAAGCTTTGCTGATTTTAAATGTCATCGTAAATTTTGCCTTGAACAGCTCACCTCAGCTCATGTGCAGCTTTCCCCTTGATAAGCCGGAGGATAAAGAGTATAAGTGGGTTGCATGAAAACTCATGTGCACCTCCTGCATGCCCCAGCTCATGAATTTGCTAGAAACACGTTCAGATGAGTAGAGATGTAGGGTACAGACAGCCCTCCTTATACCTCTCTTTCTTTTAGACAACTACCCCTGCACTGGTGTGCCTGTGCACGTGCACATACACACAGACGGATAAATACACATATAGTCACATACACAAGCTGCATCACAGGAAAATAGTATAGGGAGACTGTAGAAACTCCATTTTCTAACGTGGTCTACTGGTTCCTTCCCCCCCACACCCCCACCCCGTAAAAGATTGAGCACATCAGATGAGTTCTCCTGGGAGCAGCTGGAGCAAAACATACTTGTCTTCGAATCCATGGCCAAGGTGTCTATGGCACTTAGATGAGGTCTTTAGCAGCATTATTTCTTTTCAAAGTCACAACTACCAGGCTAAACCATCCTGATTCCTTTTCTTTTTTCTTTTGTTTTTTGGTGATGATTGTGCAGGCATTGACATACCCAAGTAGATGTAGAAAGAAACTAAGGAATTTCTAATGGGTTTGGAGTCTATAAAGTTTCCTGGCAGCACTTGTAACTTGAGCTGATTGGAAATATCGGATATTTCCCACAGAAAAAGCAAAACGAGCTTCCCCAGACATAACAGCAACAAGACCACATGCACCATCCCCTTACCTCAAATTTTCCACTGAAAAACTGAAGAATGCAAAAACTTTGTCTAATCATTACAGTTTCCTTCTCAACAAAAAAAAATCAATTTTTCTGCAGATCCTTTTTTTAAAAAAAAAAGGAAATATCGGATATTTCCCACAGAAAAAGCAAAACGAGCTTCCCCAGACATAACAGCAACAAGACCACATGCACCATCCCCTTACCTCAAATTTTCCACTGAAAAACTGAAGAATGCAAAAACTTTGTCTAATCATTACAGTTTCCTTCTCAACAAAAAAAAATCAATTTTTCTGCAGATCCTTTTTTTAAAAAAAAAATAAGTAACTCACTCCCTTCCTCCAACAATCAGTCAAAAAAAATTTTTGAAGGAAAATGTTTTAACTGATCCCATTGTAATGTCAAGAGCTTGACTGGAGAAAAAGTATAAGTAACTTACTCCCTTCCTCCAATTTTCAGTCAAAAAAAATTTTTGAAGGAAAATGTTTTAACTGATCCCATTGTAATGTCAAGAGCTTGACTGGAGAAAAAAATTGAATACTTCAAGGCATCTGATCTTACCTAGTATTATATAAATAGGTCTCTTCCTCATTATATGAATTTGTATTCCAGTAGTGTTGCTGCAAACTTTACCTCCTTCAGCTGGCATACCATCACTGAAATGGCACACTTCTCAAACAGCTTTCCCTTTTATCAAAAACACAGAACTGGAATTTTTAACAGATGGTATTTTCACTGCTTTGAAATTTTTACAGAGAATGAGCTAAACACATTGACTTGGGCAGGGGGAGAGGCAGTGCAGGGAAACAAGAGGGAGGGAAGGCAGGAAGAAGAGATTTTCATAAGTGCTCGATGTGGACTTTTTTCACCACATTAAAAATAAGAATTTTACCCTAGGTTTCAACGGGATCAGAGTAAGAGCAATGCTGAGCACTTTGGAAAAAAAAGTCACACTCCCCAATGTTATTAATATGAGTCATAATTAGAGATGGAACATTTGATCCAAACCCCAATTAACTTCAGGGGAAATTTGGATCCAAACTTTATGGCTTGAATTTATTTGCATGCTGGGCCAAGACAGAACTCCTGACCCAGTGCTGTCCAATCCCTCCCCCACTAACAAATCCTTTGGGGAATTAGAGATGCATATCTGGTTCAAGATCTGACATTTGTGGTTTGGAGCTTGTTTGACAGTATATCTTACACTTAAAGAGCACTTTCTACCTCAAAATGCCATTTGTGCTTTAAAAAATGCATCTGTACAGGAGGCTGATTCTTAGGAAGAACCCAGTAAAGCCAAGTGATATGCTTTCTTCAGCATGTTTGCAAATAAGATGGAAATGCTCACAGATTACTGATTTTCTCAAAACTTTCTGTCTTTCAATTCAGAAAATTCTTCCTGGAGGACTAGGTGCATTTTCTAGTTCAGGCAGTGATCCTGAGGGTTTGACTCTCTCTTTCTTGCTCATGTGGAATCACACTGATTTCAGTTTGGTTATTGATTAAGCAAGTCACTACCCAGCCTGAAGATGTGTGGGTAAACCAGGCCTTAGTGTCACAGACAGACCTGGGAAATGTACCTGATAATCCAAGACCCTTGTAAGACCATGTGCGGTTTCATGTTGGTAGCATCTGTCAGTGAGATCTCCAAGGAGGTTTAGAAGGAGGCTCAGGTGGTCCTATATTGAAAGCTTTATTCTAACATCAGTAAAATGAACTTTAACACTGCAAGGACTCTGGAATGCATTAGAAAATATTTTTTTCCTACAAGGCAAATTAGCCAAAACAAACAAAAATTGTGACTATAAACATAATTGAATGTTACCCAATTTTATGTAGCTCTAGGTCAGATAGACTATGACCTGATACATTTTTTCTCCCACCCTATCTAGCAATCTTGTTCAAAATTACTGCAAAATATTGTCTTTAGGAAGCCAATCATTAATTATTTATGAGCAATATTCTACTGAAAGAGTTTAAGCTATTTGCTTGAGTTACAAACTCTGTGGAGAGTTGTGTAAAAGCTTTTTTCCCACCTTTTCAGTCAGCGAATGATTCATTAATCCCAGAGTACATACAAATATTTAGGAGGCAGCAGCATCCACAGGATAAAGCATTTGTCTTGAGAAGAATTGCTTCTCCTCTTAGTCCAGCTGTGTGGTGAATCACTTAGGGTGATTCACTTCTCACTCTGCATGCCTCAGTTTCCCATGCTGTAGCTTGGCATGTGTCTTTTTTATGGAGAGTTGTGTGCTCTATGGATGAGAAGTCCTACACAGGAGTTGTGCCTTCATGTTTGTGAGAGCAGCCCCAGAGCCTAAGTAGGACAGAATATGAAAGAGATGGTAGGACCTGCTTTTGGTAGCCGGCAGAGAAAACATGATTTTTAATCACAGGCTGGAACAATGGTAGCATTCCGAAGGATGGATCTGACAATGATGACATTACTAAAGCAATAAAAAGGAGGACTGCAGGTCAATGTTCAGAAGAGTACCTGGCACACTACCTTGGTCCATAACATAATGAATTGCATATTGCAGTTATATTGCACAGGGGGAAAACCTGTGATTCCTCCGGCTGTGCTGCAGGCCAACGAGATAATACAGGCAGAGCAGCGTAGGCACAGGGTTGTGCTGAAGAGTCCTGTGCAATCCAGCCTTGAACTAACTCAGCACACGGGCGATTAGCCTGGGTCTGCCTGCACTAACAGATGTGGGCATACCCTCAGCTGCCTGGAGCCATATTTCCACCAGTAACATTTAAGAACCTAAAAATTCATATTCATATCCCCTTTTTCCAAAGATTGGCAAAGATTTTGAGTTAAGTGTCCAGCTCTTCTTACTTTCACAACTCAGCTAGCTCCAAGGACTACAGGCAGCAGGCTCTTACCGCTCTATTAAATGTCTAGTCTACGTTACGATGCAAGAAAGCAATCAGAGCATGCACAGTTAAGGTCTCTCCAAGCCTCTCCACAGCTCTCAAGCTGTACCTGGTTTACCACATAAGAACAGGACAAATTCACTGGTGGTAAGAGGCTTCCTATAGATTTTGGCTTAATTTGGGAATCTAGGCAGACAGATAACAAAGTAAATACTTGCTATAATTACAATGCATTGATTTACTGCCTTCTGGGAAACAGTACAGCATTGCAATAATAACAAAGTTGTTCGTGACTCTGTGTGTGTATTTATATATAGGTGTATATATACACGTGTATATATATATGAAAGTAAGTGAAATATTCCAGATTGACAACACTGTAGCAGAAAAAAAAAAATTGGCCCCATGTACAGTATAGGATTTTTCCTTTTCTTTGTTCACAAAATGCATTTTACCATGGGTGATAGAATTTTTGCATCATGAATATTTTATACCAGACTTTAGCCAAAGCCATGATATATCCCAGAAATTAACTTAGGGAAATCTGGTTCTCATTATTTTCTGATGTTCATTGATTTATTTGCTTTCTCAAACAAAGAATTTTAGACCCCAAACTTGGTATCTACTTAGCTTATTCTTAACCCTTTGATGGGGGGGAGTAATTTATTTC
Organism: Aptenodytes forsteri; assembly: GCF_000699145.1. Classification (NCBI taxonomy): domain Eukaryota; kingdom Metazoa; phylum Chordata; class Aves; order Sphenisciformes; family Spheniscidae; genus Aptenodytes; species Aptenodytes forsteri. Next base: position 905,852 of record NW_008794014.1, read on the forward strand.
TTGGGAAAGTGTTGAATCACTCTTTTTTCATGCTATTGGACTAACTTCTTCTATTATTGGCATCAGCATAAATCAAAATATTTTCCACCCATGTAAGTAGAATTTGGGCCATCTTGTCTACTCTTATATTTGCATTTAAAAGACTTAATGGCCTGATGGGAAGAAAAAAAAGAAAAGAAAAAAAAAAGGAAAAACGTATTCATCTGAAATAGAATTGTATATCTTTAGATATCTAAGCCCTAAACTGCAACTCATTCTCTTCCCTCCTCCCATTTCAATTCCCACCCAGCATCTGAGTAACTCTGAAAGCATCTGAACTCATCAGGCACACCACATTTGGACCTGGACATTCTCTAGGCACCTGCAGTTCTGCATTGTGTGCATGCCCAGATCTACCCAGGCCTTAATGGGATCCAGAAACTCAGCTGCATGGTGCCAAAGTTCCCTAAAGGGCTTAATCCCATAAACATGCCTAAAGCCCAGTTCATATGTTCTAGTAGGACCAGGCCTCTCACAAGCTGTAATCATTTCTGTTATCTTTTAAAACAGCTTTCTGGAAAAGAAGGTGGTATTCACTGGCTTTTGCAAAGTAGTCAGCTTAATAGTGGATTTACCTGTGAGGTATCTAAAGCTGAGTACAATTCCTTCCACAACCTGAGGGGGACTTAACCCCCAGCTCCTCACGCCCTACAGAGTTCTCTATCCATCACATAATAGTGTGTTACAAAATACGATCCTGCTTACTACTCCATTTGAAGCTGTGCTATTGTACCATAAAGACAGCAATGTTCCTGGGTTGAGCAAGGAGCAACTGATGCCCATAGATTATTTATGCATTTAGCATACATGGTAAAAAGACCAAAAGTAAAACCAAAGATTCAGAAGTCAGGTGCTTTCTTGCAAATCCCTCCAGTCCCTGTTTGTTGCACAAATAGGATGAGCTCTGGTTCAACATGAAATAAGAAAACTACAGTATAACTCAATGGTAATAAAAACTGTTTGTTGTCCTTCAGTCCAAGAAGAGAGACTCAAACCTTACTCTCCAAATTCCTACCAATTTGCCCTTCTCTGGATGGAACAGCTTCACCAACTTCACCTTTTTCTACTGCTCTTAGACAAAATGATACCTATGTGGCCATAGGAGGCAGTCAGCCTCCTGATGGGGAGAAGCATCTTCCTGATAATGTGATTTAGGTGTTTAAACTATGAGAAGCAGAGGAAGCTTAGACAGTGTCATGAATCAAGAAACAGACCACTGAAGATTACAGCTGAAGCAGGAGATATAGTTGCTATGGAGTGACTTGTTCAACCCTTCTGGTAGGGTTCACTGCAATTACTAACACAATGCAGTAAAGGGCTGCCTTTTGAAATGCTGAGCTTGCACAGCTTCTCCCAACTTCCCTAAAAACAAACAAGAAAGAAGGCCATAAAACGGCAGGATCTGGTTTTCTTTAGGTTCAGCAAGTCTTGAGCTATTTAAATTCAGTATAAGACTTTAAAAAATAAATAAATTTTTAAAAACCCTTTGAATTGGAATTTTGCAGGATTCTAACTCAGAGGACTAGTATTAAGACCCCGGACTTCTTACTTCATAGCCATGATTTTAAATCAAATAAAGAACTACACTGACAGAAACTATCATTTGGTATGCATTCAGTAGCTTGTGTGAAACTAGACAGCTATGCCAGGCAACGATGCCCATTAATTCCAGTAGTTAACAGCACTTAACCATGTCAATGCTGTGTTTCAGCTTACGAACATGACTACACATTTCATCACTGGCCCATTAATGTCTTAGTTTTACATCTTGTCCTGGATAAACAGTTCCTTGCTAGAAGAAAGCCTTAAAGTAGGTCCATTTGTGGCCACACATGAGCTCCTCTGTCTACAGGTGACTGGCAAAGAGCAGCTAAACTGAATTTTGGTCCATCTGTCCCCACCTCTGCAGGCAGACATCTCACACTGCAGCTCTCTCCAGTCTTCTGGTTTGTACCATACAATCCTTCTTTTTAACAAATTGCATTGTGAGCATCACTAATATAAAAAAGGAGATTATGTTGTGTATTTTAAAAATCATGTTCTTTTCTGGAGAAAATACTCCATAACATTCACCTGAGAATATAGATAAGACAATGCCTTAGATTGTTACCCCATTTAAAAGTACTTTAACTGTTTTATGTTAAGAATTTTCTTCATTCTTATAATTCATCCTGCTTATGTTGGTTTATCTTGAATAGAAAATGACCATAAGAGGTGTTTAAAGATTTTTAGTGATAGTATCTCATCAAAGCATGTCAAAGCATCCAGATTCCCACTAAAAGTTTTTCACAACTGATTCAGCTAGAAGACACCTGTGAGCTGGGAGACCCACAACTGTCTAAAATTGTTTAGCTGTGTCACTCTCTCCTATATTATGTCCCCACCAAACCAGCATGACATAGTTAAGTTCATCAGGTAGATGGAGGCAGATATGTGGGTTTGTCTGTAACAGCAAAACTTTGTGGCATTAATGTATTTGTTGTTTTACAATACAGACTAAAAATGGTGCATCACTATTTGTAAGTCATTTTTCATGTGAAACATTTGAAATACATTTAGTCTTACTGAAAATATCCTGACTTTGCAGCTTCTTTTATTTTGTGAATTGTTCACAAAAGTTAAAAGTTGAAACACTTGTAATTAACTTTTTACACTTGTTTGCAAAAAACCCTTACACGAACCTGAAGAAATGAGTCCTCTGAAACCAGCAGAGATATTGCTCCTAAAAAAAAATCAGATTCCTCAGTTTTGTACTGAGAGAAAGTTGTTGTGAAACTTGTTATATTTGAAATTAAATTCCCAAAAATAATAGAAATAAAGGGATACCTAATTTCCTCCACACAAGGCTGAAAATTCACTCTATAATGTGCTGCTGAGTGAGCAAATAAATAGCAAACACACTGCTTCCTGTAGCATGTTAGCTACCTGCTTATTGTTGAAATGGCTTGTGACACTAATATTTTTTTAAATTCCTGAAAATAAAGTTTTACCAGTAACACAAAAAGCCCACAGTATTAGTGTTATACTTGTAGGCTGCCTGCCAATCTTTTAAAAGGACATTGGATACATAACACAATGAACATGAGGGATCATTAAAAATAAACTCACATCTTGGTGCTTAAACATTTTCTCTCTCTTTTCCTTAAGAAGTGATTGCTACAGCATTTTTTCTGGGGGAAAAAAAAAGCATAAGCAAGGGCGGCAGACCTAGATGAAATTTTTATGTGAAAGAATCCATTAAAAATGCTCTTTGGCTGTCTTTTTGTGCCCTTGAGTCTCCCGAGTACAGTTGGCAAGAATAGAAAATCACTTATGGACTCAAAAAATGATATAGTACATTTCCTACCCTTTTAAATACTTTAATGTGTCCCCAGCATCCCATGTAATTTAGGGAGGAACATCAGAAAGTTTGGATGCTTTTCTGAGCCTTGTTCAAAGAATTCCAAATACTTTGGGTTGTAAAAATGAGATGGAAATTCTATAAGAAAGGCCTTTCTTTCAGATTTTCATACCTTTTGCATGGAATTAGTATAGATCTCTGCAGAAATGAAAGAGCATAGAACAATTGCAGAGGGTAATCATATCTTTCCAATTTCAGTAATTTGATGATCTGCATTTCAGTTGATTCTTAGGCAGTAGGAGCTATTCCTTTTTGGGACAATGGTAAGGCCTGGTGAACAGGCTTAACTAATTTATTAAATTTCACTGGGATGTACTTTAGGGATTAATAAGGAACAGCAATTGATGCCTTGCCACATGCTCTCTGGACTGTGATTTCTTTGCTCTTCTTAGCTGTTTCACAGCCTTTCTCAAGCCCAGAAAAGAATCATAAATCAAATTAAATATTTATGTAGCTTTTTGGCATTTTTCATGCGTGAATGAAAAAGACGATGGGTAAGCTGGTCATAAAAATTCCAAGGAAAAATATTTTATGGAAATTTGCCTATTTGTCAAAATACAAATGCATTACACATGCTGTTTGATTCTGTTGATGCTATAGTGGATGTAAAGAGGATCTATCATGCCTGCAACTACACTGCACTGAGGGAATGAACAGACTGTTCAGAATACATCCCATGAACAGAGCCATGAAATCCATCAGTGGAAATGCTCCAGATTTTTACTAGCGGAATACAAAGCAGAATTTGGTCTCAGATTTCTGCTTTGAGAATGCTGAAATCTAAAACACATCTAGGAGACTATTTTAGGTTGGAGTAAGTAACTTCAGTAACAAGGATAATTAGTGAACGAACGTATAGGGCAAGATCACTATTACCTAACCTAAATGACCAGAATAGGCACCAAGGTTCCAGAAGTTAATAACGGAGAGTGTTACTTGTCTCCAAAGACAACTTTTTGAGTTGAACATGAACAACGGTTCAAAAAGAACAAGGAGGCTAAATCTAGCCAGTAGGAAAGGTTGGGCACATCATTTGTCTGTAAGGTCTCCCTTTCCAAGGAAATATTTGTATATGGCACAAATACATTCATCCAAGATCCAAAATACAATGGTAACTCTACATACTTAATGTAACATGGATAATTTGATCTTAGAGAAAACTTTGCAGCAGAATCTTCTGCTTCCTTAATTTCCTGACTGTGAGATTTACAGGACAAACTGAGAAGTACAAGCTTCCCTCTTCCAGTAGGAGCTATGACAAAGTGCAGCCCATGGGCTTGAGGAAACATGGTATCTGTTTCCCATGGCCATGAATTTTTGTATTCTGTATTCTAAGATACAAATGCCATGGCTATTTTAATAAATTAAAGTGGATTTGGGGATTGGTTGCTAGCACTGAAATTTGGTCATATAAACTGCTAAACCGATAGCATGGATGCTAACACAGTTTTGGCTTGGGCTCAGTTAGCATTTTCCAAAATGGTTCCCACAGTTCAGGATTTACCATATGCCCACCCTGTTCTGGGCAGACCATAGTATGGATGTGGCCAGATCATTCCAGTTGCCCTCAAGGCCAGAGAATGGGTTCCTGTACTCTAGTTTATGGGTACCAGTATAACCAGACAGTCCTAAGAGCAGAGCAAGTAGTCCAGGTGTGTCTTGCTCCTGCTGGTTACCCTGAAGATGGTTATTCAGGCTGTCTCCTGCTTAACTCTTGTCAACTAGGTTCAATCTCACAGGCAGGACATTCTCATAGGAGCTAGGGAATGTCTGTAACACTACTCCTGTTCTTTCCAGCTCCTTATAATGAGTCTATGGGACTAGTGTACTTTGCTAAGACACAGGCTGATCAAGATCAATTCTGGAATTCAAATGACTAAAGTGTTTTGGCTATTTTTAAGTGAAAGCAGTGTGGACCATGTATGGAACTTGGGTCCTCTTCAGTCCATGATGTCTGTAATATGGTTCTGAACAATCAAGATATCCAGTGCAAAAAGGAAATCAGGTATACAGTACTGATTAGGATTATCAGGTATCAGTACTGATTACTGAACAGGACCAGAACAGTCTCATGATGTCTTCCGTTTTTTTTTTTTTAAAAAAAGGAATATACCTGCACTTAGACATAGAAACACAGTATCACAGAATCACAGAATCAGAGAATGGCTGAGGTTGGAAGGGACCTCTGGAGGTCATCTAGTCCAACCCCCCTGCCCAACCATGTCCAGATGGCTTTTGAATACTGCAAGGAGGGAGGCTCCACAACCTCTCTGGACAACCTGTGCCAGTGCTTGGCCACTCTCACAGTGAAAAAGTATTTTCTGATGTTCAGGAAGAACCTCTTGTGTTTCAGTTTGTGCCACTGAAAAGAGCCTGGCTCCCTCTTCTTTACACACTCCCTTCAGGTATTTAAATATATTGATGAGATCCCCCCCCGCCCCAAGCCTTCTCTTCTCTAGGCTGAACAGTCCCAGCTCTCTCAGCCTTTCCTCAATGAGAGATGCTCCAGTCCCTTCATCATGTTAGTGGCCCTTTGTTAGGTTCTCTCCAGTATGTCCATGTCTCTCTTGTACGGGGGAGCCCAGAACTGGACACAGTAAAATGAATCAAACCCAAGAACAGTGTTAAAAGATAAGGTAAGGTTTGAAGTCAAGTATAAAAATTATAGAAAATGGTGGAAGTCTAGTTTTCCTCAGGCAATATAACTTCAGCCTGCATGTATGTGTGCATTACTGTAAGGTCTTGAATTAAATGTTCACCTACTACTTCCGCAATGAAAAAACACAACAAAAACAAACAAACAAACAAAAGAACGACAAAAACTAATTTGTCAACAACTTGATATCACCATCCTATCTTATTACATATCAGATACTGAAGTACAAATCAATGTAAACAGCTTCTGTGTTTTTTTATGATAGGTAGAAAATTCAAGTGTGCAAGTGATGAACTTCTGCTAGTGCTATGTAGGGGGTATTCAGATTTCAGGCAGTGAAACGTGTGGAGGAACTTGATCTAACTTTAGCAACCAACTTACAGATGAATGCCTCCTGAAGCATTTTTACTCAAGTTAATGCCTAAATTTCCTATAAAGTGAATGGATGAAGGGAGGTGTCTGAAGTCATAAAGGAGGAGTTCTTAGCCTGATTTTAGGCACTTGGAATTCCTTCTTGCTTTCACCCTTACCTGCTTTCCTTTATTTAGGACAAATTTAGATGACTTAAACACTTTTGGAATGACTGATTCAGATACACGAAGGAAATATATCTGACTTATACTGCCTGGGTTTTATCCGTAGCTCAGCTTTCCAAAGATGTTGGCTTAAAATTCAGTGGATCTATTGTTCAGGGGATAAGGAGGCTTACTATTTCCTGAAGTCAACAGCCTCCAAGTTGTCTCAAATTGGCCATAAGTCTAGGAAGAAATTAATCAGGACTCTAAAATATAACTCAAAGTAGCTAGCTTAGTTAAATTGTATTATGTCTCTGAATGTCTCAAACAGGCCATATAGTTAGAAACAGAGGTTGTGGTTGGGGGGGGGGGGTTTTTTTTATTTTTAGAAAGTTAATATGTCTCTGAATGTCTCAAACAGGCCATATAGTTAGAAACAGAGGTTGTGGTTGTGGTAGTGTGATTCTTTACATTTTTAGAAAGTTAAATGCTCCACAGACACTTTGTCTTTCATTCCTGGGACTTCAAAGACACCTTTATCTCTGTCAGAGGGTTACAGAGTTATGCATGCTGCTGATTTTTATATAATTTTATTCCAGGGGTGCAATTATATACATTCATACATATATATGCCCATACACAAAAACACACGTATGTATACATGGTCACAGAAACATAGATGTATGTGTGTGCTTGTGTATGGGCATATGTATGTATGAATATAAATAACTTTACAAATAGCTGTTTTATTCAAGACTGTTGATAGCTTGAGTTAATGAATGGTTAGAATTTTGGCAAGTCCCGGTGGAGTTCAGATCCAGTGCTCATAAAACTAAGCAAAATCCTGGAATCTCATCTAAAAATGGACCTTTTGTGGCATGTCTCATATTATTGTTACATATGATCCATAAGGTCTGCTGAAAAAATCATAAAAAACTGGGAAGCAGAATTATTAATGAAAATCAGGTTCTATTTAAAGCTAGTGGTTTGGCATTATTGAAAAACTATGTGATTTCAGACTATAACAATCTTCACTTACCCATTTCGTGACAATTTCTTTTAATTATATTTAGTCAGAAGCAATTCCCATTTTTATTTTCTAACAATTTCTTTCTTTTTTTTTTTAAGCAGTGATGTAGTCTGTTGGAATGAGTAGCGGACAGAATAACATTTCTCTAAGTAGTCTGTGAGCACTTTTCTATGCTGTGGCATTCAGTGTTTTAGAAACTTCTCTGAGCAATACCATGTATAAGTAACTTGTTCTATGCTCTCTATATTTAGTAAAGAAGCTTGTTTGGAACCCCACTGTGCCCATGTGGTTTCTATATACAGTTTGGTTGTATAATGAGAGAAAAAGACAAAGCAACTCATAACATGCCCGATATTGTACAGGACACAAATGAAGATGGTCTCTGCTGCCAATTGTTTACTGTCCGACATCTCCAACTTGAACATTACTCTGTTGGATGGACCCCCACGTCCATATGGAGCTCTACAGCAGCCAATGGACTCCTTCATATACGCTGGTCTCTGCATATGCAGTTCATTATGGGGCTGTGGCCCAAAAGACATACACGAGAAAGAAAACAGAGAAGAGAGGAGGGAATACACACATTTCAGTTGGCATATTCAAAGATAGCTCAAAGGCATGTGATTTCCATTAAAACTCAATTGAATATCACTTACAGAAGACCATTTTGGCAGGTGACATACAAAAGGAACATCCCACCTGAAAGAGGTGTTGGTAACATTCTTTGCTATTCCTGTAAGGATCATCTGTGCATTCTGACCAATGCAATTTGCAAAGAAATACCTTAATAAAAGGAATAAATTTAACTGTTTGAAGGCTTCTTATAGAGGACTGGATTATAAATAAACCTGTAGTTGTATTTTCAAATTATTTCCAAATGCAGTTACATCTTAGCTTGGGTAATGCCGATTATCCTAAATATTTTAGGCTGTTCTACACCTTCAATGTGCAGCATAAAATGAACTAAGTAATATGATATTACTTGCAGTTGTACTTTACATATAGTCCAAGTTACAGCCATGGCAACAGCTTCAGCAAGGGACAACAGAAAGATTTTAACACACATGAATAAGATCAGTGGCTAAGAAACATGTGGGTAGAATGGGAAATACACTTCAACTGAGACTTCAGCTTCTGCACAGAAAAAAAAAAATAAAGTAACTTTCTAGGATGGAATGCCACTTGTAGGGATTGTGGTGCCAGGGACAAGACATGGAGGAAACTGCCTCTGTGAGAACTAAGTAACTAAGTAATTTCCTTACCTATTCCCAAATCTTCCATCTACAGAGACTATTGATAGAAGCACAGTTAATCTGCCTGAACCCTAATCAGGTATTATAGGTATTTTTAAATTTCTTTTTCCGGGTTCTTCTCAGGCTGATAGCAGCTGTTACTATAGCATGGGATTTGGAGTGGACAACCAACTTAACATGAATTTTCACCAGTCATGCATCTAATACAGTCTTTGAAATAAATAAAAAAAAAAGTGGGGGAGGGGAACGGGATGGGGGACACAGACACAGGATGACAAGGCAGAAAGAAGAAGGGTAAAATGACATACTCTGTGTAAGAAAAGTGATGTTTCTCCAGCTCGTGATACCTTCAAAACAAGACTAGATACTTAAGTAAAAACCAAAATACTCTGTTAAAAAGGAAGCCTATAGTTTGTGGAATGTAATTGCTTATGTTATATGGCAGTTCAAGCTAGATAATAATAGTGTCCTTTCTGCCTTTAAACACTTTGTTTCAGCAAGTCTGCTATCTTACTAATAGAAAGAATTGATCACCCTTTAGTCAAGGATGATTTTGTGTTGTCAGTGCACATCAGCGTATCTGGTAATTTCTTTTTAAATCCTAAGATTTATTCTTTCTTACCTCCTTTTCCATAATATAGCTGAAGAAAAGAGTAAGTAACAAACACCCAAAATAACCAATTCCTGAGAAATGTTAGTATCAAGGAAAAAAAAATGCAAAAAATATAGGATTATGTTCATAAAATAAAAATACAAACACTGACATTGAAATGTCCTTTTAAAAAAGACTTTAATATTGTACCAATTTTGCCTTTCTTCAGGCTGCCCCGGTAACGTACATGCAGCAATAAGTTCCAACATTGGGGGAAAGTGGAAAGTAAAACCTAATTCAATGCCTAATCAGTGCACCATCTTTCACCATCTTTGCTGAATTACATTTTAAAGCACTGGGGTACAGAGATGTTACAAGTGACTTGCCCGTGGTAACACAGCAAGTACCAGAAAATCATGTGAAGGCTCTGACTCGCCTCTGGTCTAACAGGAACTGTGGGTAGAGATTGCTTCCTTTGGAGTGTATGTACAACTCATGGCATATTTCTGTTTATCAGGGTAGCTTGCTTTGCATTCAGAGTGACACATCCTTAGAAGTGCATTTGCTCTGCTGTGCAAACATGGGTATGCATGAAATAGGAAAAAAAAAAAAAAAGAAAAAAAAAGGGAAAGAAAAAAATTAAACATCATTTAGTGGTTGGAAGTTATTTCCAGTTTGCAACCACTGGAAGGGTTGCCTGGAGAAAACTTTTCCCTCTGTTATTACAGAATAATAGCTTGTGGATGCTGAAAAGCAAACACAACTTGTGGTTTTCTTTTAAGTTACACTGCAGGGCTATCTCCCGCTTAGCATTTTAGCATCATGTTATTTGGGAAAGGTCACGTTTTTACTTTCAAGACACCATTTGTCTTCAGTCCCCTCTTCTAATCTGCAAATAGTTACCCAATAGTTTTGGGCAGGAAGCCAAGTACTTTGTTACAAAAGCTGCTTCAAATGTCATTTTACTAATCATGGCGGTCTGTATTGTGTTAAATAAATACAGGTAACCTTCATTGAATGATGCTTTTGCATTTGCTGAAAGATGAAAGTATCAGCCACAGTATGTGCAGGTATATGGCAGCCATTGGTGTCTGCAGTTTCAGGTCACAAATTCCTATTTAGGTGGTAATGAGTTAAATAGTTATCCAGAACTTGTTGTCACTGTGTTGGGATTTTTAAGCAGCTCAGACTATCTCCAGTTACAGCACTCTGGAGTATATCCTTTCAGCTAGGGCCAAATTCTGCTATTTTATTTACATCAAGCAGCATGTTTCTTTTAGTGTCTTTACTGGAAAGACTACACACCATTGAAAACAAGATTCCATTTGATGTCAAGGTTGCAGAGTTAATTATGACTAAATCAGCAAGTAATCTGTGTTGGAATGAAGCTACTGTGTTTTTACACTAGTGTGATGGATAACAACACCTCGACTACTCTGTTTAGGTCCATTCATCCACCAGCCCATTTATTTCTTAGATTAGCTCCCAGACAAAAGTCATGGAAATGGACTTCTCAATCCCTACTTTTGGATGTTTTCACTATTGTATGAGATTCTCATATATTCTCTTTACTTTTAATATATTGTTCTTTCTCTGCTGCCCCTAAAAATGAGATTAATTTTTCCACAGGAGTTGAGGACAGTTCCTGAACACTGCAATGAGAAATCTCTACATGAAGAGCAGGAAATGTATTCTTGGGTAACAAAACCATTTATGAAAGAATTAAAGAAAATAAAATCTTGTTTCTTCTGATCAGTATTACCAGTTGCTAGCAATTCAATCAAAATTAAGTATTACTTATGTTCTCTGTGGCGAGACCTGGGGTCTTTTATTTGTGTTTTTTTTATGTGAATATGACAATCAATCAACACAGAAGTGCTCTATGAGGGATTAAATCAGACCTTGAACCCAGTACACAAAGATTTATCATACTACAGGCTATATCTTTCCAAGTAAGTGATCACAGAAGTCCTAAACTGGTCTTTGAGAGCTCAGTAGTGAACCCAGCAGAGGGGAAGAAAGCAATTACAGTTTCCAGACTGATTTCCAGAATAACGGGGCAATGGGTCTGTCAACTTTGCCCTGAAAGACACAAGTGAACTCTGCCACAAAGCCACATCACAGCCAAGTATAGTCAACCACAGAGCCAGATGACTTGGGAGGCTGTATGAGCCCAGGTCAGTGCTGCATTGTCACAGCCATGCCATTCCCCATCAATACAGCGAACAGGTAGAGCTCACTCACATCTGCTCAGGTGTCAGTAGAAATATCTTTTGTTTGGCTGCAGAAGACCGCTTCAACACACCCACTGCTGGCATTGCCTGTTAGTACTACATACATGCTAGCATACATGCTGGGATTAAAAAAAAAATTAGCATTGACCATTTTTTATACCAATGGGAGAATTATCAACTTTGATTGAAACTGAGCTTGGTCAAGACTGCAAATCCTATCCCACCATAAAGCAGTTTCTTTTCTGTGTGGAAAAATAAAAGTAATCTTTCCTCCTATTTGCTCTTCCAGCTGCTTTGAGGAATGTCAACGAAATCCTGATTTTCCAAAAGTGGTGTTTTTTTCTACTGAACAAATCAACAACTAGAAGAAAGATTAAGAAAAAAACCTACAGTGGAATGATGGAAAGATCTCAACTTTAAGCTTTTTTTCACCCAGAACAGGAAGATATGAATATTAAGCATACCAGCATCAATTTTGGCAACTGTTTTAGTAAAGAAAAAAACAACTTAACAACAAAAATTGACCTTTTATTTTGATGCTTTCTAAAATAAAGTATTCGATATTTCAATTCAAAATTATGCTTAATTTTAAAATACTTTGGGGTCATGAAGAATAAAAATAAAAAAAATTCTCAAGAACAACACATTTTGAAACATTTAGTTTGGTCTGAATTTTACTTCCTCTCATCCCTCTGTTTTTTTAATACTGTTTTTCAAATAACCACCAAACAAATCAACGTTACCCCTAGCTGTAGGGGAAAAGAATCCACTTCACAAATGACAGCTTCACAGGATCTCTGTGTGACACCTCGGTTAGCTGTGCAAGTCAGCTGCTTGAGAGACCTCCCAGGTGCAAAACATCATGGCAGCAGTCAGTGTGCTGTAAAACTCCTGCTCTGTTACAGGAAAATCTCTTCACCTTCTCAGCTGCAGAGGACTGAACTCTGTACCCTTCCAGCAATAAAGGCTGACCACATACTGGTCTACACCAGCAAGAGCATGGCTAGTAGATCAAAGGAAATTATTCTTTCCTTTGATTCAGCATTCATGAGGCTACAGCTGGAACACTGTGTCCAGTTTGGGTCCCCAAAACAAAAAAAGGCATTGGCATACAGGAGAAAACTCCGTGGAGAACCTCCAGGATGGATAGGGGTCCACAGCACATGACGCATGAGGAAAGGCTGAGGGAGCTTAACCTGGAGAAGAGAAGACTAAAGAAGAATCTAATTGTTCTCTCCAAATATCAGGCAGATGTAGAGGAGATGGATCTAGACACTTTTGGCAGGTACACATTGAAAGGAAAACAGGCAATGGTCACTAAGTGGCAAAAACTGCATTCAGCTCTGGGGCCCCCAACATAAGAAGGACATGGGCCTGTTGGAGTGAGTGCAGAGGAGAGCCACGAAGATGATCAGAGGACTGGTGCACCTATCCTATGAAGACAGGCTGAGAGAGTTGAGGTTGTTCAGCCTGGAGAAGAGGGGGCTCTGGGGATACCTTATAGCAGCCTTCCAGTACTTAAAGGGGGCCTACAAGAAAGCTGGAGAAGGACTTTTTACAAGGGCATGTGGTGATAGGACAAGGAGTAACGGCTTTAAACTGAAAGAGGGTAGATTTAGCTTAGATATAAGGAAGAAATTCTTCACTATGAGGGTGGTGAGGCACTGGAACAGGTTGCCCAGAGAAG
>NW_008794014.1:919275-969806 GCF_000699145.1 Aptenodytes forsteri
GTGTCCCTGCCCATGGCAGGGAGGTTGGACTAGATGATCTTTAAGGTCCCTTCCAACCCAAACCATTCTATGATTTTATGATTCTATGATAAAAATGGAGATTCTGTCTTGATATAAAAGAAAAAAATAGTAACTATGGAAAATAAACATAGGAACAGATTTCATAAATTTGCTGTGGAATCTCCATCCTTGGAGATGCTCAAAACTCGAGAAGACGAGGCCCTGTACTTAAAGCAACCTGACCTAATTTGGACTGTAGCCCTCCTTAAGCAGGGGTTCAGACTCCCAAGGTTCTTTCCAACCTAAATTATTCTACATTACTACAGTTCCAGAGATGTTTTTTTTTTTATTTCCAGAGAGGTACACTTTAAGGAATTACAGTTCATTGCTTCATGTTTTGGCTTCAAAGTTACAGTTTGCACACAGCCCATTGATCATTCCTTCATGAAGCTGATTGAATATAGGGAGCCGTGGAAGATTATGGAGAGGTTTCCCAATTAAACTTTCTTGTAAAGTCTTGCCTGAGACATGGAAGAATGGAAAAGTCATGACAAGAGGTTGGATCACTGCTAATAGGACACTCTTCTACATAGCTGGGATTCATTACCTGACAGGTCTGCAAGGATGAGGATTGAGAAAGAATACAAAATTCTTCCAGCATTTGATATAGTTCTGAGTTTTAAGAGGATCTGGATGAGAGCTGGGAGCTAGTTGTTTATTCTGGAATAAGTGTCTTGACTAGTCTTTAGATGATGTAGACCAAAAATGGCTATGATAACTTATGGAAGACAGTGAAAAGAGTAAGACCCTCCAAGTCATTAGACAAGAAGAGTGAACGCATGGCAAAATAATGAAGGTCAACAAATAGCTTGAGGATAGTGCTTCTCAGGGAATTTTAGGATGTTTGGCTTCAAGGAGGCTTTTATGAATTAGACTTTCTCAAAGCAGAGACACTGTCTAAGGAGCACCTGGAATAGGCTGGGTATAAATACAGAATGCAATTGAAAATAATTAAGTGACAATATAGAGTGGCAAGGAGAGGGTGGGAGGGAGAAAGAGCATTTTGGTTTGGGGAGAAAAAAATGACTACATGCACTAATAATAAAAGTCAGGTGATACAATTACTTGAGTGATTGCACCAGCCCCAGCTGGAACTGTTTGGGCCTGGGATGACTAGCCCTCTCCCAAGGGAACCTAAAAGAAAAGATGTGAATAAGATGGAAGGAGCAAGGTTTTCATAGAAGAGGTGGGTATAGAAACTATCCTTGCATTAAGCAATCATGAGCTGATTAAACTGATTTTAGAGCTACCAAACAGGATCAAAGTAATGTTTTGGATTTTTAAGAGATAAGCAAAGAAACTAAGGGATCAAGTCAACAAAGATTACTACACTGAGGAGATTAAGGATTTGAACATAATAAAAAGCTTTATCTGAAATTGCTTTCCAGGTAAGTGGGGAGATTAATAAGGAAGAGTTCCAAGGATGGGAAGAATTACTATCACTACAGAATGGTAAGGTCACATTTAAAGAATATGATTCTGATTACTCATGTAAAAATAATTTAAATGGTAATAGGGACAGGTAAGGGTTGCCAGGTGATTAATATAATGAAGTGCTTACTTTATGAAAACAGATTACAAAAAGCTTAGTTTGTTTTGACTCATAAAACAACTAGGAAAAATAACTTTGTAATAAAGACATCTGGATCATAACTTTTAAAGACAAAGAATTGTTATTTCATTTAAAAGCTGATATTGGTATAGGATCAAATGAGTGTAAAATGCTTATGAAAGAACTTTGAGTAGAAATTTGAAGATTTCTAAACATCTACATTGTGATTTCCAAGGACAGCCTTCTAAAGAACTATCTACTATCTAAAGAACGTAGATAAGGGTAAGGAACCTAAATTGTTTCGAGATGAAACCTGAAACCTCGGATAAAGAAAGGATTGCATAACTGACTAGTGTGATACTATAACTAGAAATCAAAAGTGATGCAATAAGGATCCTTTTTTTTAATTAAAAAAAAAAAAAGGTACCCCTTTTTTTATATCCCTAAAGAACACCCTAAAGGAATCTTGGTCACCACTTGCTGAGGCTTGGTTTACCACTGTATTTGTTTAACGTTAAACCTATGCTTTGAAGTTTCTTCTGATCCCTGCTGAGGCTAGGAAGAATTTTCTTTTTTTTTTTTCTTCTCACTCCTTGAGTCATAACTTGACAGCATTAGGAAATGGAATAATGTTTTCCTTCCACCAGCCCTTTGGAGATAGACTTGAAATGGATATGCAACATCAGAAAGAATGTGCTGGTGTATCCAGAGCTACTGCAAAACCTGTCACGTGTCTGACTAGTGCAGCTCGGCCTTGCAGTTGCAAGTTTTGGAGTCAGAAAGGAACCTTCTCCCAAGTCACACTGGCCAAGGTCAATGAGGACTGCCTGCAGTCTTCTGTGGCACAGGACACGGTTCATTCTTCAGGATCACTTGGGCACATTCTACTCTAAAATTTCACACTATTACTCTTGACAATAGCCTTTGGTTTCCTTGATCTTTTGGAGATGCTTAGTAGTCTTTTGCACCTGGTACCTCAGTGTTTTGTAGTAAACTAGGGAATATTTTGCAGCTTGCATTGGGCAGTAGGAAGGGCAGGTAGAATGGCATCGATGCTCTTTAGAGATTCATAAACTTAGAATTACACTCTTCAAGCCTAATCATAGACACCTTCACGACCTATCTACCTTTGAGGGCTATTTGCTCTAGATTTCTCCTACAGGCACTGGTGTGAGATGGACATTTCCAGGGGGAGTTTCAATCCATGAGAGTTTGTAATTTTTTCCTTCTGAGTAAGCCTATTTCTCTCCTTGAATTATGAAAAACACAGAAACACAAGACACAAAAGTAAGAAAAAAAAAAAAAGAGTTTTCAGGTAACACTTAAGGTTGCCTCTATGACAAGTGTATATGGAGAAATCAGAGCTTCTATACCTGCTGCATGATGCCTTGCACTTGTAGGGGGCTGAACACAAAGATCCATATGGCCTCTTTCAGATTTATATTTATCTGTCTTATATGTGGTGGGGGAATGGCAATGACAACTCTGATTGATTGAATGGTCAGTAAAGGTACTCTTCCTACATCACAAAGAGAACAGATATCCAAGTCAATCATTTGAAAACTGTAAGAGAAACAGTGAAACAAAGAACTCATAAAATTTCTAAATTTTGTCTGAAATTATCAGAACAACTTAATTAAGTTTAAAATGATGTCTATAAAGCTGCAAAACACATTCTCAAAAGAAACTCATAAATATCTTGAGAATATATATAAAAGAAAAATAACCTTCTTAATGAAGTATGTTAGTGAAGTAATTCACTTCTTGTGATATTTAAATACTGGGCAACCCCACATAAAGTACTCAGTATAAAATTATGTACAGATATCTGTATAATATTACGACGTCTCAAATTGAGTCCTTGCCAAAGCATTCACTTAAAATAAAAGCAGAGATGAAGCCAATAACTTTACAGTTGACAGGGGAGACGTGTCTGTATCCTAACACCAAGACATTATGGACTAGATTTGAAAGTGTAGGCATATGCAGTTGCGTGCATGCATTTGAGCATGCCTAATATGGCCACAAATATTTCACATATGCAGGCAAATCACATTTCTGAAAACGTACATTGTCAGTTATCTAGAAAAATGCTCTGTTACCCTCAAGGACCAAGACTTAGCTTCAGCTAAGTTTCACCAACAGCTAGTTGAGAAGTCAGAGCAATATGTGAGACTCGGAAGGAAGAGGATGCTCTTGGAAAGTTGTGTTCTTTTGCCAGGCCCTCGTATTAATAATGATTGTTCAAATGGAGAGTTTTCTATTTCCTTCTCTGTTTCCATTACCTATTTTTTCTTGTGTGTTCATTATGAACACTGTCTTATCAGTCCTTCACTGTGGAAGAGCTCTAGTTTTCTGTCTCCCTTGTTGTTAGTCAAGTAACTATCCATTGCTTAATATGTATGTACCATGTTCAAAGAAATTCATAAAGTATATGGTGTAACTCTGCTTGTCTGGGCCACTTTCTTCAGGCATCTCTTACTATATGCAAAAAGACTGTGCAAGCAAGATATACTCAGCTAAAAAGTGTACAGCAGTTATTCATTGGCTGACACACACAATAGGAGGAGGGTTAAGCTTCTCGAATTGGCCATTTACGTGTGTTAGCAAGTCATATTTCAGTGTGTACATTTTAACTTCAAAAGCCAATTCTGCATGTTCATTGCATGAATGGGGAAACGAAAAACTTTATGCACTGGTTTTAAGGCATTTTTATTTGCCAAAAATCACCTTTTAATGCTGTCTCTGTGCCGCAAAGAACTGCCTTTGAGAGAAACGCCTTTCAAGCAGCCCATATTTGCATGAATATGAGAGTGTCTTTGTAGCTAACCGATCTCCGCTGTAATTTTTCCCAGTAAAGAATGGCAAGATATCCAGGAACCTCATTGGTTGGCATGGATTTTGTTTGCTATAATAAAATACAACAAGGTCTGTCAAGACTTATTGCTTCAAACGAAGAGCTGTGTACAGCATGGTTCCCTGTAGCAGCCTGCATATGGAACCCTTTAAACATTCTTGAGAGACCCATTGGGGCTTCTAATTATTGTGAAACATCTCCTGGCAGAACCATTCCTACCCTTCCAAGAATGCGTTGTAAAAATAATTAGATGATGAGATTTAGATCGAAACCGCTAACTAGTGATTTAAGAGTTTTGCTCGTACCATATAGAAAACTAAGGAAATGAAATGCTGAAAATCTCTTCACATGAAAGAAAAACAATTCTTTGTGGTTCACATTTTGGGGGAAAGACAGAGAATGAACTGCTCTTTTTCCTCATTCCTTCCCCCTCCCCAACTTTAATACTTTGTTTCCTGTGGTTACATGAGGGGGTGGAGATGTTTCTTCATTTTCTAAACATTAAACCACTTGAGAATCTCTCTCCATTTCTGGGGAGCCTGCTATTAGAGAACAACTTGAGGAGCTTGCTTTAATCAAGCTTAAAAGCTACGAAGAATAGAATCACATTTTATGGCTTTAGAGGCTAAACCAACATGTAGTCAATTAGGTGACATCACTTCTACAAAAAAAGCAGAACATCTTTGTTTAATCAAAATAAACAAACAAGATTAGAAGTTTAAGTGCTGTGATTTAGGAAAGATTCACATTTTGAATTAAATCCTGGAGGACTATGGACGTGGCAGTGATAAAATTTAATCACATGAAATCTGGTGGTCAGCTTAACAGTTGTGTTAGTTTAAATGTGAAGATGAGTATTTTTGCATTTTGCCAAGGAAAATGAATTCATAGTATATGCAGGTGTCATGGATTTATTTGGTCCTTTTCCTTGTTTGTTATTTTCTTAATTAAGTCTTCAAATTGAGCTTTTCAACACCTAGATCCATAAAATGAATTTAAACAGAGCTGAGGGACCTATTTACATACTGTATTTTCTATTAGCTATTTGCCACGATGCAGGAGGGGACGCATCCTGCTAAACGTTACAGAAAATGCAGAGCTTTCCCTAAAGAGATTACAATACTGATGAGTCAAAGAACAGGAGTGTCACCACACTGCCATCATTCCTGTCATTTAGGTTCACAATTTACATGCAATCACTGAGCCATATTTCTGTGGGTATTCCCATCCAGGCTCTATCTCAAATGTCTTCTTTCACCATAATGTTTCTAAAATACAACCTTTCCAACCAACCCCCATGGCTACTACCCAAGGAAGCTCTCACTACATCATTGTGCGTTGAATACTGCTGTGTCCTTCTTCCATGGCCTTCACAAATGCAGTCCTGCTAAACGGCTCGTTCCTATAGGCCATCAGCCTATCCACACTGCTGTCTTGTTGCAGGCCTCCTCCTCCTCCTCCTCCTCCTCCTCCTCCTCCCTCATATCACAGGACAGCCACGGATGGACGTTCACCAGCAAAGCAGTTCCCAGCTGGTCTGCACATGTCCTCCTCCTGTGGGCTTCCTAAGCACCTTTGTTCTTTCACGTCCTATCTCTCACCTTTTGAAAGAGATCCCTGTGGGCATCAGATTACCAGTTTTTTTGTCCCCTCTTTAAGACGCTTTTCTAGTATGATGGATACAGAAAACACTGACATGCTGCTGGCATGTTAAGGCCATTGCTTATGCTCAGAGATACAACGTCAGTCATTTCTTGTCCTCAGCTGTCAGTCTGCATCTGCGTCCATCCCAGTTCCCCAGCTGTAGACTCCCAGCTTTCTCCAGCAAGAGCCGTCCTCTGTTCTCTTTTACAGCACCTGGCTGTACAGCACAAAGGGCTCTGGCTCCTAGATATACAGCAATACAAATAATCATAAATGAAAATAAATGAGTTGAGAAATTGCCTGCAGTCACACAGCAGGGCAGTGGCTGATGTAAGATTAGAAATTTTGGGACAGCTGGTTGGAAAACATGAGCCTTAGTCATGTTTTTCTAATTGAAAAGTCATATTTGGGATGAAAATTTAAGCTGTAGCTGTAAAACTCAGGGACCTATCTTGTGAGGACTAGTTTCTATGATTTTCTTATAACCGTAATGCAGACAAGTCCTACAGAGCTGATTTTAGGCACGTGGCAAAAGCTGCACAGCAAAAATTTTTGTTGACTTCATTTTTCCTTCTTTTTAATCTTAAAGCTTTCTCAGTGTCACATCCCCTCATCTGCCAGAGGTAGAGTGTTGAGTCACAGCTCCGACCCATGCACAAACCAAGCTTGTTAGTGAAAGGCATCTCTTTTGACCTCCAGGTCACTCACACATCAATGGTTAACTGTTGGCAATAGCCGAGCCTTTGGGGATTGCAGGATAATCGCTTTTGGTTTTAATACTGGGAATTTTTTATTTAAACTCTGTTAGCTTGTTACTGCATGAGATTAAGCAGAAGTAAGTCTGACAGTGTTATGAGAAGTAGAGGACTCAACGACATACCTTAAACCCAACAAACTGTACTATTCACTGATCTGACTGACTTTACTGTGCAAAGGCTGAAGTTTAGTCCAGAAGTTACTGTTTGCAGTTTTGCCAGCAGCACTATTTATAGTTTCAATCAATTTGAAATACATCAGAGTTGGACAATGCTGCTGTGCATGTGTGCAGGTGGAGAACACATTTTTATCCATCTACAGCCTGTACAGCCTCCATTCCGCATATTCTTCAGAGCCAACCCCTCCGAATAAACTTAACTAATATGTTTGAAGCCTCCTCATCCCCAGGAATCAAGAGAAACTTAACTGCTTCATGGATTAGGGATAGTGCTTGGAAATAACTTCCTGGCTGTTCGAGTGGCCTCATCTCCTTAGCTGATAAGAGCAAATTTACAGTCTTTATTTAAGGACAGAAAAAGAGAGATTTCAGTTTAAAATGTAGTAAATTTCTCAATGGGTGGAAGCATTAGGTTTTATGACAACTTCCAGCTAAAGTCTGAAACACACTTCTGCACAATGATGAGACAAAGAAATTAGCTTCATCAGATTGTGTATTAGACATGCCTTAAGCTAAAAAAGAAAAAAAGAGCATTTGCAGGTACTTGCTAGTTAAAGCGACAGCAAGAACATGTTCATCTCATCTGACCCAAGTTCTCTACAGCTGCAGCTGTCCACAGATAAGATAATTGCTCCAGACTGCTTAACAGTGAAGGAAGGAAAATAAGCACTTTTGAGGCATGATTCATCTGATCCATATTAGAAAGCTACATTAAGATGACATGAATCACAGTGGAGAAGAGACTATGTTCTTCATTCATTGTAAAGGAAGTGTAGGCAAGCAGCTCAGATAAAGACATCAAGATTTAGTCACAATAACCTCTTTCTCTGGACACCTCAGACAGATGATTTTTAGGAAGCAGACTCACTTTGTAAATCATTTTGTCCAGATGAGGTTTTCAGAAGAGGCTGCTCAGATTTTTATTTGTCTTTTACTAGGAAAGTTTTTCTATTGTTTTGCTAAAAATTTCTGCACTACCCATTTTTCATGTGCTTGCAAAATTTCAGAATTTAGCACCTGTAACAAATTTCAATTCTTGAACCATCTTTTTGGTAATTCAATAGTTTGTAAACTAAGTTTTCAGTGAATGAAATATCTCCTTTAAAATTTTGATAGTAAAACTAAGCACATCTACAGTCATATGCACTGTCAGTGTCTATAAGTCTTGCAGACCTTAGACTTTTCAGCCACCCTGACCTGAATTCCTAAGTTCATAATGAAGTATTTTGTGCAGAGATGTTTGATAAAAGTAGATGGCCAATTGTTCACATTCGTCCTCAAAGAGAGAACACAACGTGATGGAATTGAAATCCAGTTGAGAAAACCTAGGTTAAATGTTAGGAAAAACTAGATAAACTCTGAGGGAAGTGGTGCACACCGCCAACAGGGGTCATGGAATCACCATCACTTGAATATTCAAGACTGGGCCACCCATCTGTTTGGGAATGGCTCAGGAATAAAGCAATCAATCCTACTGTGATTCAGGGAGATGGACTTCATGACCTACCAACAGTATCTTCCAGGCTAAATGAGCCCATTATTCATGGGGCTAATAAAAAGTCAAAGGGAAAGCCTTCTGGGGGGGAAAAAAAAAAAAATAAGCACTTAGAGTGTTTGGTTTGTTCCTTTTTTTTACCAGACTTACTTTAAATACCAGATAAAAGATGAAAAAAAAAAAATAAAAGCATTGCATCTACTCTTTTTTGTTTGAAATTATGTTTTTAAAACATTAGCTTTGAGAGACAGCTTAGTATAGATTCTGATCCAAGTTTTACACCAGATCTCTTCCCTATAGAGGGATAAATCAAAACTTGATAGCAACAACTAGTCTGGGTCTATGCAATTTTTTTTTTTTTTTTGTCACAGACCTGTCAAGTATTGGGAATATAATTTGTCCTCTTTTCCCCTATCCAAAAGCATAGATTTACCATCTCCTGTTTGCATCTAAACTGTTCTGTGGCAAAATTCTTCAGTGAAACATAAAAATTAGGTACTTAAATTGTTGGGTATCATTCAGTTCTCCAGCTGAGCAGTCAGAGTGGTGGTATAAAACACTCCCTCCTCTTTACAGACTACAAAAGATAAATTCAAAGGACAGATCTTTAATTCTTTTTAGACTCCAAAATCCTGTTCAGTATTTACCTGTGAGTGTCAGGGCTGAGAACTGTTAATATACTAAGTGCAATTACATTAGGCAAGCAGAACACTCCTTTTACCTGTAAATTCTACTGCACTGAAATAAAAATTAATCCGGTCAGTAGGTGAACTCTACTGTTCTGTGTCGTCTGAATTTCACATAGAAAAGATTCATACTTTAGCAATCAGATATTAGGTCAGTGTAATTCCAGTTCCTGGGAATATCCCTCTGACAAAAGAAGGAGATATTGGAATTAAAAAAAAAAAAAAAGTCTTTGATTATTGTGTTACATAATTTTAAATGTATAGTGACAGGAATTATACGCCTCTATGTTTTCAGCACAATTACATGCAGGTAACTTGTACTAGTGTCAGTGTAACATTCCTGTGCATTTTCAGAACCCCTAAAAGCAGTTTTATTTCCTGGAAATTATTGTTATAGAGGTGACGTGGATAGTGCAGATCAAATGTATTTTAAGTTTATCTGTGACAATGTTCTAATAAGTTCCCAAATATTCAAGCAGTCATTATTTCAATACAACTTTTAATATCTAACTAAAGAATAGAATAAATAAAAGCTGCAGCTGTTGCATTTAAGCCATTCTAAAACTTGCTTTCCAGTAAAAATGTTATATGATTTTCTAAACCTTTTTAACCTCAGCAGCAATATTTCAAACTAACAGTTTATTCAATTAAAAAGGAACATTTAAAAACAGACAATATTTTTTAAGTATCTTAGCAACAGGTGATTGAATCCTTGCCTGGAACTATGAGACAAGTTTTGCCAAATGGGCTGCATTCTAACGATATCTTTCATATAGCAAATGGAATAAATCTAATATTGTTTTGGACAAGTTACATAAATTACATCACAATACAAAATTCTTTATGTGTTTTCAACAACAATAGATGATGGACCCATGAAAGAAGTGAGAAAAGAGTACAAGATTTTGTCCTTTCCAGCTCTGGTAGTTAAAAGCAGGTAGCAAGTTCAGATACTTGGCCCCAAAATCTTTGCTTGAATACTTCTCCCACCTTTCACACATACAGACAGCATACAAGCTCCAGCTCTGTCCCTGAGGTCATTTCGTGGATTAAGAGAAAGTCTTTAAGGAAAGATCCATGAAGAATGTTGATAAGGTACCTTGTCTCTCTGTTAAAATGTCTTCTGAGGGGTGGTTGAATGAGGACATGACACTAAACTTCTGCAAAATCAGCATAGATCACACGTAGTCTTTTGATTTTGAGATAGATCTCTGGAGATTGCTCAGTAACTCTAAATTATTACCCTATAACTTTGAGTGTCCGGTATGGGTACCATACTATCATGTCACAAACCCTTAGCCTAAAGAAACCAAGCAAAACTAAAAATGCTACCACCAGAGCTTGTTCTTTAGTTGAAACTTGCTGCTACACATGTATAGGACACAAAAATGATCCCCTGCAAGATATCAGTCCAATACCGGTGAATAGAAACTAATTGTCTATGACCGGAACAGTAAGAATGGGGTTGTGCAATGCTTAGGCATTATGGGCTCAGCTCTTTCAGAGATGTTGCAGTAACAATAAAAACGCCTCCCTTTGGTGTAACAAAAGAAAAGCTTTTTCCACAGTGGGCTCAGAGTGCAAATGCGTCTGTAGACAGAAGGTATTTTGTCTCCCAGCCCAATATTGTCCCCATCTTAATCACAAGCCTTTTTTCTATTTCCAGAGATCCCTGCATGCCTTTGCCTCCTTTGCCAGGGGAATTCTTAGGGAAAGGCCAACAACATGAGCTATGACCAGAAAGCCCTACCTGAGGGAAACGTGAACTACTGCAGACATGAAAGTGTGACATAGCCACTCTATGGCCATGCTGAATCAGTTGTCTCTTAACAGCAGCACAACTTCTGACCAAGGACACCCTTTGCTCCTGTACTCTCCCACTGAAAAATTCTTCACAGAAGAAATGGTAATTAGAATAGAATAGAATAGAATAAATAGAAATTTCAGTTGGAAGGGATCAACAGTGATCATCTAGTCCAACTGCCTGACCACTTCAGGGCTGATCAAAAATTAAAGCATGTTATTAAGGACATTATCCAAATGCCTCTTAAACACTGACAGGCTTGGGGCATCAACCACCTCCCCAGGAAGCCTGTTCCAGTGTTTGATCACCCTCTGAGTAAAAAAACCGCTTTGGGAAGCCTGTTCCAATGTTTGACCAGACTCTCGGTAAAGAAATCCTTCCTAATGTCCAGTCTGAACCTTCCCTGATGCATGCAGCTTTCATTCCAACTCATCCTATCACTGGATACCAGGAGAACAGATTGGCACCTCCCTCTCCACTTCCCCTCCTCAGGAAGCTGTAGAGAGCAATGAGGTCGCTCCTCAGCCTCCTTTTCTCCAAACTAGACAAACCTAAAGTCCTTAGCCGCTCCTCATAGGACATACCATCCAGTCCTTTCACCAGCTTTGCTGCTCTCATCTTGATGCTGTATATTAAAGTTGTTATCCCATCTAGGGGAATTTCTTCAAGCCTAAAAAGATGATAGTGTGCAACTGTCTATCCTGACTCTCATTTTTCTTCCACCCAGTATGTCTCATCTATCCATCAGTGGCAGAGTCCAGAACACTTCTAATACTTTTCCAGGAAAGCAGCAGATATTGTTATGCCTATGTCTGTGCTCTTCTTTGTCATGAAACAGCATGTGTTCTCCATCCACAAATCATAGAAATGGAACTTCTTTGCCCTCCAACTTCCATCTTATAAGATTGCTCAGTGTTTCACTATTTGCCACTAGCAGAAGTCAGTAACTAAAGGTTGTGCATAAAGATCACTGAAATCAACTGAAAAAAAAAAAAGAGATAAATGAAAGATCTTCAGTGAGTTAATTATTTCTTTTTATTATGAGCAGTATGGTTTAATAAATAGAATATTGGACCTCAAGCTAAAAAATACTGGGTTCTATTTCTAGCTTTGTCTCTAGTTTTCAAAGGGATGTTGGCAAATCACTTTTTTTCTTTGCACCTGTTTCCCCTTTGTAAAATAATATTTCTTTTCTTTGACTTGAGCTTTCTGAGCTCCATAAAACTTAAATATTATTATATCACAATCCTTCAATAAGTAATCTGCTTTATAAAATTCCAGTTAAAAAATAATTTGTGGAAAAGGTCCAAGTATATTGTACTTCAAATTGGCTTTTTTTTGCTTTTTTTTTTCTTTTTTTTTAATTGAACAAAGTTCAGTTTTAACTTGGAAAGGAAAATTAAGGATATGTATGTATTTATATGGGTCACAATTTCTCAGGAGGTTCTAATATGAATGTATGTGGAATGTTACATATTTGTTATGCTGCTTAAAACAATATAAGTGCTAGTTAAAGCGAGTGAATATTTGGAACAATAAGGTAATTCTATACACTTTAAAATTAAAACAATGGTATATATTCTGTTACTGCCAGATTCCTGTCTACCGTTAATTCAGCTTTTAGTCATATGATATCTCTAATGGGATATTTTCAGACTTTTAATGTTGAAAACAAGTTATAAACAATATTCATACCAGCTGTATCATTTAGAGGTAAATGAATCAAGTATTTCAGTGCAATAAAAAGAAATAAAAAAAGATAGCTGAAATAACACGGAGACAAAGACTTACTTTCCCTTCTTTCCATATCGTCATCACAATTCAAAAAGCTTCATCATTTCAGAGGTGAGTAAGGAGATTTCCATACACAGCTAGTCTGTTTGCGAAGAATGAAGTGTTTCCCACTTCACATAAGTGAAGAACATTGTGTCATGCTGAGTGATGAACCGTTCTTTGCCACTGACAGTGCGTCGTGCTATGCCTTCAAACGTACAGCAAGACGTGTTAATGTGTCAAGTCACGCTTCCTTGGAACACCTCACTGGGTTCATAAACACAAGCTGCTGCACATGCACAAGAGAGGAAATCTGAAGAGAATGAAGCAGTGTCAGTAGAAGAGACCAAACCAGTTCTGAAGGTGATGTTGAGGGCAAAAAGGTCTGGAATGGAGACCTGTAGAAAATCACAAAAATATTTTTTTCCATTCCAGAAGCTGTTGCCTGAAGGACATGTACAGATGGTATGCATCCAATAAAGCCACAGGGGTTTTTGATGGGTCAGTGGTAAAGAACCTAAAACAGACCAAAGAAGCTGTAGTTCTGCACTAAGGTCTCTTTAAGGTCTGTGTTTGCTCATTCCAGAAAGCTAATGATGAGAAATTTTAATGGGGAAATGGAAGGGACATCTTACCTTATCTTACTGAATGTCTACTCCGTTAGGAGAAAATGGAGCTCACAGCAATTGCCAAGACATCCTGTGAAGAAAAGCGTGAACTTAATCTGAGGATAGTTTGGGAATAGATGCATAGGTTAATCATCACTCATTTATCCAAGTTCATTTAAAAATTTGGAAGACTTCAGGGAAATTAAAAGTTCAGCTAAAAATGATCAGCCTGGGCTTATATTTAAAATGGTCAGGATTCTGATGAGTAAAACCCTCTGATGTAACATACCACTTTATTTTTAACTGATTTATTAATTAATTAAACATGTCTGTTTGCTTAAGTCCAAAAACATTCCATCCTTGCACCAGACATAAGCTGAAAAGAGGTTTCTTGCAAGAGTTTTTCAGTTGTGCTCCCGTCCCAGATGACTTCAGTAGGAGATATGCTGGTGCTTGTCCAAGAGCTGCCCCTAAAACAGCTCATACATTCCTCCCTGACTGTAGCTCGAGAAATCCTGATTCAGGACAGAATTGTCAGAGAGAAAACAACATCTAGCTGCGATCCAAGGTGGATGTCTCACTAGTTGGATCGTAATCTTTCCATAAGAGAAGCACACACCTCCAGTTTTTCTCTCCTCCCCTTCTGCCCCACCAACGGAAGACCAGGACTAGGGTAACTAAGTCTTTACTTTTCCCAGGATGTAAATTTTTTTCGTTGTTGTTCTGATTTGCTTTACTCTGCAAAATGTAAAATATTACAGACTTTCAACTAAAATGTCACAGGTTGTGACTTAGTAAAAATAATCTTGTCAGCTCTTAACAATTTCCTGGAAAATGGCAGGATTTTGATTAGAACTGGAGCTAGTCTTGTGATTATACAAAAAATTTCAGACCTGCTGGTCTGCTTGGAGAAACCCTCCTCCATTTTGCTGTCTGTCCCAGTATCTGGTTCCTTTAGTCAAACAGCTTATTAAGGGCATTCACCAAGCAAGACAAATTCTCTAAGCAACCTGACAGCAGTCTCACACAGATGAGAAAGGACCATAAAGGACCACTAGCTCTGGACAACTTACTCATTCCTGGTTCCTGTCTTTTGAAAATGAAAGTTAGTTCCTGCATGCTCTTTCTTCCTCTGTTCCTATCACTTTTTGCAACATCCAGTACAAAATGAAGGGAAGAGGTACCTATTGCTGCTTCCTTTTCACATCTCAACCTAATAACAGTGTTTGCTTTGAAACATTATTACGCTTCATGTTATTGACTTGAAAAGCCTACTTTTGTTTTATCTCATGGTTTCATTCAGACTCATATTAGTGGCCATCTAAATGAATTAAACACAGTGCTTCAAAGTCACCTTATATAAAATGAAAGCAATTTTCTTTAGCAGCTTTTGTAAAAGTACTTTTCAATCTACCAGTGGTAAAACAATAAAAATATTTAGAGTATTAACCAGCAACTGTTGATATAAAATTAATTATTGTAAATACCATAATGATGACATTAGAACAAGCTGGAAAAGTCTACAGACCCACAGAAAGTATTCAATTAGGTTTTTTCCTATAATCTGACAAGATAATATTTTAGAAATCAGAAGCCTATATTCACATGCCCATGTTTTAATAATATTGTAGTCTACTTTTAAATAAAGGAAAAATTAGAGACTCTTTCCCCTTCAGCAATGGCAGTGGAATAGTCTGCTGGAAGTTCCATTCCATGAAATGACATTTCTTTTCCAAAATGAAACGTCTGAATGTTCTGCCAATCACACAGTCCAGTTGGCCAAATATTCTCTATTGCTTTGTACAGGAATATGGACACGTGTTCAGTGCTGGGCACTTTTGAGAAATTCAGCTTAGAAAATATCACTGACCAGTACAACAAACTTCACCATCTGGAATTTGCTAAAACAGCACTATTCATTCCTTATGTCATTTGTACATCAAGGTGGTTCTCGATCCTAGCATGCACATCTTTAAACTGAGGTAAATTTTCAGGAAATGCTGCCTTTTAAATTTTTTTGTATGCAAATGTTTAAAGCTATCTTTTCCTGTATTTTCAAATGCATAAAATCATTGCCTTCTCTATGCTCTGGGAAAGTGTGTTTTTGGAAAGGGCATCAGGATCATTTTCTTCCATTGTTCTGATCCTCTGAGCAGACCAGGTAAATTAGATGTAGAAGATGCATACAGAAAACACAACCTGTTCAGTTTCTCTTAAGAAGAGCCCTCTCTACAATTCTTTGCTCAGTTCAGGAAACCCCCAATCCCTAGAATATTTTAAAATGAATTTTTCTTTATTATTTAAATTAGATACAAAATACTTTTGAATTGCCTAACGTGGTGTAGGGAACTGGAGGACTCCATAAATAGAGCTTAGTAACTTCTTCATATACTCTAAAATAAGGTATTAGGATGGACAACATATACGCCTGAGTGATTCTGGGCACCCACGGCTTTAACTGATTCCAGCTGGTTTTATGCAGTGTTCGGCTTCTCTGATATTCAGATCACTATTAACTACCTACTAACTTCAACCTCTGAAATCATAAAGGAGAGCAAAGATCTCAGGCTGGAGAAGAGGCAAAGGCTTGTTCTTTAAAAACAAAATTTTCTTATCTGTAAGGCACTTTTCAATGTGCCTTTCAAGTGTATATTGTCCCTAAATTTCCCTTTACTTTGTCTTTTTTTTTTTCCATTTTGTTCTATGGGGAGTTTTTTGTTTGGCTTTTTTTTTTAAAGCTGAAGCATGATTTCAATTGCATTAGTCCAGAGGATATCTTTGGGAGTAGATTCCAGTGAGTTGACTGTGGAGAAAACAGATCATGAGATGAAAACACGTTGCCTGTGAGACGTCACCCTTAAAAGTTAACTGTGATGCAGAACGGAGCTCTGCAGCCCACTAACTTGCTCTCCGTCAGGCAGCTGAAATGGTGGTGAGGAAGAGCTGCTGCTTGTCAGGCAACTGAAATGGTGGTGAGGAAGAGCTGCTGCTGGTAGGCAATAGCAGAGCCCTGGGAGGGGAAATTTGACAGGGCAGCAGCACAGGATGAAATGGCAGGAGGACCACAGAGTCAGGCATGAGAGCTAGTAACAGTATTTTGCATGGATCAGCTCATGAAAGGGATGAAGGAGGAAACAGCAGAGCTTACCCAATGGCAAGGTGGAAAACCCAGTGCAATATGCAATGCCTGAACGTGGAGGAACCTGTAACGACACTGCTCTACAAGACACTACATTAAACGGCATCACTACTGAGCTAGCTCTAAGTGAACTGGAAGACTTAGACCCATACACAGGAAGGCTATAGATATATAGTACAGTATGGTGTAGGCACTGGCTCGCTAACTCAGTTCTTGGAAGTTGTGTAACTGTGTTGGGATGACATTGCTCTCTGGTTTTTTGGTTTGCACATACAGATGTGATCATTTGGCTTTTGTCTCCATGAGTAGTTCATTCAGTGACTGTTGCAGTCCCATCATTTCGCAATCAATTACTCAATGTAGGCAGATCCTAATAAATTTTTTTTAATGTACTTCTTACAGATGTAAGACACATTATTAAGTTTTGATGTTCTGGATTCAGAGGGAAAATTTGGCCAAAGGTCATTCCTAGTTGTAGGAAAGTGGTTACTTTTCAATAATTGCTCATTAAAAGAGCCCAAAAAATATGTTTGTATTTCATGCCACCATGATTTGTATTAATTGTAACTTAAGTCTTGATCTTACATTTTGACCATCTGTATGAGTACTGCATCTGCATTTACTGGGGCTCTGAATACAATAGAGTGAAGGATGTATTTGCAGGTTTGAAGTCATACATATTGTTTTACCTGTCAAGTATTCTGTTCAATCATTAATTACCCAGTAGTCACCAGGTAGCATCACTAATGTATTATCATTAAAAGTGGTCCCCTAATCAAAACTCCATAGTCAAACACCCTGAGCATTTAGTGCTGTGGGAGACAGAAAATTACACTCGGATCAGGATCTAGCATTTGCTAGTAAATGCAATGTTTTTGAAATTACCAAACATTTCAGTGACAATATCAGAATTAAAGTTGAATAGTTCCTAGCTGCAAGACATACAGTCTAACCACTGTACAGGCTGCCTTTGCGGTCTACAATAGGAACATATTTTAATATGCTTTTCTATTTTAAAATATACATGGAAACGATTATGAGGATATTAGTAAATGACACAGTCCTTAAGATCAATTTGTGCAAGCAGCTAGTACATGAAATATATG
The DNA here is from genome assembly GCF_000699145.1 of Aptenodytes forsteri. Taxonomy (NCBI): domain Eukaryota; kingdom Metazoa; phylum Chordata; class Aves; order Sphenisciformes; family Spheniscidae; genus Aptenodytes; species Aptenodytes forsteri. The sequence goes on from NW_008794014.1 coordinate 936,934, forward strand.
ATGCAGTCAAACTGATGAAGTTTTAATTTGAAAGTATCTCGTTTACATAGTTGCTGATTTTAAAATGTTAGAAGCCAGATAAAACCTCCTCCCAACTGGTTGTAAAGTTGAGATACATTTGCAAAATGCTTTCAGAATGAAGAAATGAATAAAATAGTAAACCATAATGATTTCTGAAGGTATTAAAAGTATCGTATGTCAGTGATACCTACTTTGTTCCTCTCACTTTGGACCTCACAGACTGATAAGAAAGGAAAAGCGTTATAACCCAGAAGTAAAACTGTTGCGTGATTATAACCCTGACAACCTCCTCCTAATGAGCTTCCCTGCAGATAGAGAGAAGAAACAGCTTTGATCTCTCAGAGTGAAGGATCTGAATGAACCACTGTTTTAAGGAAAGGAATCTGATTAGGTCTACTCTCCTAGTAATCAAAGTCACAAGCTACCATTTGAGGTATTTGTGAAATTCAGATAAGATTAGTTGCTCCTCGGATAAGCCACTGCAGTCAGTAGGAGCTAATTTTGTCTGGGATATGACCACAGGAAGTATCACAATGGGAAATGAAGAATAATCTTGGTGAATATTTTACAGGGTAGAGCACCTTCTATTAGAAAATGTAAATCAACTTTAAAGATTTCTAATCACTCTCATGGTTAACAATTCCATCTCATCATCGTCATTATTACAATTATTTGACAATGTGCTTTAAGCTGTATGAAATTTAAATGAAAGGCAGTCACATCTCTAAGTAGCCCAAATGATAAAAAAAGGACATATTTATGTCTTATGACAAGTCCCCTGAAGTTTGTTAAACTGCCTTATTTACGCTAGAGCCATATGTGACTTGAGAGTACCTCTTACATTTGGTAAAACATGGATATTAAACAGATGTACATATGTATATAATGAATAATAAATAAGCTGATAACTTATATCAGTTTCCTCTCCCTTATAATTTCTTTGCCCCACTGGAAATGGGATAGAATGGCATCTCCAGAACTGTCAGGTTGGGACACAAAATTAGACATCTTGGTGCTTATTTTAGATCATTTATGGAAATGAGCATTTAGAGTAACAGGGGATATCTGAATGAGGAGCACGAGAACATCTCTGCCTGAGAAAAAGTCTTTTCTGAACTGAACCACAGTTCAGGTTTGGGCCAGAGCATCTCCTTGCTGCTGCATTACCTGTGGCCAGCAAACAATATACACAGCACATGGCTTTTTTCTGATTGACAATTTTAATTGGGACACCCTTGAAAAATGAGAGTGGCCATTTAGATATACAAAGGAAGTAAGATGAATTTCAATAAGGTAAACGAAAATCAAACTGTTAGTTTTAGATTATTCTAGAATTTTAGAATAAATAACCTTTTGTAAAATAATAATAATTATTTTATTATGTAAAAAATAAACAGATAAAATCTGTTCAGCAAAACTCTTCCCACTGCTAAACAAGGGTATTCTCCTGAACAGATTCTGACACTTAAGGGTCATACAAAGGACCCAGAAATGTATTTTTTCTTTTGAAGCTATTATAAAACACCTACATTAATTTCCATCAGATTTTGAGACAGATTTGTAGGGCATGGGGATGTGTGCGGAGATCAGTGACGCATTTCAAGCTGTCACTGTTATTTGTGGTCAGCCAGAAGCAACTGATAACAGAGTATTATCTGCTAAGAGAAAAGGAGGGCAAGAAAGAGCTTATGTTTTGTTGTTCATTTAAAATTAATTACCGCCATCAAAATGCAGCTTTGAGAATTTAATTAAGCAGCTGCCTAAATACTGATATTTAAGTATGTTAGGCATCCCATGTCAGCCTACTAAACAAATGGTACAATAAAGATGCAAACTGCTTTGTTCGATGGAAGACTGAGCTTTTTCACTACTTAGTCCTCAAACCATCTGGCTATGTTTGGAGAATGTGGGATAGTAGCTACTCTAACTCTTATCTAATGATAAGACTCTCACTGTCAAACATGTGCACCAGAAAGAAAATATTACACTCTTTTAGGCTTATAAAGTCTTCTTATTTCTCTAGTGAAAGAGTATGTTTTGAAGACAATAAATTCCAGGGCCTAAATGATAATATTTTTCAGTGATCTAAAATTTCCAGATCTTTCAATGTCAATTCAGAAACAGTGAAATTGCTTCAAGAGGCAGTATTCATCCAGTTATACTTAGAGGACAAGATAATTTGAGGTTTCTCAGTTATTACACAACTATCTCCAAACTTAAAGAGGGGCTGATTCTCAACACTTTCTGAATAACTGGGACTCCTTCCAGGTTGGGCTTTTGGTTTTTTGGGTTTTTTTTTTCAGCTCAGACACCTGAAATTAAAAGCCATTCATGAAAAAGTTGGCTCTAGGAACTCAGCTTCACAGCCCTTCACAACTTTGCCCCTGCCAAAAATCTCACATCACTTCATTTCCTTATATTCTCACTCTACAGTACCAGTCTGCACTGCTTCCACTTTCATTTCCAACTGTGTTGTCCACACTGCCACTTCAAATTAGGACTTTTTTCCTAGCACTGCTCCTCATCTGACATCATTTCTTCATTTACTTTCCTTTCAACAGCCCGTTTTTTCTGACAACCTCTTAGAAGAAAATTCACATACAAATCCACATTCTGCAACAGCCCTATTTCTAACTTCTACATGAAAAAAAAAAATAGAGTGTAGGAAAAAACCAAATGTGCTATTGACCCTTGTAGAGGCACCTGGATACAAGGAAGAAGAGCTATATGAACACAGCATGATCTGTGTGAATCTTTAGCAGTTCTCCATGGATTACCGAGGGGCGACAAACTAGAGTGCGGGTGTCACCAGCCAAAATTATTTACCCAAATTGTCCTTACTTAACAGCAAGTTTCAGTTTGGACAGCTATGATTCTTCAAAAAACTTGGAGGAAAAATACTGGTTTTGTCTGAATCTAACTGTGTATATCCGTATTAGTGACTAATTCAGTGTAATAGGAGCAGATAAGTATATTAAAGCTGCTGATGCACAGGTCTCTATTATATGAGGCTGAGGACGCTTCTTCAGACTATATTTAGCCTAGTCTCCAGGGCTCACTGTTTCCACAACACATGCATTTCACAGCTTTCTGGGAGAAAAACTGTTCAGTGGAGATCATAGATGATGGGTTCACACATCTGTAAAAGTGGGCATCTAATACCAAATTTCTTATTAAATTACAAACTAGTGTAAAAGCAAATTTAATAGCTTGATTTTTCTGTTGAATATGACTATGCCTTTGCTGGCACTGTACTCTTATTTTTTCCCCTTTTCCAATTCATGCTTTTCTGAAAAGAATTCATTACTTTCCATAGGCCATTTTTCTTTTAAATTGTTTGATGAAGTTTGAAAGAATTTAGTTTCTTCAAAAGAAGGGTGTGCATCTGATGTTGACCCTTCAGATAAAATCAGATAGGATTTGTCTGTTGATTGCAGGAGCTTAACTCTCACCAAATGTTTCTACTGAGTTTTTTTTGTTGTTTTGGTTGTTTTTTTTTTTTTTTACTGGAAGAAAAAAAATGCTGTTCACTGTATTTCTGCATTTGGCTCTGAAAAGGGCAGGCCCCTGTGTCCAAAGGGGAGGACTGTTGATTGCAGGAGCTTAACTCTCACCAAATGTTTCTACTGAGTTTTTTTTGTTGTTTTGGTTGTTTTTTTTTTTCTTTACTGGAAGAAAAAAAATGCTGTTCACTGTATTTCTGCATTTGGCTCTGAAAAGGGCAGGCCCCTGTGTCCAAAGGGGAGGATGTTTCAGCTTTTTGTATTGGTAAATGAGAACTGGTTGCTGGAATGGAAATACTGTAGAGCACTAGGGGATGCATCTCGTATTACTGGACACACGTATCTGGTTAGTTTTTGTAAGTCAAATAGACATTGAACTCATTAATGTATGTTCCTAGGGTCAGAGATGTAAGTGATGGTCCTATATTGCAGTGATGCTCCCATCCAGGTGGATGCTGGATGCCTGCTAACTGGCCAGCAATTGCACAATCAGACCTTATGTTTTTGCCATATATATTATTTCCTGATTTATAACATGAAACCAGACTAAATATCAGATGAGCTCATTTTACAGATGCATAAATATAAAAGCTGCGCTCCAAGAATGCACACTGACTGTAGCGTGCACTAGTTTCTTTGGCAAAAGTGAGGGGAAGAAAACACAGGCATTATCTAGAGCATATACTTGCATATTCCACAGCAATGTAAGTATGCTATAAGCAGTAGAAGACAGGCTTCTTAAAGCTGAAAGCATCACAAAGCAAGTGACTATTGACCAGTCTGGTCCCAAATCACCACCTTATGCACAAGTTCAGTATCAGCGGTCATATTCCACAAACTACATCTGTAAACATGTTTTAGGTGTAAAGTGAAAACCAGCTTTTGCTATTGGATCTTAAAGAATTGTCCCAAATGCAAAATCTTTGGAACATCCGTATCCAATACTGACACACAAAGCAAACTGGTTTGAGAACTGATTTGCCTGAACCTGGTATGTGGTGTTGATAAATTCATATCAAAGGGCTATGGGGATCTTGCTCAGGAGAGCTGACTTTCCTTTGGCTGTTATAACTAAAAAGATTTGTAACTGTTGGCTAAGAGACTTGAGAGGGATTCAGTTTTTAACAGCAAGAAAAATGCATACTTCTTTTCAAGATGAATATAAATTATTACCATTTCTTAAGGAGCCTTCAGTTTTCATTACGTGGCCTATAAGCACCTTTCTAACTGGAAAATTACATACAGCATACAGCAAAGTGTGGGTTGTTTCTTTTTTTTCTCAAGGGGTTTAAAATTGATCTTGCATTAGTAGGTTAAACGCATTCACTTCCAGAAGACATGACAGCCTGAAGTAAAAAAAGAATTTAAAGGTGAAAGGGTTATCAACTGAAGAAAATTGTCCTGACACCAGTCTCCTGCAATCGTGGGCAGATGAATTATGTGATTTTAAATGAGATCTCTTTGGTAAATTTTCCATGCTAAAACAGAAAAATTAATATGATTTTTTCAAAAGAATTCCTGTTTTGCATTTGTCCCTCACAAACGCAAACAAATAAAATTCTTCGCTTTGAAAGAGAATGTTTTTATAAAAGCCTTTAGCTTTTTCCTGAAAAGAAAGGCCTATGCCATGTTTAGTTTCTAATTCTAATGTGCTTGTGCATGCATGAGTGTGCGTATGTATGGCTATTTCTATGTGCCCAGACACATATATTTTCTGTGTATGCACGGAAAATACAGATATCCACACGTGCAGAAAACCAGTAGTTAAACAGTCTGGCTTGAAGTCTTTTGAACTACAGACACTTTAAGCAGAATTCGTTGGGATTAGGTCAAATTCTTTGACCTGCTCATTTTTAAACAGTAGTAGATCTCAGTTTTATTAGATGTATTTTACAAAGGCAATCTTGCTGCTGTTATGCAGCTAGTATTGGTTTATTCTGTCAGCTTTAAACCGTGTTTCAGATTTTCTTGCTGTTACGGATAAACATTAAAAAGAAGAAGAAGGAAAAAAACCCAAACCAAAACAAATCTCCTCTCTCTCTTCAGCGTAGCTGCATTCAGCTGGGAATTCCATGTGGTTTTATAGACTTTCCGCTTTACCATAAGCAAAGCCATTCTTCTGTGGCTTAATTTCTTCTTTTGTAAGAAGGGGGATTAAAATAGATAGAAGTATTAGCGGAATGCCACGTCCGTGAGTGAACTGTGAGTGGTAGGGATTGAACCGAGGCACTGAGCAACTAAAGCTTTTCCCTCTCCATGTTGAAAGTCCCCAAGCTGCAGGCTAAGTGGGATCAGGAAATCTGTAAACCCCCAGGAGTCATTTCAAGCCTCACGCTTGCCCACAATATGCCTTGAATTTGCCTTACAAAACCTCATCTCATAGAGGAAGATTATGAAAAGGAAGGAGGATAACAGGATCCCTGACTCCACAACCAGGATTAGACGGATGCATCCACTGAGCATCCCTGACAGGTAAAGAATAACGTCACCACTTGTAACTTGATGTGTCTTTAATAAAACTGAAATGAAAGTCTCAGCCTGAGTATGGGCTCAGATCAGATTGTTTTAGCAAACTGAATAACTCCCGGCCCTTTCTCTAGCCCTGAGAAAATGTCACATGTTGACCTCATCCCTACTACTCAAACTTCCTACCCTCCAAAGCAAAGCAGTGCATTCAAGCCATCCATGGGCAATGGACCCTGCCCCATGCCAGCTCCTAGGCTGTGCCCAGGGCAGTCTGAGTGAGTGCCTACAACTCCAGACAGCCCTGAGCCAAGGACAACGCAGGACAGGTGGCTGAGTTTCCTCACGCAGTTTGTTTTACTACCGCATTCACAGAGCTTAGTCCCCTGGCTGTCCCTTCTTGTCACACTGGTTACACTCGGTGATGCTGCTTCTGATTTTTGCCTCAGTTTCCTCCTGGGTAATGTTATAAGAATATTTATCACTGAAGAACTGTATGAGTAGAACATGTAACAGTACCTGAGAATTGTTAAAATAAAGACTAGGAACAAGAAACTTGGACTAAATCAGATGTGAAACTTAAAGATCATTTGCCTTTATGAACAAGGCTAAGCCAGTTTACAGAGCCTTGCCTCAGACGACAGGAAAGGAGGTGGGAGTTAAAACAGAAAAAAATGCAGAAATGAGTCATGAGTGACGTTACAAAAATACAAGCATATGAAAATCTGAGGTGCTTGAAGCTCTAAAGAACCAAAAGTGGTGTATTCCTGGCCTAATCATATGAGGTAGCTGAAGTTTGAAGCTCCATATCCAGTTTCTCTGGTTTTGCATAGACGCTGTAAGTAAAAGTACAAAGCCTGTGGTTGGGGAGCAGCTCTGCAGAAATGCCTGGGTGGTCAGGGCAGGGGAAACCACAGGAGCCAAGAGTGTGCCATGGCAGGAGGCAGGGCCACCAGCAGGTTGCAGGCCAGGAGCTCCAGGGTAGGCATCATCCCTGGAGCACTTGCCTTGTGAGGAGGGGAGGAGGGAGCTGGGCCTGTTCAGCCTGGGTAAGGGACAGCTTTGGGAGACCCAACAGCAGCCAGCTTGTGCCTCAGGAGAGCAGCGAGGAGGTGGATTGCTTACTGCAGTGCTTGGTGAGAGGATGAGAGACAAGAGGCACAAATTGAAACAAAAGGGGTCAGCTTGGATGTACTTAGAGGAGAGGTTGTGCAGGCTCCATCCTTGGAGGTTTCCAAGACCCAACTGGAAAAAGCCCTGAGCAACCTGGTCTGACCTTGTAGTAGACCCTGCTCTGAGCCTCCCAAGGTCCCTTCCATCCTGAATTATTCTGTGATCCTATAATCCTACAAGTTCAAACTGAATCGCTGGTAATCAGTGTTTGGTGTGTTTATTTGCAGTAAAGACTCCAACCTTCTTAAATCAATCATAAAAAACATAGTTTTATTAAGGACAGTAACTGTGTTTTTTTACTGTACAACTTTTTTAAAAAACTGTGTTTTTTTACTGTACAACTTTTTTCCTCCAATGCAAGGCCCATGTTATAAATCCAACCTCAATTTAGTGTTGCATTTTATGTTCAAACCAGAAAAAATGTCAGAAAGAAATAAAGACAAACCAGATACTCAGCAGTTGCCTAACTAAGCTTATTTCTATTGCACAGAAGCCAACCAAACCAGCAACAGGGTAGTGCCAAAGATCATCAGAACAGTCTGCCAAAGAAAAAGCCTTAGGCCTAGCTGCTGCTACTGGAAAACCCCAGACAAATGCCTGGCAAAGAACTGGCCCCAGACTTACACATTGTTATTGTCGAGGAGGGAATGATGACACAGTTTCCTGCACAATATTTATACACTTGTGCCCTGGAGCCTTGGCTTCTTACTCCAGTGGATATAAGAAGAAAACCAACTGCAGAAAAGGCATTTCTGTTGCCTAAGGTGTCGCCGTGACAATTTGTACTTTTGTTTTCTTTCTAGTTTACATTAAACTCCTAGATTCCCATAATGATCTTAAATCGATGGGAGGATACCATCATCGCACAGAGTTTGCCATCACCAAGGGCAAAGCAGGCAGCAGCTAATGGAGAAATAAGGGCATCAGAAAGGTGATATGAGGTGCCACAGTCAGACAGAAACAGTGCTGAGAATGAAGTCGAGGTCTCCTGACTCCTTCCTATATGAGCTTCATCCTTCCTACTCAGCTCATTCCCATACAGACAGATTGTGATGCTTATATTGCTGTGTAATTACAGCAAAAGCCAGTCCTTCATGTGCACTACCACATGTAGGCTCCTAGCCTTACAGATGTCTTCTGGGATAAAGGCATATATAGCTTGTACAATTTATGTCAAACCCATAATTCCATGTCATTTCATATACACACTTGTTACAAGGTCACCAAAGAATATTTCTCCCAGGGCATTGCCTCATTTTCTTTTAATCAGTGTAACTGTTCCTGGACTAGGTGGGGGTTTTGGGGATGGACTTTCATTGTGAAGTAGATTTAGATTATTGTGAATAAACTGAGGGATTTAACATTATAGAGAGGAATTGGTAAAACTCTGAGAGAAAGAACATGATTTATTAACATGATAAGCACATAGATAACTTTTTATAAGAGACTTTGTCATTATGTTTAAATCTTTATGGGTGCTTCCTGAAACGCGCAACAAACCTACCTCTCTTTGCAGGTAAAGCTACTTTAATTAAAGAGATGCGCTTCAGATCTTCTGAGTGGTGGAGTTGCAGGAGTTATATTAGTAGGTTTTTTTTTCTAATTCATAGACATGATAACTGAGTTTAGGATCCTGCTCTGCTAAATTCTGTACATTGATATACTAAGAGACAGTTCAGCTCAGAAAGATTTACAAACTAAACAGACAAGAAAGGCAAAAGGCTGAAAAAATGAAAGATGCAATAAGTTATTTTCATAGGTAATCCATCAAGCTGGCAGCAGAGACTAGCTATTTTTAAGTTACAGACTGATTAAACCACACTGTCTACTAAAGAAGCAGAGATCATTTTGAATCTAGAAGAATAACGTATACAAGGTGAAGTAGATTCTGATCTGTTATATTGATGTAGCAAGCTAAAGTGAATGGGAAAAAATGCAATTTACACTAGCATACTAGGATACATCCTCAGGTTTGCAATAATAGAAGTATACTAAGCAGCAAAAATGGATTCAGTATGGCAGGACCAGCCTATTAGGAGCAAAACTTGTCCCTTTCAAAAGTTTCACCATTTCTACTAAAGATCTATCAACACGACATGTATTAGCTATCTACTTCTTACTCCAGTCTAATATAACCTGACATGTACGCAGGTAGCGTGATAGCAGAATACCAACAGTGGTACCTTTAAAACAGGCAGCTCTTTCACTCAGATCTTATTTAAAGTGCATGAAAATTGGCGTTATGCTGTGAGCAAATGACAGCAGAACAGAGGCCAAAAGAATGCTCTTGAACGAGGTGGAAATGTTAAGTTTTCTTAGTGTTTGCCATGAATTTTGTCCTAGTGCCAGAGTGGTTTCTATGCAGACTTCTTGCAGAGTGAAACAGAAATGATGGCTCTACTGCAGCTTTTTCTCAGTCTGTAGCAATTTATCAGCATGATACCAATCTCTGAAATGTCTAGCTGTTGTTCTTCTCTGAAAACAGAATACAGCTAAGATAAACAATGTTGCTTTACAGAGAAAAGACAGAAGGATATACACAGGTTCTAAAATGGCAATCACTTTTCTTCATTCTGAAAAATTTGTTACTAGAAACGGAAGTTCACGGGCAGGAGAAGGAAATAGAGAAGACACCATTTCTCTGTCTTGGAACAAATGAGGACTTCAATTTTATTTGCTACAGGAAAAGAGCTGCTATTTCAAAAGTTCAACGTCAGTAAGACCATCTATAAAATAAAATATCTCTCTGTGCAGAATGTCAGAGACTGCTCTGCTAAATTTGTTTTTTAAAATAGTTCTTGTTTAAATAAATAGACCTCAGCTGAAGAGGAGTTATTCCTTCAGTGAGGGCTGAAGGGTCTAGAATACATAAGAATGAGCCATTTCTCCAGGAATTAGAAACAAGAAGTAAAAAAAAAAATAAAAAAACAGCAATTGAAATATTTACCAGCTAAACCAACAGTAACATCAGAAATATATAAACACCTCTCAAAAAACAAAATATTTACTGCAGGACAGCAGCTCTTTGCCTTTGCAACATGTTAGAGACTAGCACTAACTTCCCTCTGCAGAATGTTGCATTAACAGGCTTCCTTTAAAACCTAGTGGGAGTAAAAGAACTCTTTGAAATACACTAATTTTTCAAGGTCAAAACTGAAACTGCACTCCATCCTGTGGCATTTTAGAAGGCAGGACTGAAAGCCCAGTGGGCCTTTCTTGCTTTAATCTTCTCTCCACATTGGAAAGGAAATTTAGTTGTGCCATAGTCTAATTTCTTTTTTGCCTAGAGACAAATCCATAAGGGTGATCTCATTTTACCTTAGACATCTATGAGTTTTCTGTCTGAATCTAAGCTAGTCATCCTTTGCTCATCATAGCCAAAAGAAAGAAATAGGTAACTCCTAGGAGCACAATCATTTCAACCTTTGATAGACATCTAACTTTCTGCCCAAACTAGGTCATCAGACAAAAAAGCCTATGCATGTCTCAGCTACGCCCTAACTCCATTGTAAAAGAGACCTGGGTGCTCACCTGCCTCTTTCCTTACTCTGGTTTCCATGCAGAGCAAACTTAAGAGAAGCAAAACCACTCACCAGAGGTCAGTTTAGTTGCAATTAGAGATAATTGAGATGATTTGTTATCTTAAACATTTGACATAATTAGTTGTCTCCGAAGAGTGGTGTTCAGACCTAAATGATTGAAGTTTTGTGTGATGACCTCACTCCGAATTAATTTCAACATTTGGCATCTTGCACTCCATGATTTACTTGCATTATGCCAGGCAATTTTTACAATGATTATATTGCATGATGTAATCTTTGACATTAGCATCCATTACTTAGCATGTTGAAGACTTCTATCTGCTTATTCAATTTCCCTTCCATGTGTGAAGCAGGCAAGTTAATTATGGCTAGGTAAAATCACTGGAAAAAGATAGGTTGGAATTAGTTCACTGGAATGAAAATCTGCATTAATAAAGGTTCTACAGTCAGTAATTAGGAACCCATGTAATTTTCCATTTTGCCACAGAAAATAATTATGGTTTTAGATGTTCTTTATTGACTGGTTTTGTTTCTCTTATGAAATTTAGTTGGGGTTTCCACTCTGGGGAAAACTGTTTAACAGGAACCCCCACTTCACCTATTAACTGTACAGGAATCAAAGATACGTGACTCAATGTGATGCTTTTTGACTAGTTTTCTTACAAAAAGGTTTCTTTTAGAATTTGAGGGCAGACTTTACTCACAGGTTACTACAACTTCTATCTCTACTACAATCTGTATTGCTACACAAGATTTTGAATATTCTTATAATTGAGAATAAGTTTAGATTTAATTGTTTTTTTCTGCTGTCAATAAAACCTTCTTCTTTCTATCTTCAACGACAGGTAAAATTCCAGGACAATATTACAGGATTAACATAAACAAACGTTTTGGAGGGTTTTTTTGTGAGGAAAATATTGGAAGTCCATATATTCAGAAGAACAATGGATGATTTTATACATATCTATATATAGTTTGTTTACAAAATTCTCAGAATTAGTTTTCCATGTATTAAGTTACAGATTCTGGTACTCTTAAGAAATCAGCAAGAATAAGACTGCCTGTTCATATTTGGGGGGTAGTTTGTAGAACAACACCCAGAAAAATGGATATAATCCAGCTCAGGAATGATGCCTTTGAAACAAAATCTGTGGTGTAGAAATGAATAACTACTAGAGCACACGGCTGCCAACTCTGGAATTTAACATTCCACATTTCACTTAACCATAAAAAATGAAGAGGACCCATGTTCAAAGGAAAATGTAGTAAAACATTAAATTAATTTTATAGTGTGCACATTACAGGTCAAGCATGTCTAAAAGTTCCCAAAGCAAACTGCAACAATGTCACTGAAAAATATTTAACATGGAATAACATAAGCAAACCATAATAATAATAAAAGACATTTCTATTGTCTCTCTCTTCTGTCTCCTCATTATACTTTTAATAATAGATGAGGTAGTTTGGGACATATATCAAAATCTTCTCTTGCTTTTTCTGGGCTTAGTTCTAATGATTTAACTCACACTGACTAAAATGTTACCCATAATAAGGACTCATCCAGTTCAGTGCTACTTTCTTTGAGATAAGTTATTATTCAACAAGAGCATTCTCATTACACCATAATGTTACCATACTTTGCATTTCATGTTTTCTTCTTTTTTCTTTTAAAACCAAAACATTTATTGGTATATTCACATTATTTCCCAAACTCTAAGGGAAGGCTCTTCAGTTAGGTTATAAAACCAGGGGTCCCCTAACTCCAAGAATCCAGGGCAGCAAATACTGGTCACAAGTTCAAGAATGAAAAAGTACATATGTTTTTATGAAACTAATGACATGAGAATAAAAATAATAATTTCCAGGTTGCCATCATTCCTGAATAACATTCCCATTCAAAAGAACTAGAAGCATCCATTTCTGTTATGAGTGTCTTCAGCTGGCTTCCTTTCTTATTGTAATATTAAGAAAATATAATTCCTATGATAGAGGATCTCAGCATTTATTTAGGAGATAATGACAGAAGTTTTTAGAGGTACCAGAATATCAGATGTACCAGAAAAGCTGGCATGAGAAGTAATAGGTACCTGATAAGCTAAACATGTAGATAGCCTTGTTATGGCTCACCTTTTTTCCCCCTGAAATGCTTTGGTTCTTCATAGACGTTAGATTATTAAGCATGGGTCATAGCTGCCAGCAGGGAGTGAATTACATTTTAAACCTAATCAAATACTCTGAAGTAATCCCAATTAGTCCAAATGACCGAAGCATAAAGCCAGGCCTGCATAAAATCTTGGGGAATTGTTTGGTTCTGCTGGGGGGGAGGTACAAATCTGGTGCCTGAGACATCTGAGATTTTCATTGAGAAAAAAAACAGTAAGGGTTAAAACATGGGGAGAGCTACCATTAGTAGTTTGCATTACCTTTCTTTGGTGCAGAGATTATAAATCAGTCAACAGCAAATTCTAAGCACTGCTGACAGTGAGGAAAGTGAGAACAGATAAAAAGAAAAAAAGAAGAGGGAGAATGAGAAAAAGAGGGTAGAACAAGTGGTCAAGGGACTTGTCTGAAGTCCATCAGTATATTTTAGAAGTGTTCTTCTGGATCCCACATGATTGTTCCACGCAAAAGAGCTCAATATCTCTCAGGTCTTCCTCCTTCACTAATTTTTTGAGATGATACCATGCAGAAGGATCACCTAAGTTATGGCCAGATTAACGAGTAAAAATGCAGAGTCGACTACACAAATGTGTAATAGAAATCAAGAGACCTAAGTAGCTGCTAGGAACTTGAAGCCTGGTTCTATCATCACTTAGTAGGTGGGATTCGGATAGCAATCGCTGGAACATAGCACGGTTTCAGAAAGGCTCAGAATTTATGAGACTCCCCACTTATGCATAATTGAAAGATCGGGAAAGCTAGTTTGGATTCCAAGATCTGGGATAGTAATCATGCAAAACTCAGTGGGTTTGGAACTTGTGAGTGACACAGACAAATTCTTTGTTTAAACTAACATTTCATAATTATTTATCATCTCAAAAAGACATCACAGCATGAAGATTGTGTTATCTAAATTTACACCTATTTGCACTGATGGTTCTTGGCCTTCGGCCTTTGGTACAACAACATAAAGGGTATGAATTCATGCATCATATTCACTTGTATTTTATTTTTTTTTAATTAGGCATGCCATCAAAAGCCGGTGTGAAGATCTCAAGATTGACCGAGCATGCTTTGTCATGTTAACACTCAAGCAAGTTATCACTCAGGCAGGAGCATTATGAATAAGCCATAACATAAAGTACATGCTCTGAAAGGCGTCTGAACAATACATTGCAATAACACAGCACAAATGTCACTGTTATAAATAAAGTATGGAAACAAAATAAACTCTTATGCTTCAGGGCAGAGATCAACAAAGGCTTTACACTCAGACTAAAAGTTTAAAGGATTAAATCTTGTTATTCAGTGCATGTGCACTGCCTAGCACAATGGGATCACCAAGTTCCTACTGAAGTACTACGCTGCTGTAGTAACACCCAGCACAAAAACAAAGTGTGATAATTGCAACAATAGTTGTTTTTAATGAGAGTATAAAGAAGCCTTTCCCTATATGTGGGGAGGCTCAAATGATGATTTCTTGCACTGTCTTCTGAAATATCAGCCATTACAAAATGCCTCCAGCAGCAGCCTCAAGTTCCATTTCCCAACTGTCTACACAAGCTACGTTTACATTAGCAAGGTTTGATGGGAGCGTGTCTATTAAGCTGTTAGTGTTGAAGATGAAATAATCCCATTATACACATTCCAGGAGCTTGGTTTTGAAATAACACTGGTTTTGCCCTGTAAATTTCAGCCCATTATCACTTGCTGCATGTTAGGTGCAATGCCGAAGAGCACCCTATGGTTTACGTTGACGCAAAAAGTATTGATTTTCTGTGATACAAGACCACTCCATGATGCAATCCAAGAAGCAGTTGGAGGGGTTAACTGGATGATTAGCTTCAGAAGCGTGTTCCTGACCTGAAGTAAATTGCTGCTGTAGACACACTAGTCTTGGCCTCAGAGCGCATGCTGAAGTACCACTGAAGTGCTTCATCTGGAATGCCTGAAGGAAAACCCTAACAAGCCCCAGGTGTCACGAAGCCTTTCAGTGCACCCTTTGAAGGCACCAGGAAAACTTACACCCCGGTGCCTCACGACATGGAGCAACCTGAAATGCAACACAGCTGTGACCATGTTCCAGTGCCGGATGTCTCTTCAAAAGCTGTGTGGCAGAGGCAGCACACAATGCCCTCTCATTTGTTAGTGTCTCCATGTTATTACACTAGCAAGAAAGTGCCCCTAAGAGGAAACTTCTCCATACTGCACAGAAATCACATATCAATCTCTCACTAGTAAGGACTAAGTATCAAATCTGGCTCCTTAGAAGACACTTTCCCACTGACAAATGGGAAAAGGCCCATGAAGACAATCACATCTTTCCCTGTCTTCCCATCACTGCTCAGGCTTTCTCAAACCTTGTGCTGCCCTGACTGTGGGTCTCTTTCTGGTATTGGAGGCTGAGTGCCAAGACGAAGTTTGCCAGACAAGCCAAATCTGTCTAGTGGCAAGGCACACGAGAGTGCAGGATAACATCAATACAATTTGATGCCAATCCCAAACACATGCATATAACCTAAGCCATCGACTCTCTTGCCAGATCCTTTAAGTAGCTATGTCCAGTGTGTGCTCAGACATGCTCGGCTGCCGAGGCCAGCCCAGGCAGACATGCTATTTCTGATCACACAATGGATTCATTATGCAAGAAAACAAAACCACACAGGTAGGAACTAACCTAGTGGGAATGGGTTTGACTTAGGAGGAAACCACACGTCATACCACTGTCAAAGATTCAGCCCATCAGTATCTGCCTGCGTTTTTACTGGTATCTTTAGGTTTGAAAGTCTGAGAAAGACTGAAAAGCTATGGACACCTTGGGGTGATCTTCCAAGCATCTGTTGTGGTGATGGAGAGCCACCTCACACAGAATAGGTTATGCAAGCATAACTGCTTTTTAGCTGTTTGCATATTATGTCACTGCTAAGTCCATTTCCCTCCAGCTACAGTTGCTTAAGAGACCCTTTCAAGTCTCCTCATATTGCCTGGCTTTTGTGGAGTCTTAAACTCAGAATTGAAGCTGACTCCTTGATAAATGCCCTTTTTCTAAGAAGACAGGGACTCATGTGTCTACTGTCTTACATACCTTCTGGACAGCTGATGGTTACTGAGTCTTAGTAATGCTCTTCCTTGGGGTCTTGCTATGAAGGTTTACACACCAGAGGAGAGAAAAATTGTGGCAACGTTAATACAGTTTTCTTCTCTCTGGGGATAAAATGTGTAGGTGGACTACATGTCATCTGCTGACTATGTGCCTGGGGAAAAAGGCTTTATATGCAAAATTTCCAAAAACTATCACACAAACACACACATGCATGTATTAACAACATTAACAATGTATAAACAACTATTACCAATAGTTTGTTCTGTGCTCCTGGATCCTGTGAACTCACTTAATGCTGGACCAGGCTTATGAGCTCCTTCTAAAAAATAAAATGTTAAAGCTCTCAGCCACATGCCAGTGAGATCATAGAATCATAGAATCATTGAGGTTGGAAAAGACCTCTAAGATCATCGAGTCCAACCGTCAACCCAACACCACCATGTCCACTAAACCATGTCCCTAAGTGCCTCATCTACTCGTCTTTTAAATACTTCCAGGGATGGGGACTCCACCACTTCCCTGGGCAGCCTCTTCCAATGTTTAAACACTCTTTCAGTAAAGAAATTTTTCCTCACGTCCAATCTAAACCTCCCCTGGTGCAACTTGAGGCCATTTCCTCTTGTCCTATTGCTAGTTACTTGGGAGAAGAGACCGACACCCACCTCGCTACAACCTCCTTTCAGGTAGTTGTAGAGAGCGATGAGGTCTCCCCTCAGCCTCCTTTGAAGGGAAGATGGACAGGGAAGGGAAGAGATGAAGGGAATTGTCAGGTCAATGATGTGTGCTGGCTTAGAAATCAAGCCAAAAAGGACCATCTTTCTTTGTAGGAACTAAGGAGTCTGAGTCCCTGGGATGGTAGTTAAGATCACCTTGTCCTATGTGATCTGCCAGGTACATATAGAAAATAGACTTTAGTGGATTCAGGCCCTGGTAGAACTTTTCTTGTCCCTCTCCCTCTTTCTTTTGCTATGAAGTACAAGTAGGTAACACTGTGAATTAGGTAGTCTCGTATTTAGATACATTGGGGAATTATGTGGTACCAGATGGAGCAGACAAACAGTTGTGGTGGGCCCTGGAAGGGTGGGATATAAAGATTTGTAACCTCAATGTCTATCTGAGAGCCAATGTCAGCATAACTGGGGTAGTTTGGTCAAAACCTATGTTCACATGGACTCCGTGTTGGGGCACCATTATGGGTTCATTCTTCTGAAGTAACGGAGCAGCGTAGCTATGAACAGAAGACCTCTGGTCTGAACCAACATTGTGGCTTCTAAGTGTATTATATTCAGCAGTCTTTAAGAAATAGTCCTTAAAAATGTGAGAAACATTACTATTTATTGGAATAAGTGGACTATATTGAAATTTAACTGCATATGTAAATTGGAGTTAAAACAGTACTAGGGTTATACACTGTAGCTAATTTTCCTTCCATACTGTTCATCAAAGGATAAAGCACAAGAAACCAGCATAGTAACTCAGTCAAAAAAAAAACAGTTTTGCTGTGTGAAATTATATTGTTACCAGTTGCTCTGCAGATAATGACTTCAATAGACATGTGCTCTCACTTAAATGCTTTGCTGAATTGGGGCCGGAGTGCTTATCACTCCGTAAAAGTCACCCATGGTCATTTGGGTCTTACCACTGTCCATCACTATTTTCCCATTAGCTCAGCCCTTCCAAGAACATTACTTATGTGCACATCATGGAACAAAGAATTTATGAACTTTGAACCAGCACAAAAATTTCTTTACTGAAAGAGTGGTTAAACATTGGAACAGACTACCTAGGGAAGTGGTTGAGTCACCATCCCTGGAAGTATTTAAAAGACGTGTAGATGAGGCACTTAGGGACATGGTTTAGTGGACATGGTGGTGTTGGGTTGATGGTTGGACTCGATGATCTTAGAGGTCTTTTCCAACCTTAATGATTCTATGATTCTAAGAAAAAAAAAATGTATTTGAGCAGCTAAGTTAACAGGTACATCAAAACCAAGCTATTTTTTCCAGCTATCCTTGCTACCTTAAGTATTTGAAGAAAACATACAACCCCTGTCCCATTGAAGAGCTCTTGGATTTAAATTAAGCAGGTGTTTAATTTTTCTTCATGGTAAGTAACGTTTCTACATCTTTTTCTTTATAGAGATGTGTAATGTCTCTGTATTTACTATACTTTACTATACTATACCATACTTACTATTTACTATATGCGTACATATGCGCACACAGGTATACACACACATATATATAAGCACACACAAGATTTGAGTATCAGCAGACAGTTTTGAAACTAAAGGATTTGCACAAAGGTCAGTCCAGCCCTTTGCTCACTAGTGTTTTCACACCCTTTGATGTCAGGGTCTTAGCTCTAAAATGAATATATAACCAAGCTAGGAACAGTGAGCAGAAGCATGAGTTAAACAAACAGGGGTGGACACAAAAGGGCGTTGCTCGGGTTTGGGACATTTGTTTGCATGACTACTTGTAGACCAAGGTGAAAAGTGCAACTAGCTTCTTGGACTGAACAGAGTGTGTAAACAAGCATGAAAGAGAGATTAACTCTCACCATTGAGAAATGTTTGTGTTCTTGAAATCAATGGGTGATTCGTGACAACAAGAAAAGGGCAAATATTGAGACAAAAGGCTCCAGCCTGTGGTTTGTATTCAATCATCTCTTAATATCAGGTAAACTTGTTAGAGATACACAAATTACTCATGCGCTAGGCTGTGATTTCACTAAGGTAGGAAAAAGTGTTGATGTAGGTAGAGTAAATATAAGCAGCAGACTGTCTTGTAACTGATCCCTCTTTAATCCTCCTCAATTGATGACAAATTGCCATTTACAGAATGCTTTGTGCGAAGGTAAGCCCTTCAGATAACAGAAACCCACCAAGGCAGGGAACTGCAGCAAAAGTGCCATATTCCCACTAACTAACCAGCCTAAACAAACAAATAAATATAAAGCAAAACACTTTGCAATTGTCAGGAACCTTTTTATTTTTCCCTGAAGTATGGCTGCTGTGACGTATGTGAAACTAAAGTTTCTGTATGTCTTTCTTTAAACAGAGGTTGCTGCAATGTTAATACGTATATTGGTCTAAATTAAATACATGAAAGATTATGTTTACAGATGATTTCTCCCTTTAAAGCTCTGATTTTACTACACATGCAAAGACTACTTAAAATCACATCAACGCAGGGCTGCAGTAGGAGCTTACTGTCTGGAGAGGGGTCCTGTCACTCGTGAAAGTAACAAGTGTCTATCAAACATCAAACTTTCTGTTAGAGGTAGTGACTTTTATTAACCAACAAGTTTTAAAAGTTTTACCCCTACATATAAATCTTACTTTAAATACACCACCATGGCTAAAATGCTGCTGCTATGTGTAAGTGATCCTATAAGGCTTTGAACATGCACCTGTCATATTTCGAATTCAGTCTGTATCAACATTCTTTTATTTTGAGAGGCTGAAATGGCAAAATCAGTCCCACTAAAACACTGACTCAAAGCTCAGAACTCCTGGTCTTCTAGAAATCCCATTGAGCTCTTCCAGAAATTTACCCCAAAGCACTGAAAAAATAGGTAGAGGAGGAACAAAGTGAGTGACAGTGTTTAATGACTTAAGGATAGCAAATAAGGCTGGCTTAAGTCTGAACTGTTACCTGAGTAACATGTTGTATGTGAGAAGTCCCTTGCAGTTTAACAGTGAGTAAAATGCATAGTATACACATAGGAACTCAAGGGTTCCAGCATGGTCAGGACAACAGATTGTGTGTGTTTTTAGGACAGGTTCCTGAAATATTACTGGTTTATAAAAATCCTGTATCCTCATTGGTTTTAAATCAATATTGGTGTCTGCTTTGTACCAAAAAAAAAGGTCAAGGTGTTTCTTTCCCTTCTGCTCAAGACTTATATTACATTTAACTTAATCAAAACCAGATTGTAGCCTGACCTGTACGTACATAGGGGAGTAGGGAGGGTTAGAGCATATTTTTATTGCTTCACGTTGGCTAATGATACCACGGACAGCATGAGAAAGAGGAATTCAGGTTTAACGAATCATCTGATCATCTCCATGGCCCTCCTCTGGACCCGCTCCAACAGGTCCATGTCTTTCTTGTACTAAGTGAGTGTGTTAGTAGGCAAAGGCTATGTGAAGGAGCACGTAATGAAGTACCAGTATTCAAATCTATGTCTTGGCTTTGTTTTATTTACTGGTATTTATGTAGCCACAAGTTCCAAGTTGGACTTGTTCAGTGTAGCCCTCACATGATACCCACAGCTTGTGCATTTCCAAGCATGAAATGCAGCTGGCCAGCCCCTCAGGGGATGCTGTGTACCAGACTGAGCTAACTGGCCAATCTTTCATGCATCGACTTGGTAGCAAACGAAGCACAGGGCTCTGGAGAAGAGAAGCAGTTCAAGTGAGATTCAAGTGAGAATCTTTGGTCAAAACAGTCTAGTTCAGCACAGCACTCCATAGTACAGCCCTGATCAAGCATAGGTGTCTAATTTAAGGTAAGATGAAACTCTCTCTAAGTTAAATTTAGGTGTTCAAATTCCTGGTTCTCAATTCCACTGCACTTGTCTGGGGATACTCCTTTCCCGAGCGCAACGCTTGGCTGGGTCATACACCCTGAAAAATATGTGTGCCATGGCCACATGACCGGCTGCTAGGGAGTAACTCATGCAGTGGGACATGGGATAATTGAGAGGATAATATGGGGTAAATCACTGCTTCTCTGGTGAGGTGGGAACCCAAAGGCAACGAGATACTGTTTTCTAGTCTGCTCCTGGAGAAGAGAATCTATGCACTGTCGTATACGTGGAGGTAGGGGCAAAAATATAAATGACCCTTTTACTAAATAATTTGGGGAACTCAGTGTAAATGTCTTCTTGGCAATCATTTCCCTCCATTTTTCTCCAGCCTTTTGGACTGATTGGAACCAGTAGATATGCTGTAAGTAAAAATGTGTTTTTATGTCATCCAAAAGAAATAAACAGCTCCTGGATCCCTGGATAAGTTCCAGGTCTGTTTAAGGGGGTTTTGTTTTTCATTTTTAAACTGGGGACTTAAAGTTAGGATGATGTAAGCTCATGCAGCCCAACTATCTGAGAATTCAAAGACAGCATTGTTAAAATGCTAATAAAAGAGAATTTGCTTCTTCTTGTCTCTTATTAAAAGCAATCAAGATATCAGTGCATTTTTCTTCAGACTTCTGGTGTACAGTCTGCCCTTTTCATTCTGGTTTACTGCCAGAGTAACCATATTAGTTGCTTTGCTACCAGTGTAATGCAAAGTGGTAGATGCTTCCATTTGTTGAAATGAAAATGTGTTTGGTTTTATAAAATAATTGTTTTTCCATTATTCTAGTTTGCTAAAGCAAGACAAAGGATGATAACTGTGATCTTGCTGCGTTTCTTTTTGAAGGGGAAAAAATTATAGTGTCTTTTTAAGGATACTCTTACCCTGATCATCAAACTGTAGACAATATGAATGGGGTAGACAGAAGGACAGGAATACCCTTTAGTCTTCTCATTGAAGTTGGATTTCTTGGCAGCACAAGTCTAAAAATGATCTGGTTAGAAGACAGCAAACAAAAGAGAGCCTGCTTCTATGAACTGCAGACTAGGATGCTTTTCCAGCATAGTGGAATTATTTTGCCTCTGTTATAAACACACTCATACTGATACTACAATCAGCTTGTATTTCTTGCCTTGAAGAGACTTTTCTATCTCAGATCATGCCTGTTCCAGGAAATCTCAGTCTTGCTAGAGCAGAAAAATCACAAGTCATAATAAAGGCAAAGCAGAAGAGAGTTGAGATGGACAAATGCTAGAGGTGAAGCAGTTATATTTACAGGTTATTTGAAGACAGCAGGAGGGCCAAAAATGCACAGGCAGTTTTGGAGAAGTTGGTTTGCGAGCTGAAATGTTGTTCAACTGAAGGAGATGAGGGGAGGATTAATGCTAGCCCAAGGCTGAGGGCCAAATGAGGAAAAAGCACAAAAGTTTGCAAAGAACATCTACAAGGAATCTGACCTCATCTAGTCCACTTAAAACATTTCTGTATGTATGTATTTACAGTGGCTCTTAAGTAATGTATAAATACGTAGTTAGGAAAAATACTTTCATAAGAGAACTTACAATCTAAATCAATAAAATGAAGAAGGTAGGGGACGATTGTCTCAATATTTTGGATAAAACAAGAAGCACCAAGGATTTTATGGCTTTTCCAGTCACAAAGGAAATAATCTGCTACATTTAGTAAATGATCCTAGGATTTCTGGGTCTTGGGCCCATGTAAAATACTAATACTAATACTAAATAATACTAATACTAATAAATGTTATGTAATAATACCTCCTTATTTCCATCAGTAGTCATAAATAATTGTATGAACAAATTTAATATCATTTCCATTTCACAATTAAGATTAGTAAGGTAGAGATTACCAACTCTAAGGTCACCTGGAAGATCGGAAACAGAGATGAGACCAGAAACAAATGGTGGTAGTCAGTTCAAGAACAGGGATACTATCTGATCACCGTGGTTACTTACCACTATTTGAAATGCCCTATATATTGCTGTCTCAAGAATTACCTTCCTTTTGAATCTGTACATTTTCCTATTTACACATTCAAATTACTACTACTGTTATTACTATTGATATTAATAAAGTATTATTAAAAAAGTTATATGAAAATTCTATGAAAGTTATTAAGAAAACATGAAAGATATTTCTGATAATTACGACATTGTAAAAAACCCCCACCCTTATCTAAGTTCATAAGTTTGATGTTTTAACTACATAGTTTTCTTTGTTCTTCAAGTTTCCATGCAAAAAAATGGTCCCAAAGGCTAATCTTTTCAATGAAACATTCAGGCTTTCAGGCAGATGTATAGCAGCTTCAAATCTTTTTTTTTTCCCCCTCAATTTAAATAGAACATATTTCCATAAAATCCTCAAGAATAAAGCAGAATAAATGTTATTAAATGTTTACTAAAAACCTCTGTGTATGAAGATTTCAAAACCTGTTTGCATGTGTGATGTTTTACACTTTGCAACTGTAATATGTTGACATATGTTTAGTTTGGAATCTATTATAACCCTGAGATAATTTCCTTTAGATTTGTTCTCTAGGTAAAAAATACTATATTTAAGCAGATTATTATTGTAACATAAACGTAGTGGTTGCATTTTCTTTATTGGATTGAATACTCTTCAATACAGATTGCCATTCAATACACTTGCCTTGAAAAAAAAAAAAAAAAAAAATCCATCTTTTTCTAAACTCTAAAAAGGAAATCTCTTTTCATTTCTCTCTTATATGTGATATGTGTCTTTCTCTAAAAAGGCTTTAACAAATCTCTTTTCATTTCTCTCTTATATGTGAGAATATCCTTGCCTTATCTTTTATAATGTTTATTTACCGTTTTTTCTTAACTCTGACAGCAAAACCAGTCTTGTCGTGTAAAGCTTTACAACCTCTTTAAACTCAGTTCAGAGCTTTTAGGTTCTCATGGGTCAGCAGTGATCGGCCCAACAGTGTAACGTTTGCATTATGAATACTGTAGGTCAATGCTTGTTTAAAAAAAAAAAAAAGAAAAAAAAAGAAAAAAGTTCCCATTGGAATGTTGAACAAATAATCATGAAAATGTTTCATTTTTAAGACTTTTAAAGGCTTTTCTTTATCAAAACAAAATCTGGGACCTAATTTGACCTGACAGAGTCCCTTTAGTGCATGGAAATTACATGCAATAACCAATTTTGACATCATATTTAGAACTATGGTGTCACTCTTTCGTATGTCCTTCACCTCGGTGTTAATGTTAAATACTGCAAACAAGGCAGATATTTTTCTAGTACACATGAGGAGTGTAATGTTAATAAACTTACAAGAAAATTTAGAAAGGATGAAAACAAGAAAGGTCCTTGCTGACTTAAAAAAATAGCTATATATTTTCTCAAAATAGATATAGATGGGTTCACTTTGGATGCAGTTCCTTGTAGAAAATGTGTTCTATTGACATAGCAACTGTACTTTATGATAGGACTGAAATTATTTTTAAAAACCCACCAGAGACTAAATACCTAAAAGTCTCTTTTTAGAAAAGAATTCTAAGTCAGGACATCACTTAAGCATACTGTTAACTGGTTTCCTGAACAGAGATGGACTGACATAGTATACTTAAGTGTATTTTCTATACACTATAAGCCAGAGTGATTTTTGTTGACATACTGGGGGGGAATGACTGTTTTGGAACGTGTCATTTTGTCTCCCTTTGGATCAGGAATTTGGCCTGTCCAGTGTCTCAATAGCAGAGTGGATGAGCCAGAAAATAGTACTGCCATGAGCTCTCCCTTTATGGACAGTGGAAAAGGACTGGAGAGAGACTTTTCCAAAAGGTGGATGAGTCTAGCCTAGCCAAAGGGTTGTGAGATGAAAGTTTATGTAAGAAAAGAGACAGGCAGATCTCTCAATCTCTAGACATTTTGATGAGTTTGTTCCAAGTTTAGTTTTTCCTGTTTGAATGACGGGATTCACAAAAGAAGCAGGAGGGATTCACAAATATTGAATTAAAGAGAAGGGCTTAGTATCCTACTAGAGCACTTACTAACTTTGCTGTTCTGATTATTCCTCTTTTTCTACCATCCCCCCGAGTGCTGAAATTATTCTTTGTGAATACTTCCCTGCTACTACCCATGCGTCATACTACCTGTGATCCTTTGGAGAGCGCACAGCTCTGTGCGGGGCACAACGACTCCCCTACACAACAAAATGGGAGTGTTAAACACGTAAGAACAGCAGTCATAAAATTCAGCTTGCTGGACAGGAGGTCGTCTTGCTCAGGAAGTGGGAGAGAAGGTCATGACTGTCCTCTGGAAGTTACAGACACAAAATATGTCTTGGGCTCTGACAGTTTAGCAAGTTCTGTCTCACAAAACAATTCTGGGAGTAGTGGTGCCTAGATTTCACCTAGTTGTCAAAGAATGGTGTCCGCATTTATTTTCACCTGGGCAGACTGAATGTATATTTGCCTCCTCCCAGCACTGTACCAACCACCTTAGAGGCTATGTGGGGAGGGAATTTTTCTTTTCTTGTTTTGACACTTTTATTTTGTATAAAAACTCTGGATTCAGGGGTCTCATCTCCTAAAATACTGCCCTGTTATTAGCTATAGATTTCTATGAGATGTAGCAGTTAAAGGCAGTTCCATCTCTCAAGGAATAAATGAATATTTGCTTGGCCAAAGAAATAAACTATGTCCATACTAGTGAATAAGTCCTGCCAGAAATCCTGATTTGGCCTTGAGACATGGCACAGCATGACTTGTGTCCACACAACTAAACTGTCTTACTTCAGAAGCAGAATGGTTGGATCCATACTGCCTACTGGGTAATATTCCTGTACAGTACTGTGGCATCGTCAAAGAAGTGCTAGAAAGCACCCAGACCAAAACCAGATTTAATCCTGCAGGGAATCATAGGACTAACTGGTAAAAAGCAGGAAAAAAATTCTTCTTTTGTGCAAGAGAATACTTGAACTATAAATCTCCAAATAGCATAACCATCAATTATGTGTTTATTAGGACTTAAACCCATCTGGGCATGCCTACAAGCATACATATAAGTAACAAGATAACCAGGGCATTTAATGCTGGAAGCTTAGAGCATGGATAACACTGGGGAGTAGGCAAAATTTAAATTGCACTTTAGAGCTTTAATGAATTTTGTTTTAAGTCTCTTGCTACTTTGATTATAGTAAAAACATCCAAATATGTGCCAGTTATAACAAATACAATAATACTGGCCTGAATTTGCAGAGAGGCTGTAACCATACTTCTGTTGTGAGATTTTTCCTTTCATTTACAAAAGAAAAAAAAAGTAGCATAAGTACATTTAATGAAATTTGAAATGCCATATTATTATCTGTTTCTGGAAAGCAGGGAAAGGACATTGTTTTAGAAATCTGAACAGTTTGTTCCAAATAATTTCCAATTTTTAGATAGACCTTCAATAACCCAAGTTTGGACTCAGATGGGATACAGTGTTTTCACATTCTTGAAAAGCTCTTGAAAAGTATGTCAGGATTCAAATGCTGATTAAACGCAGAGCATCTGTGCTAGTGTCTGGAGAAAAGGACCATCATGCTGCTGAGCCAGAATTCTCTGCAAAACATGTCCCACGTATGTCTGTTATAATTTTCTTCCTTCCAGTGAAAGAAGGGGAAATAGGTGCCTTGTTCTTAACTATATGGACAACTTTACTCATATTGAGTTATACGCTACTTTTTGAAGAGTCATGTTGACTTAAATGAAACAAGACCATTTGAGAAGGTACTATTCACTGTGATAGTGAGTACTGCAGTCTGGTCCTTAGCAATGAATCTGAACAAAATCCTATCATTTGTTCCAACCAAAACTGTCAACATTTAAGAACTGTTTTATGGACCATCAATAAAATATAAAATTCCTGAGTCCTCTGTAGTAAAAATGACTCATAATTAACTTGAAAAATTCCTGTACTTGGTGTGGTTTTAGCTCCATCAAAAAATGTCAGGATAAATAAGTAATTTTCATAGCTATTAACACCATAGTTAAATATCCATGTTAGTTGTGGCTTCAGTAATGAAATTTCTTGACAAAACCTTTCCATCAGAGCTTGTTTTGTGAAATTCCATAATTTCTAAGTAAATCAAGTCTCTAGATCACAAACCCCGGTTCTAATAGGAAACATTAATCTGCTTGACGTCTTCTGGATGGGCAACATAGAAGCAGGGATATGCTACAAAGGAAAAATTTCAAAGTGTTGCCCAGGAATGCAGCGATGGTGTGAGGTAAGCCAAAGCTCACTTAGAGTTGAGCCTTGCAAGGGACATCAAAATCAGCAAGAACTTTTAACGTTATTTTAGTAGTAAAAGGCTGAATGAAGAAAATATGGAACTGTTGCTGAATGGGACAGGCGTCTTAGTGACAGCAGACACAGATAAGGCTGAGGTACTCAATGCCTTCTTTGCCTCAGTCTTCACCAAGAGGGTCTTCCAGGCTCCTGTGATTACAGAAAGTGCTCAGAGAGGTACGAGCAGTGGATGAGGATCAAGTCAGGGACTGTGTGAGAGAACTCAACCCATGTGAGTCCTTGGGACCATGTAGGCTGTGTCTGAGGGTGCCAGCCAATGTCATAGCAAGACCACTCTCTACCATCTCTGAAAGGTCATGGAGATAAGGGGAGGAGCCCAAAGACTAGAGAAAAGTAAATGCTGTGCATATTTTTAAAGAAAAGCCCAAAAGGATGATCCAAGGAACTACAAACTGGTGAGCCTCATTTTGGTCCCTAGGAAAATCATGGAGCAAATCCTCTTGGAAGCCATTTCTGGGCATGTAAAGGAGAAGAAGGTGATTGGGAACAACCAGCACAGGTTTACCAAGAATAACTCATGCCTGACAACCTGATTGTCTTCTGTGAAAAGTAACTAGATTTGTGGATGAGGTGAGAGCAGTAGCTGTCATTTACTTGGATTTTAGCTGGCTTTTAGCACTGTCTCCCTAGTATTCAAGCTAGGATGCTACGCTCTGGACTAGTGAACAACTAAATGGGTAAAATCTGATTTGATGGTTGGGCTTAGAGGATAGCAGTTAATGGGTCATACTCTGTCTGGAGGCTGGTGGAGTACTGCAGGGATCTGTCATGGTGCCTGTCCTGTTTAACATTTTTACTGGTGACCTGGATGAGGTGTTGGAGTGCAGTCTCATTAAGTGTGCAGATGACACCAAACTAGGGGGACTGGCTGATACTCTGAATCGAGGGCATTGAGAGATGACAGAACCAAGCTCTTCACAGTAGCACGTGGTGGGAGGATGAGCAACAAAGATAAACTGAAACAAGAGCAGCTTAGACCGGATATAATGAAATATTTTTTCCCATGAAGACAGTGAAGCAGTGGACCAGGCTCCCAAGAGAGGTAGTGCAATCTCTGTCCTTGGAAGTTGTCAAGGCCTGACTGGATAAAGACCTAGTCTGACCCCATAGCTGACCCTGCTTTTATCAGGAGGTTGTACTAGAAGCCTCTAGAGGTCCCTTCCCACCTAAATTATTCTAGGATTCTATGAGTAGAGTTGCAACACAGAATTGTATATTGGTTTTTCTTATAATTTATGAAGCAAAAGTGATGGTGGCATAGGTTGGTTTTAGTTTTTTCTGCTGGAGAATTTTGTGTGTGATGGGCTTTAGTTCTTATTGTTATCTTAATCTTTCCACAGTTTTACACTCTGCTTTATTTAGTTAGTGTAATTGATTCTAGTTACTGGCTTGGTTAATGAAAACCACCCTGCCAATAAGGAAGTTTAAAGAAAAAAAAGGGAAAATGCTATTAATCAAAGCACAGGTTCCCTCACAGATATTAGCAGAACCAAACACAATGCGTAAAAGTGAATTGACCTAACCAGAAAGAGAAACAAGGATTTCAAGAACGCAGCTGGTTTATTTCCCAGTGTCAAAATATACAAAGAGAATACAGGCCCCAAATGTCTAAGGAAAGGAAAGATGTTTTAGTAGCTTGGCTTTATCCTGCATTGGCTGTCCTGAGTCAGGCTTCTTTGAAAGTGTTCATGACCATAGTGGAAAAAAAATAATTCAGTGCAGAGGGCTTCTTTTTTTTTCCCCCTGAAGTGAACTGGTTGTTTCAGAATTTCCAGTGAAAAGTAAGCATGGTCTCTTATTCATTGTTTCTCATAAAGAATAAAAATAACTCCACTTCTGGCCATTATCATTCCAGCAAAAAACCTCAGAAACTTTTCAGGCCTGATCCTGTAGCTTTGAAGTCAGTGGGAACAGAATCGTAGTCTTAAAACACAATGTTTTGGCTAGATGTTGTCACGCGGTTGCTCACATCTTCGTTATATTCTATCAGTAAGATTAGTGTTTCATGCTTTCTGAAAAGAGATTGCTCTTGGTTTCTGGAGGCCCTTGGAGACTGGAGGAAGGGATTTCTATCCATATATCTGTCTAGAGACTGCTTCCACTGAAATCTGTAGGAAAGTGTGACTTGGCTTCTGTAGCTTTAAAATGGGTGGATATGAATTGTTTCGTGTAGCTACTAAGACCATGTCCTTACTAGAAAATTAAATGCGCTCACAGCTGCTCTCTGGCACTGCAGCTAACTGGCATAGA
The DNA here is from genome assembly GCF_000699145.1 of Aptenodytes forsteri. NCBI lineage: Eukaryota > Metazoa > Chordata > Aves > Sphenisciformes > Spheniscidae > Aptenodytes > Aptenodytes forsteri. The sequence goes on from NW_008794014.1 coordinate 966,070, forward strand.
AAGGTCTGCATCCATTTTATTGAATCCTTGTGCCCTGAGACACTGAGCAGCCACATCCAAACAACAGTGTCTGGCCCCAACTCACTCCAGAACTGCTTTGGATGGCCATAGCTCGCCTGGGTCAAAACCAGCCAGGTACCATCCGAACTTGTTTGCATTGTAGGCAACAAAGTGGCAGGGCATGTTCCCTTCTACTGTTTAATTTATTAGTGTGCATAACTTCAGGGTGCAATTCATCTACCTTAATGTAGACATCTGAAAGTTCAACATTTAAACCTCTGCTAGTTACCCTGGCTTCCTGTTACACTCAATGGAAGCAAATCCAGGCCACAATTCATCTGACCTGTCTTGTGTACTTAGCTCAAATAAGATGGATTGCAATCTGGGAATGCCCATTTTTTCTTCTGACTATAAAGTGAGTCTGAGGTCACCAGGTCAGGCTTAGACCTCTAACTATTAGGCACCTGAGATAAGGTGAGATAGATACCAGCCTAATATATACTAAGTTTATCAGCATATCTCTCAGGTTACGATACACTTTTAAAGACCATGTAGATTAAATTATAGGTTTTTACTCAAGAAAAACAGTGGAAATACTTACTGAGAAGTTTCCCTGTCAGAAGACCTAAACTGTTCTCCACAGAACAGAACAGAGTGTGGAAGGGTGAAAAGTGGGTTTTTTTTCTGGAGCAGTGGTCCAGAACTGTAATATTCTCTCACATCTCTCCCAGAAGTATGATGTAATTTATCAGCAGCCCTGCTGCCTTCATTCTTGTTCTAAGCATGGAGTAATACCCATTTCATTCATTTTTTTCTTAAGTGGGAGCAAGGCTTGAGTGGCTGGGACTATCTACCTGAAGCTGTAGGATTTCATTTCTCATCTGTGTCTGGAGAAGTCTGGGCAGCTGCAGAGGAGGACGAGGTCAGGACTCTGCCCTCCAGCAGCATAATTAAGACAGTTTGGCTTAAGTTTCATTAATAACCCCTCTTCCACTCTGACCTTCAGTCATAATAAATACCTGGGAACCATAGCTGTTGATTACATTTGCAGTTGATGCCAAGTTATATCATTTCTATTACCATTAATGTAAAGAAAATATTTGTGTCTGAAAATAAGTCACACTGCAGCCTATACCCATTTTTTTGCAACCCTTAGTCCTTGTTACCTTCATTAGATATTTTTCTAATGATAATTAACTGAGAAAACATGACCTAAGTAAAGTTATCAAAGGAGAGCCATTATGGGAACGTGCCATATTATTCCAATTAGGTAACTGCTCATGGTGGTTTCACTTGGTAACAGCACAAAACTACTGTTCAGCCCACTATTCCCACTGTTACATTGATAAATGATCCCAAAGCTGCCTTTCATTCAACAGGTCTGTTTCTGGACAAGGGCCAGACAAAACAAAATCACAAGATTTATAAGTACAGCAGTGGGAGGGTAAAGAGGATCTGAAGGGCATGAGTCCTGCTCTGTCTTCTCAGAACAAAAGCTCAAGAAAAATACTCCTGGTGGACCAAATCCTAAGGACTCCATTCCAACCTTAACCAGCCGTCATTCAGGCAAGCTCTTGCAGCCATTAGTATGGATATGTCTGAAGTAACACACAACTGAGAGACAAATTGTGATTCATGCTTTTTGTCGTGGGAGGACAAGAAAGTCCCAGCCTTGGCAGTACAGTATTTCCCCACAACAGCTTTCCTTACGTATGAATGGGCTTGTGAAACAAGAAGTAGAAAGTAAATATTGCCATGACTCCATGACTCACTTCAACTCTGGATGACCATGAAATGCAAGGCACCAGCATTGTGCATCCCCCTGATGTATAAACACTGAAATGAACTGAAAGAGTTAGTGCTTCCCTATAGTTCCCCTTCCTCCTTCCTCTCTAGGCAGTGGCATAAATGTTATCAAACCCAGTCTGGAGAAAGATTTTTGGGCCATGGACCTTTATGGAATTTGTTGATTGAAATGAAATTGGAAGACTTCACCCTCCAAAATCTGGTGGAGGACCTTTCATCATCAAATACCACAATCTCATAAAAAGATGTCTTCCATAGCAGAGTACTATAAAAAAAGCAAAAACAAAACCAAAAAAAGTTATCTTCTTTGGGAGAATACGGTTTCAAAGAGAAAATAGCAAAGACAAAAGGAAAGGATAGGAAGTTAGCACTATGGTAAGAGGTTAACGTACATGATCTTACAATTAAAGATATTTACCAGAGAAATTTGAACCCCATTATACTCTGGCTCACGGTACATAAGGAAGAACTGTTTTACATCATCAAAGACAAAAACCAGGTCTATAGGTAAGCTTTAAGAATAATAAACATCCTGAATTCAAGAATAAGTCTGTCAAATGAAGGGATATTGATTTTGGAACAAGGAATATTATGTCAAACAACATTAGTTTAATTGATCTGAATTTAGTTTAAGTACTAAAAGCATTTATATACAAACAGCAAATGAAAATTAACTGCAGCTGAGTCCCTTGATTCTCAGATTATACAATATGCACAAGCAACTGAAAGTTCTTGTAGGAATCCCAGCAGCATGGTCTGGGTTCTATTCCCATAGCATGACTCAATAGAAAAGCAATATGCTTTCTCTCAGAAAATATGAATATTTAAAGCCATGTTTTGACTTTTAAAAATACACAAAACTTTTCCTTTCCCAAAAAGAATTTATAATAAAATGCAGAAAAGACGCTAGAACTATGATCATCGCTAACATCGTTTAGTTCAAATATTTCAGCTTCTGGAATGAGCCATCCAGGAAAAATTCATTCCTTCTGAAACAAAGCCAAATAGATTTGGTTGTTGTTATTGTTATTGTTGTTTTCCTTCTACTCTCACTCAGCTACTTACATTACTTAGCTATCTTAGGTACCTCAGAGTCTGCGTTTGTAGGAACTGAAGCATAGAAACTCGAGACACTGACTGCTAAAAAATGTTGCTGTTGTTACCCATCAGGGAAAATGCCAAGGTCTTTCTATAATTTATTTCATTTTGTTTTGTTTAAAGACCTGATTTTTTAGAAGTGGGAAGACTTTTTCTATAACTTGCTTAGTTTTTTTTTCTTTTTTAAATTCTCTTCATTTGCTAAATTAATGAGATTTTAAAGAAGTCATGATAACAGTACAGCCTTCACAATATATGCACACAGGTAAAGAAGTCCAATTACCACTTAGCACTCTCAAGTACCTAAATTACTTATTAAAATAGGACTAATGCTCTAAAATTTTTTGATCTTATGTTTGTGAACATGCTGAGATGCTTCAACCAATGAGAGTTAAAAAAATTTGAAACTTAAAAAAATTCCACCTATAATCATAATATAATTATATTAATAGTATAACATAAAATATCAGTATTCATAAAATATAATTATAATTGTGTTGTTAGTGTAGAAAAGAAACTTAATGGTGGAATTCATCTTTCCTAATAAAGGTATCCAAGACTTGTCAGATGAACTGTATGTCTGATTTAAGCATAGATGACTCCTTTTGAATCTCTAGAGAATAAATCTTGTCTGCAATGAATGACAGTTTATAGGGTAAATAACCAAACTCAGCCCCCTGAGCTGGAAGACAGGGACGGCGAGCAGGGTGAACCCCCATAATCCAAGAGGAAGCAGTCAACGACCTGCTACACCACCTGGACGCTCACAAGTCTATGGGGCCAGATGGGATCCACCCGAGAGTGCTGAGGGAGCTGGCGGAGGTGCTCGCCAA
>NW_008794014.1:970888-1065017 GCF_000699145.1 Aptenodytes forsteri
AGTGGTTGAGTCCCCATCCCTGGAAGTATTTAAAAGACGTGTAGATGAGGCGCTTAGGGACATGGTTTAGTGGGCATGGTGGTGTTGGGTCGATGGCTGGACTCGATGATCTTAGAGGTCTTTTCCAGCCTTAATGATTCTATGATTGTATGATTCTATGAAAATTGTTACCTGGATCATTAATTGAATGATTAAAAATGAAGCTTTTAGACCAAAACGAGACCTTTTAGGTCTCTCTAAATATTTCTTTATATACCTTTATCTCATATCATTCATGTAATTTCTTATTGGTTTTCTTCCCTCTGCTTTGAAGTGAATGTCCATACCAAAGAAATGTAGGCACAAAAATCTTCTCCAGAGCTGTAGTAATAATCTCTAAAAATATTTTTTATTCATAACACTCATTATCCATATATCACAGTGAAATGTTCTGTGAACATAAAAGGATTTCATTTTTTACACAGCAGTGCCAAGTTTACTTCCAAGTCTTACGGTCCAGATTGTGTCAAAATACAATCTGTGCATCTGTTGAAGAATTTACTGGGGAAATATCTGGGCATTCCACTTCCCAGCCTCTTTCAGGGTTTGTCTTAATAAGTCAGGAGTTTGCAGCCTCTTATGAAAGTCTGTATTTTAGTGATTCACTAAAATATCAGTGAATCTTCCTGTCAATTGTTTGACTTGCTAAGGAGAGGTTCACTAGTTTCCCTAATTATTTACACTTGATCTAGTTCTTGCTTGAAATGTGTCTTCTTACAAGCCTAGTGCCTTGGTTAAGACTGACTGGAAGCCCATGGGTTAGCCAAGGAAGTTTGACCTGCCATATGGAGCAAAACAGGCAATATCCAGAGGCACAAAGAAACCCAAGAAAGCAAGGACATGTCACTGAGAAAGGTGCATTAGGAACTTGCTCAATGTCGGTGCTCATTGCTTGGCAAGTCTCATTTTGCCCATATAACAGTTGCGGGACCTCTTACATGAGTTTTCTTCTTAGTTTCAGAAAGTGTGCTCAAGAATTCACGGGCTAAATGGTCACAGGGATACATGTAAGAACTACTCTTATACTGAACCTGTGATGAGCATGGCAAGGTTCCTAAAATATATCAGAAATCTAGCTAACAGGGGAAGGGTTAACTCAATTGGATCAATTCTTCAACTTAATCCAATGGGGTACCAGTTTACATTAGTTATGCATCCAGTCTTTGCTGATTTGTGAGAAAGCCATCATTATGTATAAAGATGCCTGTAAAGAGGTCAGTAGCTATCAGTAAAGTAGGATATCCTCTGTTTTTTTTCCCTAATATTCTATCAGAACTATGTTGAAGTCTTTCCAACTGTAAACTTATGCAACCTACCTGCCATTAGCTTAGGAGGAGGTGAGTTTTTGCTTTTCTCTGTCAACAACTGCTCCCTCCAACACTGCCTTATATTTATGCCCAAACCCAATTTATGCATCTCGTGCATGAGAAAATGTTTCTGTAGAACCTCATAGAAAAAACAGCCCACTGATCTGAAGATGTTTATTATTACCATGATGAAAATTGCCATCTAACAGCAGCTAGGCAGGTAGCATCTTAATATTGATTATCTGAAAATTATTCTACAAGAAATCTCAGCTTTTAGCTGAAACATGGCATGTTTCTTACAGTACTGTTTTCCTCTCTTGCCGCCTTAGTCATTCCATTTCTCTTTTCCTTACTTCTTGTTTTGAATTCCATTTCAATTTTGTGTTAATACAGAGACTATTAATTGTCACATATATACAGCAACTAACACATTACAGGCAGAACTCTGCTGAAATACTAGCAGTTGTATCACTAAATTAGTGATGCAGAAAGATGCCTGGCTGACTTGGGAATGCTAATTGCCAGGCTGCAAATGTTCTAATGTGTCAATATAAATTGAAGAGCAAAGAGCTCAGGTAGACTCTGAGATTATGTCTGTAGTGACAAATTAAACACTGCTAGGGCCCGGATCCAGGTGCCAGAACTAGATTTTCTTGATTACTAGTGCAAATTTTGACACATGTTTTGTCAGTCTACCTAGCATTCTCCAAAAAAAATTGCCCAGCACAGTTTGGGAATCAAACCATTCACAACAGTCAGTTTTATTACAACTACTTTGTTTCGAATGATAAGAGATTTTTACAGCATGGATTAGCTAGACCGTGCAAGATTGCATCCATGCCAGAGAACAAATCCTAGCACTGTTAAATTACCAGAACAGGCATAACTAGCAAAGACATGACTACAATCCAGTGAATTTGTGTTAGAGTTAATGCAATGCCAGGGAACTGCAAAGCCTGGTTGTACTAGTCTTGGTACAAATTCAACATGTCTGGCTTTCTCCCTGTCAGCACATCGTTGCTGTATGTTCCATGCAGGCATGATTCTAAACCTCCGGGTTAATGTTATCACGACAAAAATTAAGTTCTAGCTGATGTAATTTTTTTCTACAACGTGTAACGAATAAACCTGCCAAAAGTCAGGATAGTAACTAAGTATGAATTACCACACGGGATGCATACTCATAGTTGTCATTTTGCTAAGGAAAGTTTGGCATTGTGCATTTGATTGCCATAAGCAAAGCATTCCTTTATAGGGCCTCCTGCAGACAATAACAGGGGTGGTGGAGAAGCCACTTGGCAAGAGAAATACCTTTCAGGCTCTGAAGAAACTGATTCCACAGAGGTTGGCTTATTTACATTCCTTTTCCAAGGGAGAAAAGAATGCCAGAGACAGGTAGGGAATGAAACTCAAATGAGTGCCCAGGATACATAGTGCCACGCTGCAAAATCATGCAGAATAAGCATGTCAAGCTTCTTAATACATGTGTCTATAGGAGACCTGCAAAATGGTTTAGTCGGAGTAGCTGTAACCTTAAAAAATATTTCTTTAGCTTGAAGATAATCAGATTAAGGAGGTATCTTCACTGAAATAATTTTAAAACATTTTTACAACCAACCTGTCCAACCCAGTAGCCTCTTTGTTTCTTTAATGCAACATTATTTTCCTGCATTTTAAGTGTAAGTTAGATAGGTATAGCTATTTATAAAGCTGTGCTGGAGGTCAGGGGAAACCTCATCAAAACTGGTAGGTGTAAGAACAGCCCTTTATTCAGAAGCATATCAATGGAGCCAAACAGCTGAAACAATAATCACCCAAATTATAAGTACATGCAATACCATACTGGAAGTAAAAGGGGTTCACTTTGGATTAATAGCATGCATAAGGACAGAAATTAGAAAAACTGATTGCTGCTGTGTGTAAAACAGAGATGGTACACAAAACAAGAAGCAAAGGAGCAAAGAAACCAAAGAGGCCATAGATACACAGTCCTGCGATGAAAATTAGAAGTAGGTGACAATAACCAGAGCATCTATTATATGTTTGCATGTACATATGCTTAAGGCTAAAGCTGTCAGGAAAAACGTTTGGGTTTTTTTTTAAATGACTGTCAGCTAAGGAAGTAAGATAATTCTTCTAAGGGTAGAGAATTTAATTTCAAGCTTCTTCAGTACTCATGTCCACAGACTTGTACAGATACCTCAGAGTCCTAGTAGGCTTTACTTTCCTTCTGTCCCTCCAAGGACACGAAGGAAACAAGATTTCCTCATGCTAAATAAAAGGCATGTTCTTTTTCTTGTACCGAAGTCCCATTTTTGTGTCAGAATGTGAAGCTTCATTAAAATCTGACTTTATATTTGCCCATATCTAGCTGGTTCATTTACGTTTAGAGAAAAAAAATAGTTAGGAAGAATTTGGATAACAAACAGAAAGGAATGTTTCATTTTAAATGATTTTTCATTTCTAAATTGATGTTATCTGATGTAATAAAAAAGTTGAAGCAAAATATCTCTGTGTTATCAAAACACAACATTTCAACCGACTTAAACCATTTTTGTTATGGCTGCTTTCAAACGGATTGAAATGAAAGCATATTTTGGAATGGAAGAATTCGCAAAACTTAGATTTCCAAATTCCTACTCTACTTAGAACAATAAATGATCCATCTTCAGTAAGTAAGGACTCATAGATGATCTACATAGCCATGATTGCAAGGTATGCAATTTGCATAACATTCAGATTTTCCATTTCTCCCTTTTAGATATGTGCAGTAGCAATGAATCCACAGAATAATTGTTATAGGTCTTTTACTTTCTGAATCATAACTAGTGACCTTAGTAGAGACTTAAACCCAGATCTTTCTGTCCAGAGAAATCCTTCTACTTAATCTTCTAACAGTATAGCTGTGACCTTTATATTTCAACAGAATTGTCTTTGCTCTGCAATACCCTGTTAGGTAGGATGCAAGAGATTTCAAAAACATACATGATTATGGATAGTAAATAATCATTCAGTAGCAGCAATAGTCTTCAGTCAACATCGCGATGCCATCGTGCTCTGAGATGCCAAACAAATACATGGCCTGAACTGCTTACAGAGAAATTTATGCTGACCCCAAAGTCTGGAGATAGCCAAAGACTCAGATGAACTCACTTCTGGTAAAGTGCTGCTCCTGTAAAAGCAAAATAAACCCCCTACCCACACACACACATGCTCACTTATATATATAATAACATCTCAAATGGCATACAAAAAGATCTGATCGTTCCAACAAAGAAAGCCAGTGCAGTGCCTGGAGTTTCTCTTTTCTCCCAGGTCCTTTCCAACGATATTTGGCTCAAGTTCAGCATGTTACAGGGCTCCCAAGCCTCTTTCCCAGATATATCTGTCTTGTCTCTCTGGGTAAAAGAAACTTATTTCTGGCTCTCTGTCAAGCTCCCCACAACCTTATATTACCAAACAACAATGTTGAAGGCAGGAATGCATACTTTTGCTTTGATTTCCACAGAGAATCATAATTCTTCTCTGCTTCTCTCTGCCCTCCTCCTTTCCCCTTTAGGTGACAAATGGCTCTCTAGAAATCACCCATCTCTTCATTTTGACCTTCTGTTCACCTCCTCCATTTTTTTCCTCTGCCCTGGCCAATTCCAATTTGGGTAATTATTCTGTCTACAGTACGTAAAATTCTCTCTTTTGTTGTAGTCAAAGATAACATGCTTCTCCTTCTGTTCTTAAATGTAATGCTATGCCTTGATAAATCATTACTCTGGTTTACCCCAAAAGGGAAAGAGTGAGTGATTGAGGACTGATATCTTTTTATAAAGTCATTCCAGTGTTTAGGGATCCTTTGGGATGACTAGTGTTATATTATTAGTCCTTAATCCCTAGATGATTTGCATTACAACTATTATTCTCTCTATTGTACAGCTTTTTAAAGGGTGCCTATTTATTAAAGTGAATTAACACTAAAAATATGTAAACCTTTGCCCATGGAAAAATGAAAATAGCCATAGCTTTGGAAATGTTTTAGCAAACTGAAATTCTAGCTGTTCTAAATACAGCACTGAAGAGACATGAAATCCAAACTGTGACATTTTCCTCTTTTTCTCCCTAAGCATGCACTTAGATCCATATATTTCTAATCTTATTACAAAGAAAGATTTACAGACACAAAAGATGTAACGGCCTGTTTTTCAGCTTTCATCTTCAGAAAGGACCAATACCTTTTCTGCAAACTTGAGTCCATCTTAAATAGCATTTCTCTTATTATGCACATCAAGTCATGAAGTCATGCCTTGGGTTGAAACACTTTGTAGATGAGGACAGCTGTTTGCTATGAAGGACCCATTGTTATTTTCGAAACAGATGCTTTGATTTGTTGGAAAGAACAAATATGTGCTGATTTTAGCCCCAATCCAGTATGACACACAAGCATGTGCTTAAATCTATCGTTACTCCGAAAAGCACTTATACATATGTTAAAAATTAAGAATGTGCTTAAGTGCTTTGCTTAATGGGGATGATGTTGAGCACATATTTAAGTGCACTGTTGAATCAAGGCCAGAATGCCCATCCTTAGTTATTGTGAAGTTTGCTATCTTTTTACTACTTTAAGAAGTTCAAACAACATAGCAATGCTTTATTTCATGTCCTTTGCAAAGGAGGCAATTGCACACTTGACAAGAAGAAAGAGTTCATTGCATCTTGCAAGCCAAGTAGCGGGGAGGATGGGAAAGCCTGCATAAAATTATCAGGCTCCTCTCACTGGTAAGCATGTGAGATGTGATTCCATCTGTGGCTGCCCTTCAATGGCTATGAATCTGTTACAGATCTCAGCTGGTTCTTTAGACAGCAAGGGCTCCTACTTTTTGCCCTGCTTCACAATCTGACGATGGACAAAATGGCGTTTGTCACACAGACTGCAACTAATGTGCCCATCCAATTGCATTCCTCTTTGCAGAAGGTATACAGCAGAGAAGCAGATGTCACTCTCATTTTTTATATGAAGATATTATACGTCATCTGTTTCCATGATGATTTGGTCAAACCCTCTGCCTGATGCTTTGACAATTTCTTACTTGGGGAAAACTGCCAGATTCCATATCATTCTTTTTTTTGTGAGGTTTCTGCCATACTATTTCCTGTGAAAGCTATCAACAGCCAATGAGACTGTTCTGGGAATACCTGGATGGATGGTTTTCTTCTGCTTATTAGATTTTGTAGCATTATTTTTTTTTCAGTCATTTGCAGTGTGTATGGCATGAGACTCTCAGGTTGTAAATTTCCAAATACAATGCATAAGAAAAGATGGATGCTTTTTGCAATTTTAACAGCTCTTAAGAGTGAGAAAGGATTGACAAATTATACTGAAATCTTCTTTAACTTCCTTTACATACCGGAACACTTGGACTGTTCTGAAACAAATGGCTAGACCAAAATTTTGGTGATTTAATTTCTTGGTTTTAGGGGGAAAACCTCATTTTTCAAAGTACATTTGACATCAGAAAAATAGCAACGCAAATCTGATATGTGGCATATCCTGCCTTAGCTATATCTTCAGATCACATCTGCTTGTTTCACCAAGATAAACTATTTTCTGTTGTCAGCAGCAGAAAGACAATGAATCTATGGGGGAGCAAGATGGATTCCATTCTGCTTCATGTGTCATCAAAGATGCCAGCGATATTCTGATTACTGAACTTTTCTATTAATTTTTATGATGAAAGGGTGAGGAGAAAGAACAAAGCTTGTCTCTCATGTTTCAGCTTAAGTTTGCAGTGCTGGCTGTCAGAAGTATCATCTTTTGAAGTCCTTACTGCCATCTATACACATTCACGCATAAAAGTATAATTGCCATTTAACTAATGGAAAACGTATTCTGATAATTTTCCACATTGCCTTACATTCATTGTATGTTCTGTTCTGCTGTTTCTTCTAATATCCTCATATTTACTCATATTTTGGTAATAATATACATCAGGTTTTTTATTAAAACATTATGAAAATCAGGGGAAAAAAAAGAAAAACGTAACAATAAAGATCAATTACATTTAATAGTTTGATGATGGAAATACACATTCAGAGCTCAAATTCACTACAAAGCCATGCTCAAAATATTTTAAAACTATGGATCCACTACAAAAAAAACCTGCTTCTGTAATCGCCAGAAAATAACTAGCAGTGGTACTGTTTAAAAACATCAAAGAACCACTGTCGTCTTCTTCCTTACCTCTTTAAAGGAAGGGATTAGTTGAGAGGCAGTTCAAAGTCCAAGCCAGAGCTGTTTCAGGGAACTTCAGAATTTGGAGCAGGTGTTATTACCATATGTGCTAGTAGTACATCCAGTAGCAGTGCAAGTCATCCTGGCTTAAAGGAGAAGAAAACCTGACTCAGTATTCCCAGCAGATCTCCCAGACAATGAATCACAGGTTGAGGCATTGGAAGATATGGACAGGCAGAAACAGAAATATTTTTGAGGGTTACCATGAGGATAAAAGAAAGGAAATCATGCTTAAAACAATTCACCAAAGCAAGTAAAAAAAGTCAGAAGTTTCTTATTTGTTAGAAGAAAAGGATTCTTAGGTAAATTCATGCAGAGGATATGTTTTCATGACAGAATTACAGAAGACTGACACCAGTATTGGTGTATACAGGTCATCCTTCTCTAGCCATAAAGCTGTAAGGAAAATAACAGTGTCCTCCCAAGTGCTGTAGTTACTTAAGTGTTATTACAGACACCTAAGGTCATACTTCCCATAAATCTCCTTTCTGCAGTGAACTGGGCTACTCTCTGATGCTTTCCTGGTGAATGACTAGAGAATTTGTCTGTGCCAAGCCAGTTTGGGGACTTACAGGTGGGTACTAGATGTCCAGCCTTTTAATGCCTGTCCTTAACCTTCTCTGGGAGCGAGTAGTTAGCCCTTTTCCACGTGGAAAAGAAATCCCAATATTAGCCCCATAGTTCCAGCCAGTTAGCCCAAGTCTAAAGCACAAACCATTTCAAATGCAAAAGGCTATGGACAGAAGGGGGTTTGGGCCCCAGCTAGCATGCAATGTTATATGCAAATATCGCTCAGATTTCATACAGAAGATGATTCTATTCAGTAGTATAAACCATGAATAACAGGCCTGGAATCTGACCTTTTAAAAATATAAGCAAAGGAGTTGTTCCACTTGCTCTGCTCTGTGCAACTTCACAGATAAAAAGCAGAGTCACTCCCAACTTCTTGCCCTTATTAATATCACAGTTATTGCTGTGATACTTGGCTAAAAAGGCAAGACAAACCTTTAGTCTGCTGTTACCAGAAAGGCATCAAAATCATAGTTTCAGCATACATAAAACAGTGCTCAGTGGAACTGTTTTGTACTCAGAGCAGAATAGCAAAGGCCGGACTGAGTTTTGCTATGCCTACTGAAAGGAAGAGAAATTCCACTTGAAAAAGAGTAAGTACAGAGACATGTCTAGTTCTTTGCATCTCTTCACCAAGGAGGTAGAGGGAGGCTGGAGAAGAAATGATAACTTGTGTGCAGCTGCATCACTCATCACACTTTGTGCCAAAACATGCACTATGAATCACTGTAATTTTTTTTACAGTTAGGGACAGGAATTGTCTCCAGGAACTGGACAGCTTAATATTGCCTGTTTATTCATTGCAGAGGAAGTCACAATCCAACCTTACTGTCTATACAATCTCAGGATAGTTATGTTATTTTCTCTCTGGAATATGGCATCTCCAACCACCAAATGCTATAGATTGACTTTTGCAATAGGACTGCTGCTGGATAAATATTACCAGTGTGAGCCCACTGAGCAGTGGCCCACAGTGTCATCCATGCATCTACACAGTGTAGAGCAGCACCATACAGAGAGACTGTCCTTCGTTCTGGGAGGAGAATAGCTTGGCTGAGCTTATCACATTAGATTAAGTTCTGTGCTAAAGTGCTAAATTGCTTTCAGTCTTGAGATCATATCCTGACAGTTGAGAAAGGAGTTAGTTTGCAATTTTCTCACCCAACTAGATAGACTATGGTCTTGCAGTGGGATACAGCTTACATAATTTTAATATCAACATTGTAGATAACTATATGTGAGTTAGTCACCATAGATTGCCTTCATCGCCCATGAAAATAAGTCAACAATTTCAGAACACAATTCATCTGGCCTATTTTAAACAACTGTGAGCTGACTCATATCCCAGAAATGTCTGTTTTTCTCATTGATGAAAAGGGAGCTTAGGGTCACTACTTGAGAAAGAAAAAAACCCCTGTATGTTATAGATATCTCCAGCCAGTCAGATGAATCCTGTGCAGGGAGACTAACAAGTCACAGAGCAGGCAGGAAAGACTTAAGCCAAATCTATTCAATATTTTTTACCCTGATCCACTGAGAAATTGTTCTGCAGTCCACTCAGCACAAAGCAAATGAATACAGTACAGCTGCTCTCACTGCCTTCCAAGAGTGAACACCGAAATACGGGACTGGCTACAGGAATGACGAGGTCCACAAAAGATTACTCATATCTCAGGTTTAGACAATACCTTTCCGTCTAGCTTGCCTTGTCAGTCTACTCATTCAGGTCTACATTATGCCTTACCTTTCTATCTGTCCAAAGACATATTCAGAAAAAAGTTATGCAAGTTTTGTGGGGAAACTAGAAACGATATTTTCTCTCTGTGACTGAACAAGATTGTAATTTGTTAGCGATCTCACTCAAACCAGTGTAAATCAGGAGTAATTACATCAAAACTGATGGACATAACTTACTAGGAAGTGAGAATCTGGGCCTACTGTTTTAAAAATAGCAGCAAACTTACATTACATGGACGATAGAATGACACAATTTGGTTCTAATGAAATGGTGTGGTCTTTTTTATGTAACAGAGAAATAGCATTGTAGCTGAACTGTTGAATAAAAGTTTTCACTTAACTTACAGTACATTTTACTGTCATCAAAAAGGCATTTGGGAATAATAGTTTCCAATGAGTCTCTGTTGAAATTTTGGGATAATAAACTTTTATATCTTAATATTTATGATTCTAATAAACTACCACAATATTAAAATGAAAGATACAAACTCTGAGGTCAAAAACTACAATTTGTTGTAAGGCAAACAATTTTGAATAATAAACCACTATTGAAATCTAAGATCACTTCCTATAATTTAATAAGTAATCCCCTTGGTGATATATCCCGGATATTAAACTGGTTTAACTCACTTGGACCAGCTGTTTCAAATTGGTACATAACATTCTGCCAAATGATAATACAAAAATAAGCATGAAATGACATGGTAACCATTTAAGTTCTGATTTTTACCTTCATTGCCTACCACAAAGTGATCACAAATCGGCTAATCAGGGATCAATTAATTAATTCATTACTGTTAATAGCAGTGAATGACAAGTATAAAGATAATACTTTGTTTATTAGCTCACGTATAGCACTGTTAGATAAGATGTCAGTTGACCAGATGCAAGTCATTGATTGGATAACATATCTCACAGCTCCCAATCCAGCTAATATGTGCCAAAGCAGTTAATGCTTTGTTCACCAAAAGCATCCAGCTGCAGACTATCAGTGTTTCCATAATAAACTTTATATCTTAATATTTATGATTCTAATAAACTACCACAATATTAAAATGAAAGATACAAACTCTGAGGTCAAAAACTACAATTTGTTGTAAGGCAAACAATTTTGAATAATAAACCACTATTGAAATCTAAGATCACTTCCTATAATTTAATAAGTAATCCCCTTGGTGATATATCCCGGATATTAAACTGGTTTAACTCACTTGGACCAGCTGTTTCAAATTGGTACATAACATTCTGCCAAATGATAATACAAAAATAAGCATGAAATGACATGGTAACCATTTAAGTTCTGATTTTTACCTTCATTGCCTACCACAAAGTGATCACAAATCCGCTAATCAGGGATCAATTAATTAATTCATTACTGTTAATAGCAGTGAATGACAAGTATAAAGATAATACTTTGTTTATTAGCTCACGTATAGCACTGTTAGATAAGATGTCAGTTGACCAGATGCAAGTCATTGATTGGATAACATATCTCACAGCTCCCAATCCAGCTAATATGTGCCAAAGCAGTTAATGCTTTGTTCACCAAAAGCATCCAGCTGCAGACTATCAGTGTTTCCATAATGAAGTCAGTATAGCTTTTACTTATAAAACTTATTCAAAGGATACTGTCTGACTCTGAGAAGAAAAACATTTTCAAAAGGCTCTGTCATGTGCAACCAAAAATACTTCATACATGTATCTTTCATTATATTTCAAAGACACTTGTGTTAGACTAGTCAGTCATTAGAGGAGATGACAATTTATCCATTTCTTTTCCCTTATGAATGTTTGCTGATGCACCAAGTTCAAACTTTTCAGTCCTATGTGTGGTACATGATGGAAACTGCCCTTTAATAACCAGTTTAGAAAGATGATGAGCCAAAGCCAAAACCATGCCATATTTATCCTTGATATCAAAGATATTCAGTGGCTATGGTTTGCCTTACCACTGGGTGAGGCAGTTCCCTGCCCACTGCAAATGAGCTTGTGAAACCTGTAATTTATTTGAAAAAGGAAAAATGTTATTCTAAGGTATGGTATAAGACCTTGCTCAAGAATACGGCTTTGAAGTGCCTGGAAATACAAGCAGTAGTCACCACAACTGACAGAGACTAGAAACTCATGCTCTCTGGTTCCCAGAGCAGGTGCTAATGCCCTTGGGTGAGTCTCTCCTTCTCTGGTCAAGAAAACACACATTGTGTTGGTCATGCAATAGGACAGGCTGCACCCACTGCAGTGTGGAACCACATCCCACAGAATCTGGTGCACTTGAGAGCTATGTTGGCTTGAGGTCTATAAAAATGACAGTTTTATTTACATAGTTGTTCCATTATGCCTCACTGAAGGGAACAGAGAGAGATTGCTTAACATGCTTCTCATTAGTTTATTTGGGTTTTTTTATTGGATAAAAGTAGTGCTCAGGAAATAACTAATGTAACTGACAGCGCTGACTTGAAGAAGGGATGATGGCAAACAGGGACAGTTCTGTCTGAGAGTAGTGAATGGCAGGTTCTCTACCCACCCAGCAAATCCTTTTTCAAACAAGTGCCCTCTGTGCGTGGGGAAAGACAACCAAGAATATTTCCATTTGCGAAAGAATTGTGGTCTAACCTCAGATCAACAGACCTAATCAACACTAATCCAAGCAAGCGCTTAGCCCCATTGCAAACAAGCATAGACTGCATTAGTTTGGAAGCTGACTCGGGAAAGTCAGTTATGGAAATACAAAATGTAGGTCTACCCTCAAAGTTTGTGACTGACGTTAATGGAAATGGCAGTTTACTCTCAGATTAAAGATAGGTTGGGTTGGGGGAACATAACAATTTCATAAGAATCACCCCTTGATTATTTATTGCCAAACCCTTAGTGGTGTCAAATACTCTGTAGAGGTCAAGAAAGAGTTATGTAGAACTGTCAATGTTCCTAAAAGTTTGTGTTGGCTCATTAGAGTGCGGCTTGTGGACTGAAGTGATCACAAGGAAGCGATGCCTCTTTGCCACTCATTGAGAGATGCCAAATACCTTCTGAATTTTGCAGTCATTGATATAACTGAGGCTGTGTGCTGAAACAGCCCTGCCCAATCAGATCAGTGGAACAGCAATAGCATCTCTTCCCAATATCATATTTGTGGTTTTCCTCTTTTAATATAGTTGACTGAGTCAGGGTAAGACACTGGAGCAAATGTAAAACCCATCAATTTAAAAAGTGACGTCTTTGTATCTGATCCTCATCTGACATAGATGGGGAATATCCCTATGATGATAACAAAGTTGTACCTCTCTACTCCAGGCCCTAAAGCAGCTGGATTTCTCCATTTCTGTAATTTAGACAATATGACAAAATGCTCTAGAAGTAGCAGTTAGGATTTCCTCTGTTTTGTAAAGCACTGAACACTCTGGGGGGCTCAGGACTAATTCTCAAGTATTGTTTCAATGTGTCCGAAAGTGTTTGAATTCACTGACTATTCTCAGCTATACAGGAACACACACACACATGCATACACAAATAGCTCTTGAAGGAAATCAGAGTATCTGAAGGAAAAAGTTTACTTTACTCTGGATGATCTCAGCTACATTATTTACACACAAAAATCTCTTAGAGGGAACCATAAAAACACGTCAAAGTGCAGTGACTTTCTTGTGCCCCTCCCTCCTAAGCTCTACAACAGATTTTGCAGTTTATCTTCTCTGCCTGGTCAGTCTCTTCTAGATCTCGTAATAAAACAGAGTACATGAAAACTGAAACTTTTCAGGAAAAATTTTGTTAAATATTTTCTTTCAGAAACCAATTCTTCTCTGTGGAGTTGTTTGCACATTTTTATAGAATCTTTCAGTCCTTTCTCTTCTTGCTCTGTAAGGGACTCCCTTAGGAGATGTATACACATATGAACATGGTGATGGTATCAGACCCTGTGCTTCGTGGGCCTCATGCTCTGGAAGTATTAAATTAATCTAAACCGCCATCTTTCCAGTTTGCTCCTCTCCTGAGCAGAGAGCAAGGCTGTTTGCAGAACTACCAAGTACCTACAGTAGGTGCAGTCCTTCAGAAATGTCCTAGGATGATCTGCATATGGGACCTGCCACAGCCAGGAAGCGTTAGATCTAACTGTGTATGTTTAGTCACAAAATTGGAGCAGGGCAGCACAACTTGCCATGTTTGCTAAAACTTGCTCTGTGCACTACCCCTTGTACATAAGAAATCAGGACTCAGGAGACTCAATTTCTGTTCAACCACAGATTTCCTATGTAGCCCTGAATAAATTGCCCCATCCCTCCACACCTCGGGTATTTGCCCATAACTTTGGGATCTTTCATGGGAAGTAAGTACCTGACATTAATGACAGGGTAACAGTCACATTATGAAAATGAGGATTGCACAAGCAGTTCAGCAGAAAGAAGATAGCACAGTCTCCAGTTTGTTTTCTGGACTACTAGTGGATATAGTGCACACAGAATGGTAAGGCACACCTGCACTTCAGTTCCTATGTGGGACACCTACACTTGGGTTTGGGATTTAAGCACTAGCTGGATTCTGGTTATCCACAGCAATTCATGCTCAGGAAGAGGTGGAAACATGAGTCAGGACTCAGCAAGTCATTTAGCAGCTGTGGGAGGATGTCTGAATGTCTTGCTGTAATAACCTCTTTGCAATTTCTTGTAGCCACTATCTTCCTTCTCAGATGGAGGGTAGGAAGGGAAAATCATTGCTTCATTATATAAATAAAAAAAATGCCTTTTATTAACACATCTTGTCTTACACAACTGATAGCAGATCCACAATCTGGCCTGAATTTGGAATAATAATACACTTTCCTTCCCCTTTAGCATTCTCTCTACCTCTGTCTCTTAGGCACTTGCCCTGCTTGACATGTCTCCTCCAAGATGCACCTACTGAAAGTTAACATTTCATATTTCGAAGCGATGCAAGACTCTTGTTCTGGCTTGTATCTTCACCATAGCATGACATTTGTATTGGCTGCTGTGCTTTCAGGTTTCTGAATTACCCTTGAGTGTGCTTTGGCTACTTCCATCATTTTAGGGCCTCCCTTTTCCTTATGAGCCCACCTGGAAAATGGCAATAAAACTTACAAGCTTTAGGGGGCTTGTTTTCCAAAGTTCACTGCAGCTCTAGTTGTTTTTAAGAGAGCTTATCACTTTATCAGGCATAAAAGATTGTTATAATTCTGTGTGCCTAAATATACGTGGCTAAATGAACAAAACAGTTTGGTTTGTGCAATATCTATTCAGGATGTTGTCTGTTAAAATACAGATGACAAAAAACCCAATCATTTTAGTTGTTGTTTCTAAAATATCTTACACATCCCAACAAAATAAATTCTTTATCTTGCTATGTGGAAGCTTCAGCTTGGAAGAAGAAGGTTGGAAGTTCAGTTCAAACAGCAATAAAACACCAGAATCTTAAACATTAAATACATAGTCATTCATCTAAAGATGTTGCCTATGACAATTTTGCTCTTTGTTATGTTAAATACAGTCTTCTAATGCTAGGTGAATTACTCTCTAGACCAAAGATGGCCTCTCTAGACCAAAGGATGGTGGCAGCCTGGAGACAAGCAATCATGATCTGCCCTCTTCTAAGAAGATAAACAAAGAAAATTCCCAATTAGTCACATAGTTTGTGCTTTAAAAAGACATCATTTCCAAAAGGTGAGGAATGTTATGAGCAAAATTCCTGGAAAGTGAAATGTAAGCAGAGAACTTTGACTGAAACTTAGGAGTTCTTTTAGAAGAGTTTATTAGATGGCTAAAATCCCATGATTTCACAATCAAGAAAGAACAAACTTTGGCTAAAAGCCCAACCTCATTTTGTGGAAATTGGGAATATAAAAGCAATGTATAACACGTGAAAACAGATAGAAATGGCAGATGTAATTAGCAGTATGAATGAGAAATTCTGAACAAAATAATTAATATGAGAACCTAAAAGCATGGGGAAATAATTGCTGTTTTTAAGGAAAAGAGAAAGAACTTTTTAACTTTTATTAAAAAGAGAAAAAATATGCTAGAAGTGATATAATCTTGTCATTAGATAAGGATGTTAAATCTGTTAATAAAGATAGAGAAAAAGGATAAATGTTCAGTAAATATTGCCTTTTAATACTCGGAGAAAACCAGAATCATTTAATCACTTCACATGAGGATGATTAAGATCTTTCCAGTCCCTCAGTTACCAAGAAGGATTTTAGACAAAAAACGTTAAATATTTCTAAATCAGTAGGCCAGATAGCTTGAATCCAAGAGTCCTCAGCAGCTTCCCAAGGAGGCAGCCGGATCACTAATGTTACTTTTGAATAAATCTTGAAATACTGGAGAAATTCCAGAAGACTAGAAGAGTACAAATGCTGTGCCAATATCCAAAAAGGTTAAATTAGGCAAGTTACTGGACATCAATGCCAGCCAAAATAATGGAAAAGCTGATAAAGGAATAAATTGATACGATTAAGAACTGGCTGACAGTTCCCAAAGGTAACCCGCCACAGGGCACACTTTTACCTCTAGTGTCAGCTCTCAAGGATTGCCTGAAGGGTGACCACATCTAATGTAAAATATTCCTAAAATATTGGCAGAAGACAGTTATGAATGACACAAAAACTGGTGGAAGAGCATATAATGGTACACAAAATTAGCTGACTTATTTAGCCAGGTGAGACAATTTCAGCAAACCAGTTTAATACAGCCGAACTTCTGAAGCTGTTCTAAAATGGATTTTAAGAGACAAGCAACAGAGCAGAAGTTCCTAATGTAATTCTGAAAAAAAAAAACCAAACATATATGAACCCTTTATTGTATAAACTAAGTAACAAATACAAGCAGGGTGATGATTTTACCTCTGTATGTAGTATTGATGAGATTGATAGTAGAATATTACATACACATCTGGTGTCCATATTTGGTAAAAAAAAAAGTTGAAAAATTGGAAAGGATGCAGAAAGGACCTTAAAAATCATTTCAGGATGGAGAAAATGCCTTACAGTGGGGCACTGGAAATACTCAATCTGTTTAGATTATAGTAGATTTAAAGGTGGCTTGATTATGTATGCACGTACATTCATTAGGAAAAACGCTGAACACTGAAAGGACCTTTAAACCAAAGAAAAAAGGCCTAAAGAAAATCAATGGGTATAAGCTAAAACCAGACAGGTTTAGTTTGGAAATAAGGCACATTTTTCAGCAGTGAGGGAGATTACTCAGAAAAAGCAGCTACAAAGTAGTGCGTTCTCCTTCTCTTCATACTAATATTGGCTGCATTTCAGAAAGATGTGCTTTAGCCAAACAAAAGCTATTCTTTAGTCAGAGATTTTTGCTCAATTTAATATATTAAATTGCCCAACTATTCCTTCTGAACTTAAACACTTTATATAGGATACAACTCATTTAACTTTAGTTGTCTACAGTGTAAACATCTGAACCTCAGGTAGCCTGTCTAAGATTGCTTTAGTCTCAACAGACACTTTGGGGGCTGGATTCATACCACCCATTTTAGAAACCTGCATTAGGATGAGATTAATCCTGAAAAATGCCTGTTTCTCTCCACTGTAAAGGGAACAAAAAGAGGCTATAAAGGGAATTTGAATAACTAGCTCTGATGTAGAGATTTCCACTGAAAATGCATGCATTCAGTCAGATGAATCCTACCTAGGTTTTGTGTCTCAGTGTCAGGAAGGCATTTTAAGTAGCTCCACAAACATTCCTGAGCAGTAAACCTTGGAAAGGCAGTACCTGGAGTTCTGCTAGGATTAGGTGAGGTAGAAGTTTACATTATTTCTTCTGTGCCTAATGTGTAGCTATTTACACACACTTATTTAGATTTTGTCTTACAGCTGTTTCAGGCTCAAACATATTTTAAAACATAATCACAAAAATTTATGCTTTCCCTATGTTTTAAAAAGAGATTTTCAAAAGGAAATTAAAGATGAGGAGTTGAATGTCTTTATTCACTAAGGGCCCAATTTTTCATCGCCACCCAGTAATCCAGCCCAGTGGGAGGACATAGAACAAAATGATATCCAGTGTGAAATAAGATCTTGCTGTGATTCTGAATTTTGGGACGTTTTCCTGTTTGCTTTGAACTCCACATTAGAATAAGGCAGAATAAATATTCCCAAGAAGAAAACTTGAGAATAAAATAAGTCACAGCTCTTAATGGACAAGCCTCAGTCACTGGGAGCAGCCACATGAACACACACAGAGTTAAAGGGCTTGTGAAGTTTGAAGGGTTTTTATTTAGAAATAAGCAAGATCTCCCACACCAGAGCCCCAGTCAACTTTTTACACAAACAACATGCCTTGAAGTCAAAGGAAGATTTGCCTCGGGAAGGACTAGTGGGTTGGATTCAATGCACTGTTCATTATGGCTATTTTCCTTTTCTTTATGAGCCACCTGGGAATCTATCTCCCTGTTTCAACTGACATGAACTATTTTGTTTCAACATTATTTTTTACTGTTCTAGCCTGTATACTTTATTGATGTTGATTATAATTTGGTTGCTCACCAACTTAAATTGAAAGGAAAAGCTGCAATCCAAACCCATTTCTGTAGTGATTTAAGAACAGCTAACATGTACAATGCTTAGACCAAACTTTCTCATTAAATAGTTATTACTGAAATTTTTATTTTTGTTAAGAAACCTTTTAATAACAAAGCACATTTCACCTATATATATTTTAATACCAAAGCATTTCACCTATATATATTTTAAAGCGTATAATGCTTCTTCTAGATAGACTAATTACTTAAAAGAGAACATTTTACAAGCAATGAAAATGATTAAGGACTTAAAAGAGGCACTTGTGGAGCATCTAAAAAGGGTAAGATTCAGCTTGGACATTATACATTAACTGTGTGCAATAATTATTGTTATAGATATATGTAACTTCAAACATCTATTTATCCTTACTGAAAATAGTGAAAAGATTAATACACTTAAAATAATAATAGAAATATTTTCTCCCTAAAAATCACTTCATTTGTGGAACTTCTTGCTACAAGATAATTGGAAAACAAATCTCAGCATGTCTTTTTTTAGATCACATTTTTAAGATTGCTTAGAGTACAATTGTAAAATAATGCACATGGAGACTTAGAAATTCATTGGTTAACTATTTAATGAGCTAACACACACTTTCCCTTCTTGAAGTTCAAAATACAGCTTTCTGTGCTGCCATTTCTATTATTTATAGAGATCAGCAAAGGCATAAAAAAATTACACCAAAACCTAAAACCATAACTGAAGTCTTATTAAGCAGACACAATTTTTCACGTATGTTTTCCCCTGAAGGAAGGATGAGGTGGAGAATGGACCAAGCACTAGCTAAATCATTACATTACTAGAAGATGGCCCTACAGTACAAGATTGAACATGACCTAAGATCCTATAGAGAACAGATGTGAACTATTGACTACCCACGGTCAAGGAGAAAATTCTCATCCGGAGTGACTGTTTCTACCAAATTATCAATAATGGGACATCTCTGCAGGTTTCTCGTAAGTATCTGGCACTCCCTAGTGAATCATTATCAGACTTAAGATTACTTTTCTGAAACCCAGTTCCAACTTTAAAATACTGCCGCGGTAGTGCCACAGAGAAGGCCCAAGCTCTGCCATGCAATTGTCCATATGGTTAAATTGTTAACACACCTTTGGTCTATGTCAACTAGCATTCCCCCAGGCAGTAGCTGAGCACAGTTCAAGGTGACTATATAGGTCAGGAATAATTCCCGATAGACACTTTGGATGTGGCTAACCTGTTTCGCAGGGAAAGAGGTTAGATGTATGGATGTGAGCCATGCTGTGCCATCTGCCCTCAGCTCCAGAAAGCAGGCCTTGCACCATTCTACTAACAGCATAGGTTTAGTCTTTGTGTACAAGAAATAATACAGTGATATGAAAATCTTGTCCTCTGTCCTTAGGAGGATGTTGGAAAATATCTCTTTTCAGGCATGGGAAATCCTAAGAACATCTCTGAAGAAGATGAGGGACCACAAAAACCTGCCAGTCAAAAGAATGAGGGAACCTACAGATGAATACTGCTTTTGCTGAGCAAGAAGAAATAGCAGCATGGCATGTCAGCTGCTAGCAGCAGTGTGCTGCTGATGGCACAGCTGGTGAGGTTGAGGGCAGGAGGGTGGAAGGCTTGGGTGGGTGGTAGGAAGAGCCAAAGGTTGGAGCAAGAACCTCGTGGCAGTGTCCCTGTGGCCTTTCTGATCTCTTTCTGATCTCCTTCTTAGAAAGGTCAGCTGGCCTAGAATGGCTCACATCCATAGTGTTCCTACATTGGAGTAGTTGTGCTGCGTCCCACAAAAAGCCCACCTGGCCCCAAAGACAGATACGAAAAGCAGATGCTAAGATAAGAGCATAAGAACAGGGTAAGCAGCTAGTAAAATGGCACCTACCTCCAACTACTTGTGATTAAGGGACTTCCTGAGCTCAGTGGATTTCCCTTTCTTGAATTTGTCTGTTTCTCCTCTTGAATTTTGGCACATACAGCATCCTATGCCAAGGAGCTCCCCTGCTTAACTGCACCCCAAGTGAATGAGCTTCTTACTTGGTTTTGTGCCTCCCTTCTTCCAGCTTCAGCTAAACAATCAATCCTTATTGCCTCCTTAACATCACTCTAGGCTGTATAGCCCTTTTGCATATCCCCCCCAGTCATTGCTTTCCCAGACCTGAGAGTCCCCATTTCTTTAGTCATTCTTCACAAAGAAGCTCTTCCATACCCCTCCCTTTGAATCTTTTTCAGTCCTGCTGTTGTATATGGGCAATTGCAGTACTATGCACAACTTTTCTGTTTTTTGTGAATTTATACAGTAGCACATCATGCTCTCTTTTTTAAGTTCTCTATTCCATTCCTAATTTCTAACAATTGGCTTAAGTTTTTGTTCGCTCCCTGTAATGTGAACTGATTGTGTCCGCACACTGCAGCACTTGGAGTAAAGCCTGGCGTGGTACTTACCCCATGGACTTCTGCACAAACTAATTCACTGGCCTCTCATGAGCTGCACAAAGTCTGTCTATCACACTCTTCCCACTCGAGGCTCACAGCTGTGGCTGCCCTGCCACATCCCTGTCAGCAGCTAGGGATATTCTTTCCTCACATGCCCTTTCTCACCTCAGCCTAGGATAGCCTGAGGTACCCTACCACAAGGCCTAGATCTCCTCCTGCCCCCATGTGGCCTATGTTTATGCCTGAAACTTTGGTATTCTTTAAGAGGAAATACTTTTTCAGCTTGCCTTAGATATGAAGAGTGGCTGCTTTACCATGTGTCACATTTATACTTTTCTACATAGTGACAATATGGGTATAGATTGTGGGCAGAAGGATGCGGTGTGAGGACAAAGAAGGGTGCAAGGTCCAATGGGGTGAGTATAAGTTGAAGAACCGGGTTTAGTGGATAGGAAGAGATGTTGGGTGCTTGACTGATTCACTGGTGCAGTCCTTGGACTATCTAACAAATAAACCACAGGTTGTTTGAGGACACACCTAATTGCTCCGCTCCAGAATGGATCCCGGAGCTGACCCAGCACGCAGTGTGGACAGCCAGGGGAGCAGGACCATAGCATGAAGCAATTAAAAGGTTGTTGCAAAGAGGAACAGAATAATCTGTTCTCCAGATCCCCTGAGGGCAGGAAGAAAAACAGTACTTTTAAATTACAGGAAGGGAGAATTAGGTTAGACAGTGGAAAGAACTTTCTGACGGTAAGGAGAGTTGAGCCCTGGAATAGCTCGTCTGGCAACTGGTGCAGTTTCTCTTGCTGACAGGTTGTAAGAACAGGTTAGACAAACACGCCAGGAATGGTTTTGGTCTACTTGATCTTTTCTTGGGCCAAATGGAGAGATAAGATCACTTCTGTTCTTCCCAGACTCACCTGCTAGAATATTATAATTTTTCATCCCAGATTGCTAAAGATAAAAATGGATTCTTTTTCCATGTTTTCCACTACGGCGAAGAATAGCTTGTTATATCCATCTAAAAATTCTGACAGACACAAAACCACATTCTGTGCTTGTAAAAGTGAAAAAACCCACAGTTAAATCAAAGGATCTCTGTCCAGTTCTGCCAGTTTTGCTTCATGTGCTGAAACTAAGTATGACACATTTCATTTAATAATACAATATTTACTCAGTAAATATATTTACCCCATTTCTTTGGCAGTCTTTGCCTTTTATCTGTTGATTCTTTCACAAGCTGAAAAGTAAAATTAATGTTATGGCAGAAAGCCTCTTTTCAGAAGTTGCAAATAGAAACCACCTCAGAATACCTCTGGTCAGAGTTCATCTTGGTTTGGCTTTGATTACAAAATTACAGATATCTGTTTAAAGTATTACAGCCAAATACAGGCCCAGGAGGGATTCTATTCCCAGTTTTGAGATTAATGCATTGTACAGCCCCTGCTCATGAAATTTAAAAACATTCCAAATAGTGGCCACTGGCCATTATATGTGACAGCCTAAATAATTAAAAAGCTCTGCTTCAATCTCATATCCATTGAGTACTTTTTTTATAATGTTTTGCTGCCTAGAAATGGTCTCTGCATCAAAATGTAGCACTAAAATGAGAATTTCTCCTGTATCAACTAGGCATCCTGGGATCTGTTTTATGATTCTTCAAGGGTGTATAAAAGAAACAAGCTATAGCTATCCAGTAGAACTTTTCCTCATTCAGACAGATTATTGCTGAATCTTATTCCTTCTCCTTCTGTCCAAAAAATCCCTACTCAATATTTTCCCCAATTCTTTGTTGACTGCTTATCACCTATGTGGAAATCCTTAGGCTGCTGATTGGAAATCGCCAGCTTTACAATGCCTGAATTCACAGGCTTTCTTTCTGGCTTTCAGAGAAGCCATGCGTTCAAGATTGGTTAAGCATCTGTCTGTCCCTTTAGACACCTACTGTACCATCTAGGTAGAGTCATTCCCAGAATTGTTTCTCAGATGTCACCTTCTCTATAAATACCTGCTCTCCTCAGCCATGAGCATGCTCTACACGTCACGAACTGCTTAGAGGTTGTGTTCAGGCTACAGCCAAAGGCTTCACAGTTTATTTTCAAGCTTTGCTAGGAAACTCTATCTTGCTAGTCAAGCTTAATCCTCTAGGTATGTACAAAGCATATCTAGTACCGGTTACCAAAAGGTGAAGGGACAGCTTGCTTTGAACATGAGAGACAATTATGGATTATACACCTGCCTGAAGAGGACACTCATCTGAGATATCGTGATACAATTCTCCTTCCTGGAGCCAGGATGCAGGACACCTCCCACATCCTAGATTTAGTCTTAAGTTCTAAACTGTCAGCTGGACACTTTTTCTGCAGCTCTGGTTTTCCAAACAGGGCAGGGAAATCGTATGTTAAACATCTGCCTCAGCTTAACAAACAGCATCAGGAGAAAGTTGATGGGGAAGAGAGATAGCTATGGGGCAGTTACATTTCTTCAGGGATATTTCTAAGTGTCTCTGGCTAAGTCAGCTGCTTCTGCACCAAAATTCATCCTCTTTCTGTACATGGCAGCTCTCTTCTATCGGGTGCCTCAGCCACGTGCCCTTCTGCAGTACTGCAATCACCTCAGGAAACAGCGTTTTCCTTGCTTAAAGAAATGTGAACATAAAAACTGTCAGTGTTATAAACATCATGGATAAAGTAAAAATATTTCTTAGGATCTACGAAACACAATTATGAGGAACTGAATTATTCTTGTTGATAAAGGTTGATTTTCTGGGGAAATTTGCTGAGACTACAGAAAACACTCTCCAGTGACATCCTCTGTCAGTCTTAATGTAATGGTAAAGGGTTAATAGCCCAGACACGTAAAGCACTCCAGGTTTTGAAAGAATGACCAGATATTGAAGGTATAAAAAATATTTTTTTAAAATATTGCAAAATCCTTCATGTGGAAATTGTATTTAAAATATGCACACTCAAGATGTAATACCAGGGGGTGGTAGGAGGAGTGGGGGTGGTGTCTTTTCCTTTGAAGTAGCAATAACATTTATGAACTTCAAAATTTCCAATTTTTTTCTCCATACAAATTTTTTTCCAAAGGCAGGAAAATGGTGTTTTCTAATTCAGAGAGGAAACAATGTGACATTGCCAATGTCTTGACTTTGTTTTTCTTTCCTTCCTCTTTAGGCTCTTTGGAGCTAGATACACAGAAGATTACAGTCCTATGGTTTGTCTATAGTCAAGAGACACGAAAACAATGAGACAAGGTGAGTGAAACTTCCTGCTGATGACAATGCAGCATAAAGTGAAAGGAACAAAAAAAGAAGGAAAATAAAAAAAAATTAAATTAAGGTGACACAAAAAAATTACAGTCATAGTTGAATCATCTGATTGTCTTTCATATGTAAAAATTTTCAAGAGATTTGTGTGACTAAAAGAGCAAAGTTTATCCTGAAGAATACTGAGGAATTTCCACTTATTGTAGTTCACATGGATACCAGCTCCACACAAGTGAAGGGAGATGTGCAGGCTAGAAGGTCAGTGTTAGATACCTAGGAAAAGGAAGTAAGCTAGGCTTGACAGAGTCATGTTGTACAACTGCCAAAGAAGTTAGACATCAGGTTTGAGTGGGCTATAGTGAGAAGGAGCTGCAAAGTGCTGTGAAAAGTGATGCAGAGGTTGCACTTGCATCCAGCTCCGGACTTCAAAACTCACAACACTTTTTAGGAGGTCTTTGAGAGAGAAAGATTAGGAAGACACTGAAAAGGAACTTTAATTTGGATACATAAATGTAGCATTGTTCCCATATGAAGCAATGGAATAGTAGTACAAGAGGTAAAGAGTAAGGCTAAACTGATGTGTGCCTGTAGCTAATGATACAGAAATGCAAGAGTTGGCTACAAAATGGTACTATACATCTTTAGAAAACCTAAAAAGGCATGGAGCTACGGTAAGGGTGACATTTTGCCAGATCAGTGTGAAAGATATTACCTCATGGTGAAACACTTTGCTGAGATGTAGGACAGGATAAGTAACCAGAGCAAGGAACAAACTGTGCCAGACACTTGCTAGGGACCTTTGGGACTGGAAAAGAAAAGGAACCACTACTTTTTGTCCAGCTACTGAGGACTACAGCACTCCAGGAAGTTAATGCAGTGGGGTCAGCAACTACACAGAAAGCTGTTCTGCCTGTGCAATATATGTGTGCTATATACCTCACCGAAACATCAAGGTTGAAGAGTATGTTAGGTGACAAACCGTGCTGACACATTAAAACAACACTGGCTTATGCAGAGGAAAGAGCATTGGTCCAGAAGCAAGATCAGTCAGAAGAAGAGTTATCTTGGATGAGATCTCTTCCAATCTGAACAGCAAAATCTGTCACACAAATGCTCATTTCAACTTTAAATATCATTATTTTAGTTATAGCCACTCTTGATTACTATCAATCGATAGTCCTGTGAAGACTGTTATTCAACATCAAGCCTTCAAGCCAGAACCACGTTAGCATCCTTGTTCTTATACCCTAGCTAAAAAGCATCCTCCATCATTATTTGCCTGATATTTTAAGCTCCAGTCATCCAACCAGACAGTTGGACATGACCACCTTGAAACTCAAGTTGTGAATCACACTCTACGTGTTACAGTAGATGCTATTAGAAACTTGCCCATCTGAACCACTTGGAAAGTATTTGCACACAGTGGCTGGAGTCAGGACCAGAATGACTGGCAAGCAGAGCAGTGAAGCAGTCCCATTAATGGACAAAGAAGATTAATAAAAGAACGGGGTTACTTTTTGCCTATGTTAATGACCAGTTTTCATTCCCCTTTTCCTGTGCTTCCACTGTTTCACCACACACCTTTCCACTGAGCAGAGGAGTAAATAAAAACTGGTTATACGGGTTGGCATTGATAAAATCAAGTTCACAAGAAGATATTTCAAACCCTTTATTAGCAAGGCCATAAACCACATATGCTGTTTGATTAAGATATGATGAAAAGAATTTATTAGCAGATGTGTATTCAGCTACACTGTTTTACTGGCAGCTTTATGAGATTCTCTCCTAGGCTGACAGGTGCGGCCTGCCAGCTGCTTTGTACAGTAAACAGGGGATGGAGATCATGCCATGTGCAATGATTTAATCAGTTACCATCAACTGCTAGAAAATAAACAAGGTTTTGTGCATTTCTTTCAGTTCCATGTATATTAATTGAAACCAAATATTACAAATGACATTGAAAGAGAGTATCTCTGATCAGAGAAGACTTAAATTTAATAGGACACAGCCATGTAATACATAAATATAATAAAACACAGTCATGTAATACATAAATATTTGGTTAAAAGATAGCAGAATTTTGTTAAACTTGGCAATGGGAAGTCTTTTGAAGTCTCATTTGTCAGTTTCCATTCATGGGACAGTCAAATCTAGTCATTTGGGTCACAGCTGGCAAAAGAAAGATGATCCTCTTAGTTTATTGTTCTGATACAAAATTGTCATTACAAATTGAAAACACAGAGCAAATAAAAGAGGGCAAATGGGGAACTTGTGTGGTTACGTATTTTTAACTGTTGCGTCTGGCTGTACTTTGTTTAATAGGGGTTGCAGAATTCAAGATGTCTATATCCTGGGTCTCATTACTATTGTTTAAAAATTTCTATACCACTAGTTTACAATTAAAACGTTCTTTCTCAACTCAGTTCTCATTTCCCATGTTTTCAGTGCTCTAAATACATGTAACCTGAACTAATATTTTTAGTAAGTATCTGACAGCTGCATTGAAACATTTTTATTTCAAATATTTGCATGTCAAAATAAAGATATCTAAGATTTTTTCTGCAACAAAATGAGAATGTTCATACATTTTAAAGAAAAACTAAAACCACTAAATTGATGCAAGAACATTTTACAAAGGATGCTTTAGCTTTATTTTCTGCATGTTTACGACAAAGAATGTCAAGATTACACTGCAAGCAAGGACAGGTTGAGAAGACCTGCAAAGCAGCTAGAAAACTCTCCAAACTCATTGCATAAATAATTATAGCAGTGATCTGTTAAAAATGATGAAAACTGAAATGATGGGAGTAATTAGAAAAAAAGTGGGCTCGTCTTTGAAGTGTCAATACATTCATTTTCTTTTTCTCAGCCTAAGTGCATATTCAGACTTGAGTAGATTTTCTGTGCTGGTTATGAGTCAAGTTCTTCCACAGAATCAGAGGTGTTAGAGAAGGAACTCCACCAGTAGCAGAAGATTTTATTCTCTGTCTTGTTTTCTGATTATAATCATTTCTCTGAAGAAGGCAGGGATTATTTTTGTTCTTTTGCTGCCAATATTTTTGAAAGGACAGGCTGCACTGCATTCTTTTGGGTGACTTCTTCGTTCTGGACTGGTATGGATTATTAAGTTTCTAACCCACAGAGATGCATGACTTTTCTGAGAGATGTTAGTTATTCAACTGAGAAGCCAACTTGTGGCTTCAGTTATCTATTCTTGCTTCTTATTAGGGCCAGTGGTGCGTAAAGATATAACACTCATTTGAGAGAAGGGTCGGTGGTATTCATTGATCATACTAATTAACTATAAGAAACAAAATACTGTGGATAAGCAAAGAGGAGGTAACCAAGGAAGGGTCTTGAACGTATGCACCAGAACTTTGTTTTAGATTCAGAAGAAAAGGGGAGGCAGCTGAAAGACTTCAAAGAGCATGTGGAAATGATGCTGTTGTGAAGGGATATGTCTGTGGATTGCAAACAATTTAGGGAGATTAGCAGCAAACAGAAGAGCTAAGGATGGTGGAATGAATGGGTGGAAAGTCGCTGGGAATAAATGCAGTCTGGAAGTGGGAATTTTGGAACCAACAGAAGAAGAAAGATTTGAAACAGTGCTATACTGGCAGGGATGAAGACTGAAACCTGCCTACTGTTAAGAAGGATCTTGCAGTTTTGTAACAGGGACTGTATGATGCAGTTTCCCAGGACTGGACTCAGTGATCCAGGATGTCTTTTTTAGCTCTATATATTGCTGTGACTGGAGTGAGATGCTAAAAGGATAATTTAGGCAACACCGATTTTAATGATTTGAGAGGTGAGTTTCTAGTAATAACAGCCAGAGGATCTGAAGCTGTGATAATGACTGCAGGCCATATTAGGCAGAAATATGATATTTTTTAATGAACTATGATGAACTTATTCACCTTCATTCACTCTTTTTCGCTTCATGCTCCTTGGTGCATTTCCTTGCTGAAGCACAGACCACAGCTCAGTCTTTTCAGGATTTTACAAGGAAAAGTGTTACATCAAGAGCATGTGCTGTACAATTTATTATGAAATAACATTTAATACACACCCACCCTTGCAATCAGCTTTTGCGATGTCTCAGTGAATTTGTCTTGAGCAGCTACCAGACAGTAACTCAGTCTAGACTTTCCCATGCAAACATCCTCATCATATTGCTCTTCTGTACATTTTCAATGTAAGATTTGCCTTAGGGCACATTTGTACCGCAATACTCCCTGCACCCTTTCCATAGAGATGCTTTCTATCTTCTCCCAAGTGACAAGACAGCCTTTGCGTCAGCTGGGGGTCTAGGCCAGGTAAGAATGGTAGCTCCTGTGCTTCCCTTCAAAGCCTGCATCTATACTAGTAAACTAAATGATGTTGTGGTCCTGAAGCTAGCATAGCATGATATGGTTATCTCCATAGTATTAAACTCTCTTCACCTCCAAAATAAGGTGGCCACATTCAGACTCATCATTGGGAATATCTTCATCCCATACATTATCCCCAAGCCACACCTGGGAATCATCAGGGAGAGTGCTAGTTATCTTGAGTCAAAATCAGACAAGGCACCATTAAACATTACAGATAATGGAGGTTTAGTGTCTGTGCCTGTGCCCTGTTTAACTTGCTGGTAAAAATGAAACCTTAGGATACAGCTAAAATGTCTGCAGTCTGGATCCACAACAACAACAGACTTCAGGATGTAATAAACCCATCATAGGATACATTTATATTGCATGTCAAGCTCAGGTCAGCATTCTGGATCTGAACTCTAACTTACCTACAGTGCAAAAATTTACAGCCTTAAACCAAGGTTGCAGTTCCCTCGATGGCAGGTTTTTAAGTCCTTGGGGCTGCTAAGGTCCAAGGTGAGACAGCATATGATACTCAGGTCTGTTTTGCAGGCTGAAATGAATAAGGGCAGCCTGAGAAACTACTAACCATCTCCCAGTGGCTGGGCACCAGTAAGTTGTTTGCAGAAATGGCCTCTTGAGGCACCAAGGAGCATGAGGGAGGTCTGCAGTGCTCTGCTCAGCTGGTGGGAGGGCTATTTGCTATTGCCTGCTAGCTAAGCCTCACACAGTATCAACTAGTCCATAGGATCAAGCTATGTTGCAAGAATTGCAGACTGAGAATATAATCTTCTCCTTGTGTTGTTCCACCATGGAGTCTACAGTTATTCTAATCCTGTCATATGTAAAGTTTTTCTGACTTTGTTCCATTTGTCTCCAACACAGCTTATGTGTCATCTGCTGGACTGATTGCTGTTCAATTTCCCAAGCAATCTTGATCCATTCTTCCTCCCTGGCCAAAAGTGAGCTCTGCCATCCATGCCCTGTCCCTAATTAGCTCAGGCACTGCATGACTGTCATATCAGAGATATCCTGTTCTGGTTTCATTACCAAAGTTTCCCTCCCCTACCCCAGCTCTAAACATCTCCAATAGGCAGGCAAGGGCTGCCTTTACAGAAGCCCTCTGCACAGCTTTGCTGATGGCTGTTGTGCATGCCCAAGTACAATCTCAAGCACTCCTCCAGTGGCTTTGGGACTTTTGTGAACACGCATATTCTTCAGTCTCCATATGTCCAGGTACTGAGAAGACACAAAAACCACATAAGTGACTGTCCAACTACTCTGCTCAAATCTCTGGAGTGTAAAATATACAATTGTAATAATCAGTTGGTTTGAGCTAAGTACGTGTGCCGCACCTACAGAGTAGTGGTCAGTATTTCTTAGATATTTCTGGTTTTCAGTGCCTGCATATAAAGGGCAGCTTATTTCTCCTTTGTGAATCTCACTACCTGCTGCTCTCCTCTCTGCTTTTACAGACCGGTGTATCTCTGGAGAACACAAATGCAGCAACACTTAGACCCCTCTGGGTCCATTTGGCCCTGATGATTTTCAAAATAGAAGGTAGTTTCTTTTTTAGTCCCCAAATACACATGCAACATTTTGTCTTAGGTACAGAGCCCCACCAAAATGTATTCCTAATGTTATTTATATGGTATTTTTATATGGAGAGAAGTTATCCTCTGGAACCCTGCCAAGGTAATTGCACAAATAGGTGAGGGCCTAGAAACAACTGCTAATCTCAGAGAAAGCAATGTGCTTCCATCTCCAGGGTCTTTGTTTAAATTCTTTGCTGCAGATTATATACACCGCTGAATGTATTCTTCTTGGACAGATTAATTTAACCACCTTGAATCTGGGCTTGCAGTCTAACTTCAGGATTGCTGCAGTACACCCTAGCTGCAAATACAAGGTTTTTGAAAAGGAGTGACGGGATTCAGTGCTGGAACTAACAAGAAATTTTCAAACCCTGGAATTAAAATTGCCTGTTCTTGCAAAGTTGGCAGATTTCACAGTGAAATCTGTGAATCTTGTTCAGTCTTGACATCTGCAAAAATTGATCTTTGACAGAGGGATAGAAAAAATGAACATGGCTTGAGAAAACATTTTCTCAAAACATCTTAACAAAAATCTCGCCACTTTTGCAGATAACACTGTCCTTTTTAAGCACATTCTTCTTGTTACAGGCAAATGCTTCTGATCGGTGTTTGTTAATTTCCACTAGATAGGGTCATTAATTATGGTCATGGTTTTGGTGGAGGTCAACAGAATATAGACTACATATGCACTCCCAGACCCACCTATAAGATGGCGTCAAGCACATTGGATGACATGTGATGACAAACACACTGCTCGTTATATACTAAGTCTTTCAAACACTTCTACATACCATTAAATTCATAACTGTCACAGAAGAATTTTGTGACCATGAAAACTTGGTAGGAACTCATTTGAGCGGTAACAGCCAGAGAGTGATGAAATTCAGTGTAGCTACCCATGTGAGAGAAGTCCTTGGTGCACGTTAGCATTTGAAGGGCTGGGGTATTAGTTTTAACTCAAATGCAGTTGTACTACTGCTAAATGCTGTACGCCTGCTTGGCAGAATAGCGAAGTGTGTGTCATGTCCAAAACATTCCTCCTGGAAAAAAAAGAGTTTGGCACTACAGTGGAGGACAACCTGGGACTTGCTGATAAAGCAGAGGTGTTTTTCTCCACCAAACAAAGATGCTAGAGTTAATTTGTTGCGGTTTTGTCTGCACAAGACCTATTATATGGGCTGTAATTTCACGGGATGGAGACTGTGAACTCCCAGGTCACTTGTAAACCGATCACTCCCCAGCCTCTCCTCCTTGTGCTTTTAAGTGTTTTGAGCCTGGTAAATTGAAACCTGAAGAAACACAGAGCTCTGATCTTTGGGACCTCTAGAGCAAACCTGGACTTTTGCTGATTTGCTCTAGGAAGTAACTGCTTACTTACCCCATAATTAACACCACAAAGCTGATCTTTGGAAGATAAAGTATGGGAGGTCAGAGACAGGATCAGGGAGAAGGGTTTCGTTAGAACTGCAGCATTTGTGGCCTGATTGTCTTCTCATTTGCATCAGATTAATCCAGGAATTATTTCACTGAAGTCAAAGGTATTACTCAACTATAAAATCTGTCTGGATTAGACACAGGTCATTGCTATCATGTCTAATGGATTTTAATCCATATACTTAGTAAAGAAAGCAACAAAAAATGCTTGTTAGCTACATGACTAACCACACTTTCACTCTTATCTCACAGCAGAGGCTGCGTTAGCACTTCCTTACAAGTTCCAATTTACAGCAAGGTTTCAGACACATAAATAAGTATTCCAGTTGATTGGCTTGCTTTAGCCAAGCAACTACGTACAGTAATACTCATGACATTGAATAAACACTGTTAAACAAGCTTTGCATAAAGTAATGTTTTGTTTACCATTTTTTATTTACAACTTGCTGCTGAGAATTAAAATCACTTTCTTGTATTAAAAAGAGAAGAAAAAAAGGAAAAATGGGGAAAAAGAAGAAAAAACAAAACAAAACAAACCAAAAGTCCAAACCATCAGCTGGTGCAAATCAAAACAGCCCCACATGTCCCTCATTTGCACTTTGACAGGTTGATTTCAGGTTGATATCCAGTTTATATTACTGATGAGTCAGTCCAAAATATGTGATATAATAAGTAAAAGAAGCAGTTGCTATTTCTAAACTAAGACTTTAATGAACAATAGCAAGAACTAAATAGGTATATAATGTATATTTAAACATTCCTTTCCAACATCCAGTTTTAGACTCAGATTCCTGCATTTCACACAAATGTGGCTGTACCACACTTTTATTGTTAACAACCATTTACACCAGAAATAAAGAATCATAATTTTGAGGTTACAGCAAGACTTATTTATACTACAGGACTGGGTCCCACCACACTTTAAATTTACTGGATGAATAGTTTTTGTGTGTCCCTCATTTTGCGTCTTTGTCATACACTGCATCCCACATTCAGGCTTTGGCATGCAAGAGTTATGCATCCCGAAGACATTTTCCTCATAAAACTGGCTGTTTACTTTTTGTACAGCAATACCACAAAGCCAATGCTCTTTCTTTTTAAGAGGGTCAGGGTCCTTGGGTCTATTTTAAAATGAAAAATGAAGTAGTGCAGATCAACTACACTTCAGAACATAAATCAAACCTCAAATAATGGAATGGGCAGTCTCTAATTTCTTACCCAGAATATGTGAACACTGAAGATGGATAAACAGCCTGTTAATTTGCCCTCTTGTTTTAATCTTTATCTCAAATGTGATTCTAATACACAGGAACAGAACAGACATGAGTTTGTGGAGTAATTTGGCTGCCAAAAATAGGTTCTGGCTTGCAAGCAAGAAGACATTATATTGCCAGTTACGGACACAATAATCCCTTTCTATGACTATACCTTTGCTAATAAATTAACCAGTGCCAGAGAATATTCTGGGCACTGCAACTTGATCACTTACATGGTTAAATTGTAAGAATGGCCCCTGGCACGGTTTTGTTCAAATCACCTAGCATTTCCCAAACAATTCCCTGGCACAGTGCAGAAGTTAATATGGGAGAATGACCACTCAGAACAGGCAGTCTGAAATAGTCCCCATTTTGGAAATAAAGAAAGCTTAATAATATGTAAATGTCAAGACAATGCCAGCTGGCCCCATGGTCAGAGAACAGGCGCTGGCACTATTTGCTTTGTTAGTATAAACCTAGCCTGTACAACTAAGACACCTCAACACAGGAACGCTGTATTTCTGGATGTCTCATCCCAGAGGCCCTACCAAGTGAAAGGAAATCTATGAAAGAAAAGAGCAACAGAAATGTCCAGAAGGGTTTTTCCCCCTACTTAAAGCTTCATATTTTGTAGCTGACTGGGGGATAACAGTAACACTGGGAATACCAAGACCTTGTGCATGTATTCCTGACTGTAAATAATAGTTGACCTGTAGTCA
This sequence comes from Aptenodytes forsteri, assembly GCF_000699145.1. Taxonomy (NCBI): domain Eukaryota; kingdom Metazoa; phylum Chordata; class Aves; order Sphenisciformes; family Spheniscidae; genus Aptenodytes; species Aptenodytes forsteri. The sequence goes on from NW_008794014.1 coordinate 1,004,421, forward strand.
TCACATGGCTTCTTCACAAATATACTTCAGTGCTGCATAATTATTTTAGGTACCTCAGCCCAACTCAAGATATCTCCAAAAGTTTCCAAACCTCTTGCAGACTCTTTCTCTAGGGCACACATTGGCTGAGCAGCGGAGCAGAGTGCAGAAACCCCTGCGAGGTGCATGCACACTGCATAGGGCAGTGCTGTGGAAAGCAAGCAGCAAAGCCATGATGGCATTTAAACTGCTAAATGATGACTGTTAAACCTTGCTTTCAGTTCAGGGACTATCGACGCCTTTGCTTTCCAGGTCTTCCCTGCTCTGTGCTAATTCTTCTCTGGGTACAGATGCCATATGCCCGTGCTGGGCTCCTCTGCCTATCTCACCAGCAATGCTGAGGGCAGCAGATATTCCTAGAGCATCCCTAAGACCACAGTAAGGACTAATAAAAAGTGGTCCTCCCTCTAGCCGTTTCCCAAACAGTAAGAAAGAGCAGTTCTCCATACTTCCTCGCAGGTTAGTGTGTCTTTGAGGGCTGGTCTCCACGCACCTCTGTTGTTCAGCCTCCCCCAAGAGAAACTGCAGCTGTAGACCAATGCTGAGGGCACTTGCCTGGAGCCTTATTCCACTGAAGAAGTAAGCTTTGTTTTTGCCAAAGGAAACAGGGATATTTTAACTAACCCACAAAGTTACTCAGCTGGACCATTTGTAGCAAATGCGGGTCTGGAGGACCTCAGGCAGGAATGAGAAAAGAATGTTTGGGGTATGCATTTTCCATATAAAAGGTAAGATGCATCTCATGCAAGGGAAGTAAGTTTAATATCTGAATAGCAGATTTCCTTTCCCGTGTAACCCTTCCTCTAGACTGCTCAACATGTAAGCTACTAGAACAAAGCTGATATGCAAATCGCCTACGCTTACCTCCCAGAAGCTGCTGGTCTCAGGACTGATTACGTCTTCAGCAGGATGGCTACTGCCACTGCAACTCCTAACATGGAACAAGCAAGGAAGGTGTGTACTCCGCCATAAATTCAACCACACTCAGCCCGTTGTAGTTCATCATGGGCTTCTGAACACTTCATTAAGCAAAGGGCATAAGGCCATAATCAGTAAGGAAGGAATGTAAGAGAATTCAAGTGGAGAACCTCAGAAAGAAAACTTCACAACAGCAATCGCTGTAGAGTGTTCTTCAATTCATGTTTTCTTTTTTTCTTCTTTTTTTGAGGCAGAATAAATTACTAGAAAAAAAATCTGGTGGGGAATGTTCTATTTTGAAAATAAAGAACAATAGAGAACCTGTCAGATCTTTGGAATCTTTGTTGGCCCTCATTTTATGAACAAAATGGGAGCAATATACTGTTGAGGACAGCTAAATAAGGGGACTGAGTGGGTATGTTACTTGACTCGAACCTTCCTGTTAACAAAACTCTCCACTGTCAAAAACCTGTCAAGGGAGTTCCTGTATTCAAACGGACAGCAAATTAAACATATCACTAACCTCAGGGAACCTAGGAATACCAAAACAAGGGATATTTTTAGCCTATTTAGCTACTTGGGGGTGGTAAGTGTCTGCTCTCATTAAAATCTTACAACTGTTTCTCCCAAATGTCAAAATTGTAAAGCTGTTGACTGATGCAGCTGAGATAACCCGGGCAATGAAATCCCACTGCTTTAGGTGACAGTGGTCTCCCCGTGACAGTGCTAGGGAGCTTATTTAGCTTTAAGGGAAATTAAGATTCCTTCCAGGTTGGATTAAGATACCTTTATGATCCAACTCATGTCTTGGGTAGCTCTTGAGCTTCAAGAAGAGAGTATGCACAGTGGGTGAAGAAATCCATCGGCCCAGTCTGGAAGCTCTGCTTTTGTCTTCACTTCATGAACTTGCTTTACTTCATGAGTTTCAGGTCTATGGAAAAACCAAGGCCAGGATTTCTAGCTGAGTAAAAGCTCATGCTATGCAAATCAGAAGAAGGGAAAAAAAAAAAAAAAGAAATAGCTCAGCCCAAACCAGCAGTTCAAAAATAGGCATAGGCAAGAAGCCAACAGTAATGTTAGAAAAGACAAAACAGAATATGTACAAAACCAACTCTGTCGTTGTGGAAATGCATATCAGAAGATGGAGAGAATCCGTGCCTGTGTTACAAAAAATAAGGTCACATGTGCACGTGCATGGTGGTGCATGGAAAGAGGAACTTCATTCCTTCCCTGAGTAAAGAAATTTATTCTTCTACTTCCAATATCATGACGTTTTCATTACTTGCATAGGAATAGGAGGATAAAAGTATACTTCCTACCTCCGTCTCTCTAACAGCTCCTTTGAGTTGATGGGGAAGAACCTTTCACAAGTTCATCTACTATTTTAAGCTCCTTTGCATTCTGGGGCACCAAATAACTGCAGGGATATTATAGACCACAGGAGCTGTTGTTGCTTGTGGTCCAGCCATTCTCAAAGCTCAAAGGAGAATTGAAGGTGTCTGGACCATGAGGAGAAGACAGTAAACTAAGTCTATTTAGGGTAGTCATACAGGAAGATATCTGAGAAAGGAATTTCTTAGGAATGGAGCATTCTTGCACACACAGGGTTGAGAGGATGGGTGTGGAAAGAACATGTGTGCTTGTCCATCTTGTGCCCGACTAATCCGAATAATGTCTGGCAGAGCTAAGCGTGCACAGTCCACAGCGGCCAGAGCTGGCACTTTGGCAGCCTTGCCCAGAACACGAACCTGGAAGGTTTGGGATTCAGTTAGGAGTCTCAAAACCACCATGCGCAAGGAGGCTCAGAATGCCACAGCTAGGCTGCACTTACATAAGACTATTAAATTAATTAGCCTTGCAGCACAGTACGAAATGTAATTCAATCCTGGTGATAGGTTGCTAGATTAATCACAATTTACAGCCTTGTAAAGGCAGATACAAAAAAAAAAAAAAAGTATATAAAAAGAAAGGAAAAGAAAAAGAAAAATATTCCAGTACTCAAAGCCTTTACCTTCCAGTGACAATTAAATGTATTGATGGCATTTTTGAAAGAGAAACTATTTCTCCCTTTTTCTCAGTTTTCCAATTGAACATAAAACTGGGGTTTGACTGCTTTCAGTTTCAAAACAAAAAAAAAAAGAAAGAAAAACAAAAGCAGACAATTTGGGTTTTTCTTTTTGAAAAGAAACTTTGGTATCTAGAAACATTTTTTATTTCCTGGCTTCTTTTAGAACAATTAAAAAAATGTTGATGAAAGTGATTTTTCCTTGAAAAAATCTTCAGCTAAAAAATTCAGCAACCTCTAGTGCTAATTCTAGACTAATATGTTCTTCCCCCTTTCTTCTAAATGACACATGAATGTTCTTACTCTGGTTTTTTTAAAAAAAAAATTAGAAAAATAACTTGAATTTCAAGAAAATGAAAGTCCATTATAGTCTTAAGAACCCACAAAACCTTTTGTATGGTATTTCAGAAGTGAAAAGCACCATTTTGGGCCCTAAGCCTTTCACACCCCATTCAACAGTCAACACAAAGACGTTTCAGTGGCAAAACCCCAATATTGTTTAACCTGTATTATGTCGTATGAAAAATATGCACATGACTTTAAAAGTGACTTTATGTGTTAGTACTTCTTACAGCAAAGGTGTGGGCTCAGCACATTCCCTGAAATCCTTTTCATTGTAGAGGATATCTATAATTTTAATTTTTTTTGCTGTTTCACAATAATGTGCTATTTCTTCATTTTGGTTGAAAATCACTTACATCAATAACAACAGTGAATTTGAATTCCCAGAGTTGTTTACTCCAGTGGCAGAAATCCCCTGAACGCAATTATCTTGGATGAGGATTTTCATGTCCTTCCTAACACAATGTGTTTTGCCCTCAGTTGACTGAGAGGGCCTGAGTTTCAGAGAATAGGGCTTCAACGCTTCCTGAAAGTGTGACAGCTTCAAAGTATGTCCAATGAGACCCCAGAACCACCAGTCATTTTGGAAAAATGTTGTCGCTGTTTCTCTGATCCATTGTCTTTTTCAGAGTGGCACAACTGTGTTTGCTGTGCACAATTCCCAACAAACTGATTGATGTGGAAGGCAAGCCAGGAAAATCTCTGCTCCACCCCATTTTGCGTGTTCCACGGTCCAAAATGTTCAATAACTGCCCAGATGGGGAATATCTTTTTTCTTTTCTGTTCCTGTACATATTCCTTCAGCAATTTGCATTATTATTGGGTAGCTCGCATGCTACTGACTTCATCCTACAGCTTGTAACCCTTTACATAGTCTCCTGCCTACCACATCGCTCTAGAAATGCCACCAGTGAATTCCTGCCATGAAATGTTCCTGTAAATGGGAACAAAGTGAGCAAATGGATCCTTTGATTAATTCTTGCTACACACCCACACCCACACCCCCCTTGTTTTATCATCCGAATGAAAACTGCAAGCAGTCAAAATGCTTGCGTGCAGCCCTGTGCTGTAATGACATTTGTATTATGTTCTGCTCTCGTTGCGGTATTGTATAACCATCATCGCTGCAGCGTACGTCTTCATTCCTTCTTAGGTTACATGACCAACACTGAGATTAGTAACAGGCTTTAAAAGATGTCCACGTACTGGTAATTTATCACACACATAACAAAAATAAATAAATAATACACACATATATATCAACTTAATTGCTGCACATGTAAGTACCTGATTTCACATAATGAATACTTCAAGGAAGCCTATACCCCAATAGATATTAATTACTGTGTCTGAACCAGAGGCCCCACTTTTCTCCTAAACATGCTACATTCAGTGGGCTATTGGATTTAGGCTGCTGCTCGTCACCATGATGCCTGAACACTTTCTTTACTAAATCAAAATCAAGTATGATTTATCACACACATAACAAAAATAAATAAATAATACACACATATATATCAACTTAATTGCTGCACATGTAAGTACCTGATTTCACATAATGAATACTTCAAGGAAGCCTATACCCCAATAGATATTAATTACTGTGTCTGAACCAGAGGCCCCACTTTTCTCCTAAACATGCTACATTCAGTGGGCTATTGGATTTAGGCTGCTGCTCGTCACCATGATGCCTCTGAACACTTTTTACTAAATCAAAATCAAGAATGAAATCCCCAAAAGAAAGGATTTTTTTTTTTTTTTGGCAGGGGGTGGGAAAGGTAGGATAGTTCTGGAGTAAAAGTAAGAGAAAATTACCTTTGTGGGTTTTATTTATATTGTTTTATTTATATTGTTTTGGTGTCAAAGGAAAAGGCATTGCATGTATTATCTTTGGAGCAAAAAATCCTTCTGCCCAGGTATACTTCCGGATAACTTTCATAACTCTTAGTTTACACCATTGTAACTAAGAGCTGATGATTTTTTTCTGGTAGCAGGTTTGTGCCATCACCAAGAGCTGGGTTTCTCCCCAGGCAGGGGGTGGGAAAGGTAGGATAGTTCTGGAGTAAGACCCAAAGAAAATGACCTTTGTGGGTTTTATTTATATTGTTTTATTTATATTGTTTTGGTGTCAAAGGAAAAGGCATTGCATGTATTATCTTTGGAGCAAAAAATCCTTCTGCCCAGGTATACTTCCGGATAACTTTCATAACTCTTAGTTTACACCATTGTAACTAAGAGCTGATGATTTTTTTCTGGTAGCAGGTTTGTGCCATCACCAAGAGCTGGGTTTCTCCCCAGGACCAAACCCTCCTCCCCAGGTCGGCCCACGCAGCACCGGTAACAGCACAGGTACCGACGCTTCCTCCCAGAAGGAAATTCCAGCTTATATGGGACCACCCTCAATTTCAGAGGAATTTTGTATGATTTAGGACCATTATAAATTTCTGGTCATGATCACAGTAAGTCTGAAGAGGATGCAGTCTGGCAGCCTGAAGGTGCATTAGGTATAATAGCCCCGCTTGTGTTTTTCTCTGTTAAAAGGACACCATTATACTAAGTCCCTAGTAATTGCTAAACTGTTACACTTCAGCAAATTTCCATGAAAGATATACAAGTCCCCAGAGACGTTCTGGCACAGGAGTGTTAAGTGCAGCATCCTTATTTTTTAAGTAGGTGATTCTTTGCTACATAAATGTCCCAGCCTGCTGCATGCACAAAGGTAAGATGACCCTCCGGAGACATTAACAGGCTTTTTACCTCCTCTGTGCCTTATTCACAGGCAGCCAGCATCCTACCTCCCCACTCCAGCCCTGCTGTGCTTATTTGTGTTTATGGTACACAAGGAGGTAGATAAACAAAAAGGAGTTTTAGACACTTTCTGTTCTTAGCTAAACCTTTTAGTTACACATTAGGGAACAGAAGTGTGGTACGACCCTCTGTTTATTTGTGGTTCTTTTAAGTGATGTCCAGAGACCTACATTTCATGGTTGTTTGAAAGTTTATATAACAGTGGGAAGCTGTTAAACAGCAGTTTACCTTCACTTTTTTCTTTTTTTTTTCATCATGTAAAGGATTTGAAATTAACACTCATCCTACCACATTATTTTAGTTATTACTCAACATTCCCCAGGTTTTCTTTTCCCCTAGAATTTATGTTTCCTGTAAGTAATGATAAGAGCATTCATGTCAACAAATTTAAAATCTATTTAGTAACTATGTACTTTAAAATAGCCCTTGAAACTTTCACAATTAATTGCTGTTCAGCTGTCAGAAAAAATAATTTTGTGATTAAAAAGAAAAATCTGCATTATTCACATTAGACCTATAAACAAGGCAAAAAGTACTTCCAAAAAGAAATCTTCTTTTTATTTCCTTGAATTCTATTGAGTAATACGTAATTCAATCTTTTAAATTAACTGGATATATTTTTTGAAATGTTCACATCATTCTTGCGTGTTGCCCAGTTCCTAAAGCTTTGTCATGTTCAAACACCCTTTGGATGTCTCTAACAACACACTGTATTCAGGATGTAAGCTTTTCTTTCATATGTCTAAAATCTCCCATTTTTTTCTTTGTATAATTTGACCCTAATTCTGTTTCCTTAAGAGTCAATGATACTTTTGCTTTGCTGTAGGATCTGCCTCTTTTACTGTTTTATATAGCTGCAGCTCCTTCCAACAGATATTTACAAGCCAGGTCTTAGTGCAGAGTCACTTTGGGATATTGGATATGTTGTTTTGCTTCAAATCATCTTAAACCTTCAAGCTAAGAAACATAAAACAACTTTAATGTAAATCATTTAGCATATAAATTTGATTTTGGACTAAAAAAAACTGTAAAAAAACTGCCAAAATTTTAATGCAAAGTATGCATTATCTTGGCTCCTTATATTAAGATGAAAGAAACCCCACTTTTTAATTATGATTTTAAGTGTTTGGAAAATAATTTTAAACTTCAGCCTGAAAGACAATCCAGTTTTGTTGTTTTTAAAATTATTTGTGTCCAGGAATTTTTCTGGGAGAACATAGGGGGAATTCATAGTAAAATAAATTTAATATAATTCCATCATTTTTTTGGAAAGCTCACATGACACAGTCATATCCCATTAATTCACAATGATCACTAGAAGGCCAACTGAAAACTACAGAATAATACAAGCTAGAGCCAAAAGAACATAGATGGAATTCATAGTAAAATAAATTTAATATAATTCCATCATTTTTTTGGAAAGCTCACATGACACAGTCATATCCCATTAATTCACAATGATCACTAGAAGGCCAACTGAAAACTACAGAATAATACAAGCTAGAGCCAAAAAAATTTAAATGGTTCACTACAAGAGACCTCACTTATTTGTTTAAAAAAAAAAAAGACATATTGTCTTCCCCTTGTTAACTTTGTGCAATAACTCTAATTTAAATGACCATATTTTATAAAAACAATTACGTTTTAGGGTTATGAATTCTCACGGTATAACGTTATGTGTTTATATTTTTTCTGGAACACTTCTGGATGCAGATTCAGACTCTGCTACAAACATGTTAAATATTCTACAATGCAAGGCAATGACTGAAACAAAATTTCTCTTCTAAAGTTGCTGAAAACTCCAGAGTTCCTGAAGACAAATTTGTCTTATTATCATTATTAGTATTTGTCAAGCTATTCCTTCTATTCTCTAACTCTTCCTAAAAGAAAACCTTGGTGAGTGACAGAACTGCAAATCCAATCAAATACCATGAAAACTGGCCGTAATAAACTTTGCTATAGTGAAACTCCACTTAGGGTGCAGCAAAATGAAAATCACGGAGCACGTTTATGCTTTTTGAATGTGCACATTACCTGTACAGTGCCACCTGAAACTGCTGACGGCGAAGGTTTTTAGGGGAGAAACAGCCACACAGAATGTCTTAATAGGTAATAAGAATAATAATAGGGATTTCTGAGAACAGTCACCAGTACAGCTCTTGATAGGACAGTAAGCAGAGGGACCAACTGTAACTTTTGAATATTTAACCTAAGTTCGGCTTGTAGTTAAAAGACAGATGTGGTGTGAAAGCTCTAATTCACACTTAATAACTTCCCCCTCCTCAAACATATACAAAAAAAAAAAAAGAGATTAAAAAGATATAAAGCCCTGTTTAGGCCAACAAGTTGTTAACTTTCTTAAGCAAGGACAATTTTCTAAGTACAATCATTTCCTCCAACAAGGTAACTCATGTAAACACCATCAGGGTCGTATTGTTTGTTCTGCGCTGCCAGATGGGGGATATAAACCATGCAGAAACAATTTCAGATTTCCACCCTGATTAGTTCATCTTGAATATTTTCACAGTGTGAATCTGGAAGTCGGAGGTTTACATAATGGTTATAAATTAGGGAGAAATCCTGCTGCCAAGAAAGTCACACTCAGGCAAACAAACTGTCTCCCTCCTAACATGTTTTAGGTGTTGCTTATCAAACACATTCTCAGCTGTAGGTGGAAAAAGAGCTTCAACTCCTCATCGTTTTTTGGATTACAGTTTTCCCATCGCAGGCTATTTAGTCAAAGCGGTGATTTACCCGGTGAGGAGCTGACGCCTCTCCCCACCGTCCCCATCCATGCCCCTCCGAGTCCGCCAGCCCGGCAAGGGGGAGGCTTGAGACAGCCTACAGCTCCCCCCGTGGGTCAGCTGAAAGCCCACAGCCTCGCGAAAACCTTCAAGGAGCTCTGAACCGCATCCATCGGCCAGTGAGAAGCTTCACTGAGCAAAAAATCCCCCCCCCGCCCAGTCCCTCACACCGAAGAGCTTTGCTACCAGGCAGCCTAAGGAGTGACCGGATCATGCACCCCCTGAACCCCTCGCGTCCCGGCGAGCAGCTTCGGTGCAGGACGCCATTTAGCACATTGTGCCTTCCTGAGCTTCTTCAGAGCACGGCTTTTGCTGGTTTTTACAGTCATCCCAAAACATAAGCCTTAAAAACGGTATTATCTTACAAAATCTCAACACGACGCCAGTTCTTATTAGAATCGATGGTTGCTGTGGTTAAAAAGAAAATAAAAATCGCAGTGTAGCTGTAGATAACAAATACCCGAGTAAGGTTTACGCAAAGGCAACTCTCAAGGCACAGGCAGATGGAGTAAGCAAAAGGTAAAGTTTACACATTCTTTCCAATTGGCTTGTCTGAGTGATAAAGCCAGCAAAGTGCTTGCTTTTATTCAGCAATCATTTCGACTTGAAATTCTTCATGTGCCAGCTATGTAATCGAAATTTCTGGTTCTTATAAGTAAGGGGATAAATTTTGCCCTCTGATATATGCACAAGTTCAGCTTTCCTTTAGGAGCATCTGGGTTAATGTACATACGTGTCAGGGCAGAGTTTAATATTATCTCTGTGGAACAGCGAACAATGTTAGGTCAAACAAGCCGGTTTCATTTAATACCAAGCACGTTTAAGAAGAAATGTCAGAGTTCAGTTCCACCGGCTCATGATGTAAATCAGGAATCACTGAAGCCAGACACCTATCCTGATCTTATACCCAATTTGCGCTAGGATTACTCCACTGAAATAAATCAGTTATTTACCAGGAATCCATCCTACTGGCATATGAGCAGTTCATAAACTTTACGCAAACAAGGAAATCATGTTATGCAGGTGAGTAAATTTATTTGTGTGGTTTAACTACTTGCTATAGTTACTTTTTTGTTGCCGCTGCTGAAGCGTTTTCACCTGAAAATGACTTTTCTTTTGCAGGAAATACCTGCAAAAATACCTGCTTTTTCCTTGCCTTGCTTGCTTCCCCTTCATCTTCCCTTCCCCTTTCCCCTTCCCCTCCCCTTCCCTTTCCTCTGCCCTTCCCTTTCCCCTTTTGTCTTCTTTTATTCTTTTTTTCCTTTCCCCCTATATTCTTTTTCCTTTTTCTTCTCCTCTCCTCTGTCCTTCCCTTCCCCTCCCTGACACATATGTAAAGACTAAGAATGAAAAAAGTCCTCAAACATGCTTTTCAAAATTTTCTAACCAGATGACAAGTTTTGGCTTTTTGGTGAAAACTCTACTTTTTTTTTTTTTTTTTTTTTTTTTTAAGAAAAGGAAAAGGAATGTTTCCCAGTTAACTCATTTACCTACAGAAGCAGAGAAAAGTTTTTCAGGAGGCAGAAGAGCAGATCGAGCCCTAGAGCACAGCAGACAGAATCCCACACCAATTCATCTGTGGCGTATTTGGTTGCATTTTGCCAGGTGGTAAGATCTGTGTTCACATCGCCCCTTAATATTTATTCTGCAAAATTACCCCCTATGCTAAAGGCCCTCGAATACTAAAAACATACATTAGGGACCGTATGCTATACTTTCAGATGAGTTTCCCATGTTCGTGGTTAATACGTTGCTGATTTTTTTTTAACCTTCTGCCGAGCTGGTGACAACAGCAGATGCCCCACGCCGTGTTTCCCTGCCGAGCAGAGCAGAGCAGGCGGTTTCGGGGGGCTGAGGGGTGCCGCAGCCGGGGGGACAGGGCAGGAGCCGCAGGGCTGCTGCAGGGTTCAGGCTCCTCCGTGGCCACAGCCTTGAGGCGGCAGCTGTTGGAGCTGGGGAACATTTGCTCCTTCGAGCTGCTGGTGGTGACCCGAGCGCCCGAAAGGGCCCCGGCTCCAGCGCGGTGCTGCTCCGGGACGGGGGGTCCCGGCAGGAGTCCCGCTGCTGCGGGCGGCCCTCGCCTCCGCTCGCCTCTCCGCTCCTTCCCCTTCACAAGCTGTTAAATGGCGCCTCCTGCCTACCAGCAAAAGGAAATTGCCTCTGAAAGCTTCGCCGCTGAGTTTTTCCCCATTACTCCAGTGCGGTTTTGCCCAGAAAACTCATCCCGCTGAGTTTTTGCCCATCACACCGCTGAGTCTTTGCAGAGGTTGCAGTGCACCTCCTGAGATGCCCGGAAGGGGACAGCGGGGTGGCCAGGATGCTCCAGGGCAGGGGCCCCCACCTTGCTCAGTGCCCCACCACAGGCCAAGGTCTCCCTGCCCCGCCCCAGGTGTGGCCCCTAAGAGACCCACCTGAGCTCCCTCCAGGCCATGGGTGGGGACAGACAGGCACCATCAGAACCCAACATAGCTCACTCTTCAGCAGACACCTAACAGACCAGAGGAATCGCACCCCACAAGTGCTTGTTTTCCCCACTGAGTAGCTCGGGAACACTGCAGAGGTCCAAAGTCCAACTGAGCTGCAAGGTGAGCTGAACCCTATTTGCGGACCCGAGCTATAGCAGATGCTGTCTGCAAGGGCCCTGCTCCTCTTGGATTATCAGTTTCCTCTGTTTCCTGCCTGCAAACCAAGGAAAACCCTAGCCACGCCTAACAGCGTTCAGCCACCTAGGTCACTGTCCTTGACTAACGCCTGGTAAGTTTTGAGCCACAGCGCTATTTGCTGCTATGGTGCATAGAGAAGTCCTCACACTGGGGCAAGACAGCATTTTGCGTAGATATTGACTGCAGAGGTAGAAATGGAAACCCAGGCAATGCTGGTGCCGTTCGTGTCTGTTCTGATTCTGTTGCACACAGGTTCGGTACTGTATAAATTAAATGAGTTTAGGCTTTTCAGAGGATCATGGGGTAGCCAGACTTCCCTAGAATATATGCTAATACAAGTTATTTGTTAATATGTGTAAGGGAATCTGCCTTCCTGTATAACTACAATGGCCTCAGTTTCATTCACCACACATCAATGTGGCTCGACCAAAACTCAGGCCAAATAGGACAGACAATATTAAGCCTCCAGACTTTGGTCTGCCATAGTTAACTGTGTAAATTTCTGATTTTCACATTGTCAAATGTTTTCTTTGTCAAGTAGATGTCTAATGCACCCAGTAAGCATTACATGAAGTATAAATATTGCAAATATAATTAGGACTTCTATAGGTGATTTTAAACATAAGGCATAAGTTGCTCACCCAGATTTCCTCACATAATTTCTCACATATATGGCAATACATTCAAGAGGATATGGAAATCTATTCCAGTAACATTGAAAAGGACATATTTTAGTGCTCACAACTAAATGTACTACCCCTGAGCTTTCTGCCCATAATATATAGAGTGCACCACCTGGACATTTCAGCCCTGAAGAAGATGACAGGACTTCAGTCTTTTCAAAACATTTCTGAACTATGTCAAGGAACAGTCCTGGTTCTGCTCAGCTACGTTTTTCAATCCTGTGGATGATATCTAGCTGGTCTATGAATGCTGATGAAATTGAAATGTATAGCATATACCATAATTGCAGGCGTTTGGATCAGCATATAAAATAACTTCTCAGAATATCTCCAAGAGTCATACTCTGCAAAGCACTGCCTTTCTCTTATAAACACAACTAACTCAAGGAAGAATGTATAAACTCTCCCTTCACTCAGCTTTGCCCTTCTCTCTTTAGTAAAGGAAGAATCTCAGCTTAATGCAGTTGTATCTTTGGTGACTACACACCTGCAGCCTTTCAAGAGACAGTTGTTCTCCCTCAGACTCTTCTTTTAGGTCCTAGAAAAACACAGACCATGACCAAATATTATCTAAATGCAAGCTTTCCTATCAAGGTGGAAAAAGGCATTCACCTGATTCCCAGCAATGGTATCTCTATAACCCATCTCTCATGCTAGGAACATCACGCTCCTGCCACAATGCTGTCTCAAAGTCACTGCAACGTAGGCCGAGCATTTGTCACATCCTATTTCTGGATTTCCCAGAGGCTGTCTCTCAGAATTATCCAGGTGTGCAGTCAACTTGTGCATAAGCATATGCATTCCAGATAATGTTCATCTCTCCTTGTTACCACTTTTTTCTTCCATTCTTTTCATTCAGGAAAGTCCCATGCTTCAAAAGAAGGTGTGTGGGCTACATGCAGACTACGACTGTTTAGGACTTTTAATGTATTTGCCACTCACATGACCAAAAATTGAAAAGGGGAAGATTTTTTGAGTTTTCGTTAAAATCTCAGAAATGTCCTGTTTCTTTTTGTTTATAAGCCAAATAAATTTTTTTGTTAAAAAAAAATGTTGTATGTGCAGGTATATTGTATCATCTGTACAACAGGGAGACCAAATCTTGTTTACTCTTGCATTTCTTCATCTTTTTTTTTTTTTTTCCCAATGATACATTTAATTTTATTTAAAGGAAAAAAGAAGATGAGAGTAAAGAAGTGAAGGGGAAAAGAATCGCTGTGTTTGATAATTTCTCCATTTAAACCTTCAAAAGGCTTTGACATGAGCTGGAGAATGAAAGAATGGGTGGAAACCGTTCCCAGGACTACTGCTTGCTGGAATCAATTTTCTGCAGGACTGGTTTCATAGTGCCATATCACATCAGATTATGTTTTGATTATTATATCTTTTTGACATTAAGAAAGAAAAGTATTTTGCTATTTTTTTTAAGTATAATTTGCAAAAATATAACAGAATTCAGCAGGCACATTGTTGAAAACCATAAAACCACAAGAACCAGGAATGTGTTCATAAGTGTGTTTCAATATGACAGTCACTGCTATGCCAGCTTTCTCAAAACTATTCAAGTGCTTATTGGTCAGGTGAGAATTAATTGGACTCTCCAAAAATCAGAGGTAGCCACTGAAGAGAAATTCTCATTACAACTTTATCTACAGGCAGGAAAATACTGTTACAATTCCCAGCCACCACCACTGGCTTATGATGCCTTGTCAGAGTGGCTGGAGAAATATCTTGTTTTTCAGAGTGGCTGCAAAAATATCTTCTTTCTTTTCCTAAAAAAAAAACCTAAACAAAAAAACCCTGAAAATATTTTGAACTCAAAACAAACAAAAAAAAGTTTTAAGTTGAAACTGAAGGTCATTTCTGCCCCCCATGCACAAAAAAAAATAAAAAAATCAGTAAAGGGTTTGTTTTTCACATTGAGTATGCAACATGACAACACATAAGGAAATCTTTTCTGAAAAGTCAGAAACATCTGTAACTACAATTACAATGCCTATAGTGCATTACAATGGCCAAGTTTAATTGGGAAACTCACTGTACAAGACACTTAAAACAGAATCATAACAGGCTTCTTTAATCAGCGACGTCTATTCCAATCCTCCTCATCAAAGACGACGCGGGCAATTTCCTGGCTGACAGCACTGGGACCAGGTTTGTAGCCGATAAGCCACAAGATTTGCCATAACGCACCAGAGGAGTGGGCTTTGGTCTAATCAGACATTAATTGTTGGCTCTGAGGAGTCACGGGCAGGGATGCTGCCTTGAGAGACATCAGTTCTGCGGTTGCAGCTGGGGTTGGGGGGGCAGGTAATTTTAGCTAGTTTAACAGCTCCGTCTCTGTAATTGCTTGCGGGGGGGATTCGAGAGGATCAAGGTCCACTCAAAGTTAGCATTCCTCACCAACACCCTCCAACTGCCAAAAGTGGAAGATGGGAGAGGGACCACACATAGCCACAGCTCCTGCCTGTTAACAATTAAAATCTGCTTGAAAAAAATTAACAATGAAAACTCTTAGCTATGTCATATTCATTCCCTCACACATGAATTATGAGGTGAGCCCTTACTTACACACATATTTTTGATATCACACTTCCCACACTCTAATATAGTCTCCTTTTTGTATTTATTCAGTGTAGGCTGGCTGACAGCAAATGGTAGACTTTGGGTTTTCATGAATATGTTATATGTACATAAATTGGATATGGTGGGAGGAAGAGAGCCCATGGGTCAGGCACATGAATAACTAAGAAATAGAAACAAGTAATAGCCATGATATCCCTCTTGTCCTCTCACAGCATGCTGAAAAGGGGGTTGGCTGAATCACCTGTACCCTGTAGCTGTTCGCATATGTAGATGCTGCAAATGGAAATTAAATCAATAGTTATTGGCAGCCTTTAGGACTTTGGCAGTAGCTCCTTAGATTTCCTTGTGTCTGTCCTCAAAGTAAAGAATTGTCTGCACTTCATGCCCATGATACGTTGGGCAAAAAAATTTCAGAGAGTAGGAAACAGCGGCACGAGCAAAGTCTTGCAAGTAGAGACTAAAGCAGAGGTTCCCAGAGCCATCTATCAGGCCCACGTCAGCATAGTTCAGGGTGGTGCAAGGTAATGGCACCCATCAGGCTCCGGGCAGCCACCTGCGGTCTGAAGGTGGTGCCATGGAGCCAATGGCTCCGGGCAGCCACCTGCGGTCTGAAGGTTTGCAGCAGAGCTGGTAGCCCTATGCTCCCTTCCTGCTCAATGGGTAGAAGTAGGTACTTCTAGGGTACCATGTGGCTCATTTGACAAGTAGACATAAAAATGGGTCGGATTGTTCCCATCATAACTGCACCAATTTTATCTCCATTGGCTATAAAGAAGACCCAGAATGACTACCTCAGATTTAGGTGCCTACATTGTAAACAGAAAATTAGGAGAGATTAGTTCCACCCAAACTAGGAAATGCAAACTAGGAAATGAGCTTGGGGATTTTTTACAAAGTCCCAATAAAAAATTGGGGATTTTTTACAAAGTCCCAATAAAACCTTTTTCTACTTACTTTTTTTTTCCCAAACCACAGGCGTTAAAAATGCAGATTGGATACATTGTGGTGTGCTGATGTGTTTGCAAAAAGAACAAGGGTTCTGGTTTTGACGTGGAAGAACCATTTTGAGGAATTTCTGGACTGTTAGGAAGTTTCATGAAATGGAAGGGAAGAAAAGATCCGGAATAAAAATATAGAGGAAAAGTAAACTGATTCACAAATAACCATAACTAGGAAACTTTTAGATGCCCAACAATGTAGGTTAGATCATCAGCTATCATTTATTGGTAGAGTTTCTTGGCTTCCACAGTAACACAAGAATTTGCTCCAGCTCAGCACTAGTTGTGCTGTTTCTCAGGGTGATTCTTCCCATGGCAGCGGTGGCAGAGGTGCAGCAGCCATCACCAGGTGGCACTGTTACAGCTTCTGGTGAATAATGTTAGTGGTCTTTCATGAGGAGCTGTTGCAAGTAGCAGAAAGATCAATTTCAGTCTTAGTATATTAATCATATTTAGCATATAGGATTTGGGCTGCTTGGTTTTGGAGGTTTTTTCTGTTTTTTGGTCCTAGGAGTCCCACATTGATGTTTGGGTTGAAATTCTCGACGGCAAAGATTTGTGGCAGTGCTATTTGTGACACGCTCCTGTCAAGACTGATTTATACAGTAAAATTAAACAAGCAACATTAAAAATAAACCCTGATGTGCCTTGCTAATTTCTTCTATGTAAGAAATGATGTATTAAGCCCTGAAATCTGCTGCCTCTCAACAGACGGGCCACATTATCATAGTGCTCTCTTGTCAATGGGTTTATGAACTTTTGTGCACTTGGAAACAGCCATTTCCAAGCTATATATATACACATATATGTATAGAGAGAAAAAAATGGCTTCTCTTTAAGTGGATAAAGATTGGAGAACAGTCAGGAGATTACAAGGCTTAATACTGTTTGGAGAGACACCTCGGATTTTAGAAGCTTATGACTGAATCTGTAACATCAGACTGCATATCTTGTGACAGCATCTTTTGCTGGGAAATCTTTGGGAATTTTCTCCTTCTGGTCATGGTTCGGTATATTGAAGAAAATACTGCTGCATACCATCTTAACCAGAATGAGGAGTACAGAGGAAAGAAAGAAAAAAATTACTAAATAATTTTTAACAATGAAATTCTTTCAAACTAAAGGTTTCCTTTACATTTTCTAAAGGTCAAAGTATTTGAGCCCCTTTCCACATTTTCAAATATAAATCTGGAAAGAAATGAACTATTTCTCTGGAGGTGGAAATGTTTTTGCTGCGTTTTCAACTACCACAGTAGTATGTATTATGTTGTTTGTTTATACCAAGTTGGCCATGCAACTCTCAGGTACAGTATCCAGATGCTCCCATCTGCATTTCTAGACTTCTGCTCCGGTTCTTACATCACCTGCTGAAAGAAAAAGATCAGACTGTCTGAGGACTGAGCAGCCACTTCTTTGAAGCAGTTACCAGCGCAGCTTCTGACTCCAGTCCTCTGCCAGCACGCATTCAACCAGCCTGCAGACATCAGTAGCTGGCTTTCCCCCACTCTGAGGCTTCAAATTAAATTGCTGTTGAGACTCCATGACATAAATTAAGAACAGAAAAACCAGTTTTAAGCTTATGGCTCTGAAGAAATCACCAAATGAGTTCTATTTTGGCAGCCTGCTGCTCACAACTCAGAAAACACGACAGCAAAGCAAATCACATGTCCAGTGTGTGTTTTATAACCCTGCGCAGACTAAGCCATCTTGTAGGCACATGCTTGACTATTTTTAGTGGCTGTGCTCCCGCAAATACGGCAAAGTCCTTCAGCATTGGCGAGTCATTAGGGGCTACTTGAAAAGTAGCAAGAGATGTCAGTCGCTGGAATTTTGACTGAAAATAATAATACCTGGATTTCAGATTTGCTGCACAGATTTGCCAAAGTGCAAATGAAGTCAGCTCTGGCAATGTGACGATTCACTGATTACTGCCTCCAGCCATGAAAGCTCAGGATCTGACTGTATTTTATTTTCATCACCATTGCTACAGCATCGTTTTAAAGGTACACGATTGCTCGTGGGAATGTCAGTTTTCCAGGGTGTCCATCTGGGAATCAAACATTTCTTCTTCAGTTCCAAGCAGGCACTGTGGCATATCCAGAGGACCTGTAACTGACACGGCCCATTAGTCATAGAAACATCCCACTAAAATTAGCGGCAGCTTTTCATCTTTATGGGCCTCATGCCTCGGTCCATATGTAGAACATACAAAATGGATTTTTCTTTTCTTGGCATGTAACCCCGTCTTTCCGGTACTTTGGTTCCAGACCTTCATGAGCAATGCAGGTGGCTTTTGTTGCTCCACAGCTCATATTCTTGACAGTTACTGCATCCACACAGTACTTCTGGATTCAGCCAGGCTGAAACATTCTCACAAACAGTTACTTAAGATTACCAGCATTAGCACATAAATATAATGGTAATTAATAACACTTTGGCTTCTTGAAGATCCCCTGTGCTGCTCTGTTGGCTCTATTTCAACAGCACCTAAAAAGCCAACAGCAAGGGCTCCCCCCGCCCCCATCTTGTTTTTAAACTTTACGTGGTTTGTTTTTAAGGTGTGCAACAGAGGCACAGGGGTAAGCTACTGTGATTTTCACTTTCAGAGCCCAAGGTGTTCATGACTCCCTCACATTTGGGACTGTATCTATTTATTCATCTGTTGGGTCCCAGCCGGAGACAGTTCAGACCTGATTTTCAGAGGCGTTGGGTAATTAACAGCTTCCATGCGAGCCAAGGGGAACTGTGACCGTGCAGTACCGTGCTGGATGCGGCTTCTGGTTTTTTGAGGAGAGCACGCTGTACGAGAAGCCATTTCAACAGTGTTTACCTCGTGTCTTTATGCTGAGTCTAAATTTATACCAAATAGGGACTTGAATTACTTCTGTGTCATTTACAGCCTTTATGAAATGAGTGAAGGATCCAAACTGATATTTTACATCATTAATATATATCAAAAAGAAAATCTAAGACTTCTCAACCCTACCCTCCTACTTGAGTTTCTTGTTTGCTGCCTCAACATATAGGTCAAACACTGAATAAAACTCTACTCATGAAATAGTTACTCTGAAGTAGGGATCAGGTTGCCAGTCAGACCTTTGCGACACCATTGCTTTACCTGGCACACAGGATTTTATTTTCCAGTGCTGTCAATATGTAGGTCTTCCAAAGCATTTTACCTGTTCAGAAAAGACAACAGTGTGCCAGGTTGCCCTATTTGAAGTCCCCAAGTCTGTAATTCCCATTTTGTAAAAAAAAAAAATAAGTGAACTGCCCACATAAAACTCAGAAGAATCCTCGGAACTGACTAATAGCATGGGTAGCACTGTTGTACCATACTGTGCAACGTATTGCAATGCAAACAACGGTTGTTCCAGTCCAGAAATAGAAAAGGTGATTCATTTTGGTTTGGAATGAAACAGCAGTGTGTCTTGGTGTTGCTAATAAAGCCTTTAGGGTTTTGCTCCCTGCAGGCTTCATTGCAGTAATCAGCAGCACTTCTGTTAGCTCATTATCAGCATTGCTGGCAGCACAGGAGGGAGAATTGGTTGCACATTCGGATTATTATTGTCATTGTAACACTTTATATTAAGACTGCTTTAACAAAGGATTTACAAGCTGCATTAGAGAGAATGCATCAATAGAAGCTGTTATAGAATCGTACTGTTACTATAAGGACTGATTAGCCTTTTATTGACACCCTGTGAAAAATTTACTAACCACCCATTAACCGTTTGTAAATGGAGCTGGAGTATTCAGACTCATACGTTTGAAGAACATGAGGGACCATTCTGAGGATTTAATCTGGCTTCCTGGAGATTGCAGGTCACAGCATCTTGCCAGAGGAGTCCTGCAGTAAGCCAGCAGTTTCTGGATGAACTACTGCGTCTTTCCTAGAAAACCATCCATTTTGGACCTGAAGGTCTCAGGAATCCTTAATTACTCGATACTTCAACTTGTAAAAAAGAGTACTCACACAGTTCCAGATTTCAGTTATTGAATAGCCTGCTACAGTAAAGATCCTTCCACTAGTGCAACCTCCCCCCCTTCTCTCTCACTCTTTCTTTCACTTGATCTACGTTCTATGTTCCATATAAAGTAAAAATCATTACTTAATATTTAGGTTTTGGTAGGATCTGAGCTCCATCCAAGCTAGGGATCAGTCACGTTGATGTTACAGGAGCAAATGCTAACACATCCTTCCAAAAATTACATAGGCAACACCTAACGGATAACAGGCCACAGAGACTGGAGTAAAGGAGTAATGGATTACATGCAGCTCTTAGCCACTTACATGCCACTGTGAGACGTCTCCCCAGAGCTGCACCTGCAGGGATATATGCCTTTGGAGAGCCCTCTGAAAAAGGTCTTCCTCTCTCGGAGGGAGGTGGTGGCCAGGATGCCTCCTACAGGTTATTTGAGATAGCGAGTTAAAAACAAAACTAAGTTAAAATAACAAAAAACAAAGACAAATTCTCCCCATACCACATCACAGCATGCACAGAATCACTGTACATTAATGGTGTAGCAGATAATAAGAAGTGTGATCTCTGTCCATATCACTGGTGTTCCTGTATTCATGAGCTTTGCATCATAACCTACATTTCTTATGAGACCACTCTGCCTTCCCCACTCTCCTAAGCTTCCCTTTAGCAAACTGCCTTTGCTGAGCTTTTCAGAGCACACAGAGTGACTTGGCATAGAAACCCCAGGGTCCTCTTCAGGTTCTCTTGTAAAAGAACTTGGATCTCCTCTTGTTTTTCTTGAATAAATGCAACACATTCTGCCTATTTTCTGCCAAGATGTTAGGTAAAGCTGGGAACTGAAGAGTGCTGGCAGGCCAGGTCAAGGCAGTGTGTTTACTGCAGAGATATTCTCCCACCAGCTGGTTCTGCTTCCCTGTAATTTGTTCAGAATTTGCGTCAGGACCTCTAAGTTCACCTTCTACAAAGTATTTATTAATTCTTTTTTTTTCTCTCTCTGAGAGAAATGTTCCCCCCCTCCCTATCTTTTATAAGAGAATAATTTGCCACTGGATTGGAAACAAATTAGTACCATGTTGGCAGGGCAGCTCTGCCTCTTTCCCAGACACATTCCTTGTATTTTCTAATTCTTTTCATCATGAAAACGGCAGAAAGGCCAAGGTGAAATCATATGTATTCAAGGTGTTCCTTTAATAGAGGTAGATCTAAAAAGAAGTGAGAATTCATCCTCCACAGTTACAAATGCGGTCTATTCCCACTGGCTACAGTACACTCCAGACATCATAAGGTTGGTGACTCTTTGGAGGATTCACAATTTAAACCACCAAACTGACACGCTGTTTAAAAAAATCTTCTTAATTGAAAGATATTGTTGGGTCTGCTTATTAACTACCAATTATGTATGTCTGCCTAATTCTTTGTCTCTTACAAATCTTAGACTATTTACCCCAGTCATTAGATTTAATTTTTGCTATGTCCCTAGGACATCAAGAGGTTCTAAAAGACTTTCCTGAGGTAGGGAAGCTGCAGTATAAGGCTAACAATTGATGCAAATCACAAATAAAGCCTGTTGTTGAAATAAGAATTGCACACATTATTTTCACCCCTTTTTAGAAAAATAAAGTTCAGATTTTTCACTTTAACACATTTTGAGAGTAAGCCTACCTAAATCCAATGTAAAATTTAAATGAAAAAACAAAAACCCCTAAGCTAAAGTATTTTAATTCAAGTAGTGTGTTTAATTTGATCAGAACTGAAATATCTTTTCTTTCATTTTCATTTTGGCAAAAACAACAAAAAAGTCATTTTGCGTTGACCTGAAACAATTTTTTTTTCTTAGCTTAGCCAGAGAGTGGAAAGATTAGTTATTTAGACAGCACTACTCCTAAATTCAAATGGTGTGCCATTTCCAGCAGGCTATCCTTCCTGCCTTAAATGAGCTTTTCATCCTTATATATATGTTTATAACAACTGATGAGAGAAATATTGAGTAATCACATAGATTGCAGTCAAAGTTTCAAAATTCCTTTAACTATTTGACCTTCCTTTCTTGGAAGGGGATCTTATGTGTGCGTAACTTATTCATCATTCCAGTTTATAATGAGATCTTTTTGCTGTTGATTGTGGCCATTCGTTGTTGTTTTAAAAATAAAACCTTTCCATATTAATTTTTTCCATCTCTTGCTTTGTGGGACATAATTTACAGTGATGTGCCTGGCCCTAAATGAATGCAGGTTAGCTTACAGTAGGAAGAACTGTTGGAAAAAGTACAATGAGTTGTCCCCAAAATAAACAAACTTTACTTTTCAATGTTGGTTCTGCCAATGGCTGTTTGATACTGAATATATAGGAGCAGGATGTTTGCTGACCATCCTACAGATGTGTAACGTTTCAGTCATGTCGAATGAATCACTTTTGCTCTGTTGGCTCACAGAGAAGTAAATAGTCTTTTTCTGATTCAACTTCTAAAAAGTTATTACTTTGGAGAAGCTATTTATGAACCTGCGTGCACTGAGCACTCTGTTTGTTCTTTTTAATTCTTTCCCCATTTTTCTACTTATAACACCTTTTCTGACATAAGCATGTGCAGCATAAACCTTGTGTCATGTGTTATAGGGTAGAAAATCTAAAATGCTAAACACACTAGCGCTCTTTGGGTAACACCTACAATCATAATGAAGTGTTTCTTGGCACGCTGCACGCTGTACCTTAAATCACTTTTATATTGAGCTCCGTAAGTGTTAGGTCTTTTCCCAGTTTCACCTCTACATTAGTGCCTGAGGAAAGGGAGCCAGGCCATGGTAGGCAGCCCCTTCTCGAGGCAGTGGGGCTGGTGGAGGTGGTTGCCACCACCAGCTTCAGCAGTTTGTAGTGTTGGTCTGAACTGTCCCCACAGGCGCTGCCCGATAATGGGACAGGAGCATCAGCTCTACCAGCAAAGCTGCAGAGATGGGAGCCTCCTGGCCGGAGCCGAGGAAGGAGAGGTCAGGAGACTTGATGGCAGAAATGTCTTTTACCAGCACAGCAGGCTCCAAAAAGAAGGGATTTGTCTAGAGCTTGGCACTAAAACCCCAGCTCAGCATCATATTTAAGTGTGTGCCCCTCTCTGAGCATGTAAGGCACTCCTTTAATGTCAGTGGGATTTCTCACGTTGTTAAAATGGGTATACGCTTCAGAGACTAATTGGGAAGATTTGCAATTTTTTTAAGGACAGAGAATGCTTAGAGAAACCTGACAGAATAAAAGACAAGAAAACTGAAAAAAAATATAATCATAACACAGGGAAGAAAATCATACAAATGTTGATAATTAACCAAGAATTCAATAATTCTGACAGAAACCTGGGAAAGATAATGCACATTAGATATAACATGAGCCTGAAAGGTATTGGAAACACTGGACGTGTCTAAAATATGTTAAAAACACCTCAGCTGGGAAGAGAATACTCTTTTTCCTTGATTATGTCGGAATTAAATGTGACAGCTGTGTATTTTAATTGGCCATCATCATCTTCATTTTCAAACATTTTACATTTGCTGACTGCTAAACATTTTCCTCAACAGCCTGACCATCTGATAGCCCTGACCACCTACAGGCCATAGCTCCTATTCAAACTAGATTGCATGTAATCTTGTCTTTGTTTGAA
Organism: Aptenodytes forsteri; assembly: GCF_000699145.1. Lineage (NCBI taxonomy): Eukaryota > Metazoa > Chordata > Aves > Sphenisciformes > Spheniscidae > Aptenodytes > Aptenodytes forsteri. The sequence goes on from NW_008794014.1 coordinate 1,027,956, forward strand.
AATTACCAAATTACAAGAAAATTACTGGCCTTAAGAGAAAGACAGAAAGACCTAAATTTGTATTACAAGGCAGTATGAGGTGGGGAGATATTATTAGATAATATTATGGGTGTTATCAAGGTAGCTTTCCATAGATGTATGATGGCGCATTTATCAACAATTAAATGTCTCTGCCATTTTATTACCATTAAACTATTACTATTATTATTGATTTAGTCGTGTGAGAACCATCCTTCTGCAACTCTTTGCAGATATTATTCATTTTTGCTGCTCTGAATAATTCAGTAATGCTGGAAAAGGTTGTTTCACTCATGCAACTCCAGGAACTACTTGTCTCTGCCTCCTCATCCTCACGTAACTGATTTGGAACAAATGAACTTTAGTATCATTTAGTTGCCCAAGCAACAGCAAACTAGCAAGAGGTAGAGGTTAATCAATCAGGCTCACAGACCCCTGTACTGGGGACGCAAAACAAGTCTACAAGATTTCACAAGAATGTAGGTGAAGAAAGGGAATATCCGTCCAGAGAAAAAATGTGTATAGTGGGGTACATAGAAAATAACAATTATTTAATTGCTATTAAATATTAATTATTAAATATTGTTATTAAAGTAAAATAAAAAATAAGCTATGGCTAGGAGCAAAGTTATATGAGTTTAATTAAAATAGTTTAATTTTAGACTAATAAAATAGACTGTGAATTAAGCAGGAGTATACACAAACATTTGATTCCTTCCTTTGATTTCAGTGGCTTCCATTCATTTCTCACAGAAATGGGCTCAAGTCACTGGTGTAAACTGCAGTGAGGTGAGCTAGGGTGTGGATTTCTGGCAGATATCAACCGCTGCACCCATGGGTGCCCTTGTTCCACAGCTAACATAGGCAATTTACTTGACCTTGGGTATCTAGGCTGGATGTTTGTATATGCCAGCTGAAATGAATGAGAATCCAGGTCTACAGCTAAAAAAAGCAGTTGCACAGGATTTGAAATTATTAGACTAAATCAGTTTATATTTACTGCAGATGCTACATTTTAGGGTAAACATGCCCTTAGGATTAAGCTCAAAAAAGCTCCCTCACTGATAAAAAGATTCTATAAATTTATTTCTGGAATAGTCTTCGAAATAGCATCCATCATTGTGTACACTTCTTTGGAACATTTAACTTCATAAAAATCAAAATAATAAGAGGCTAATCTGTGGAAAAAAATCCAGCACGAGCCAGAAGATACACTCGATAGAGTAGTATTTTTCTATTATTTGTATCTGTTGTGACTATGAGTGAACCACTGAATATATCCTTCATTTGCTTAATTTAAGAATATGTCTGTCTTTTTTAAAGACTGCTTCTAAAGTGAACCTTCCTCATTCTGCACATCTTCTGATTTATACTCATCTAAAACAGGGACATTCTCAGACAGCTTGGCACAGATAACCAAATATTATTTAGTTATTTATTATCACTGTGGCTTCAGTTTCTTCTCTGAAATGGTTTGGATTTTTTTCCTGAAAAATGATCTTTTCTCACCTTATCCATTATCCACTCATAGTTCTTGTGTGAGCTCCAGTGAGGACACATATTTCTTCTCAAAGTTTTCCGAAAGCTCCAGCTGAAGAATCCTGTAACTGGAGTCATTTTTATTACCTTAACACTCCCTTCTTCAAGCTGTATCTCTCCAAAGAAAAGCCTAAGGCCATTCTAACAAACCAGAAGATCCTGACCCTTTAAAAATCACCTCTGATCTTAGAGCAGAGCTTCCATGTTTCACAAGAATACAGCCTTCTCTCCCAATCTATTTTGGATTTTTTTACAATCCCCATGTCAGCCAGGAAGTCTCTGAAGCTCAGCTCCTACCAGAACAGTTTTATACCTTATACCTTTGACAGGAACTGCTGGCATTCGCCTGCAGGAAGCTGACATGTGATTTAGGAGGGGATAAAACATGTACATGTTTGTTACTTGAATTTTACAGCTCTGCAGGGAATGAAAATCTTTTCACAAAGGATTTAAATCCTTGGCTTTGTTCCCCACTTGAAAATTTCAAAAATTCTCTGAAGGGAAAATGCAAGATGAAATTAATTAGGGGTCAATTGAAAGGTTTCAGTTTGACCAAAACCAAAATCCTTTTAATTTTTATTTTCATATTTATTTTTTACATTACATTATAATATACTGAACAGCATAAAATATGAGATGCTAGTCCTAATGCTTTAAAGAAAGTCTTGAACATATGGCCCAAATGTAACTGATACATTGATGTCTAGCTGAGTTTATGGAAACCCTAAAACAACAGCCGTGGGAGATGTGAAATGAGCTATTCATCCTGACTTGTGTCCAGGAGTGATATTTAATAACATTAATATTTAAAATAGTTTATCAAAGAGCATGAGAAAAAAAATAGGAGAAAAGGCTATGATACAGGAAGAACCAGGTATTGTAAGAGGCAGATTCGTTTGGTGCCAAGAACAAATTATTTTTACTAAAAATATATTTTTATATAATTATAAATGTTCTTATAGCCTTACACCCTTATATTCTTTCCAAGTCAAGAAGAATCAAACCTTCAGCAGCAATGAAGCTCTGCTAAGGAGAAGCAGTTTCTCAGGAGCTGAATTATTTGGAATCACCAAAACCAGCACTGGTTTAATGCGCAGTCATACTTAAGCATTTGCACTGAGTGGTAAAGCATTTTGGTGTATCATTTGACTGAAACCTATTCCATCAGAGGAGCTTTCCATCCCTTCCACCACCACCACATTACCACTACTTCCACAAGCATGAGGGACAGGAAGGTAATCAGGAACAGTCAACATCGGCAGATCACACTCCACCAGCCCAACTGCTTTTGATGAAGAAATAAGTGTCTGTGCAGATAACATGTAATACCCTCTGACTTCTGTAAAACTGTTGACACCATTCTCCACAGTATTTTCATGTGTAGGCTGCGGAAATCTGGACTGGACAAACTGTCTGCAAGATGGGTTGAAAACTGGCCAAGGCACCTCATTCTAATTAGTGGCTCAGCATCAAATTGGCAGCCAGCAACAAGCAGAGCAGCCCAGGAGCTGATACTAGGACTGGCACTGTTCAGTATCTTTATCGATGACCTGGGTAATGAGACAGAATCCACCCTTGTCAAATGTGTGGACAATACTTAATTAAATAGAGAAGGCAGGGTTTGATATGCTCTACAACAGTAGCGTTTCAAGCCAAAGGTACCTCAAGAAACCTGAGGATTAGGCTAACAGAAGTCTCACGAAGTTCAGCAAGGAGAAGTGCAAACGTTTGTATCTGGAGCAGAGTAAACACACGTCAGGGAGTCAATTGTCTGAACAGCAGCCTTGTTGAAAAGGACCTTGGGCATCTAGGGAACACCAGTTAGACTAGTAGCCACCAGGATGCTCTTATCGCAAGTACAGGAAACTGCATAATGGACTAAGTTAAGAGTGTGGCCAGAGGAAGGAGGGAAGTTACCCCTCTCTTCAGCAGTGATGTGGAGGCAAAGGGGTGATTTAACAGCAGCCTACAACTATTTGAAGTATAGTTATAAAGACAATGGGGCCAAACTATTCTCAGGAGTACCAGATGATTTAACAAGGGGCAAGAGCAAAGTGCTGCAGTTTGGGAGGTTAACCTTGGACATCAGGAGAAAATCCTTCAATAGGAGACTAGTGCAACACTGGAACTCACATCCAGGTGGAAGGTCTGTCCTCAGAGGGTTTCAAGATTCAGCTAGGCTGAGCCTCAGGGGGTCCGATCTACTTGTTATAGTCCTGCTTTAATCAGGATATTGTTCTAGATGACCTCCAAAGATGCCTTCTATTTTCCATGTTTCCTTGGTTCTGTGATTTACTATTTTCCCTTCCCTTCTCTTTCCTTCCCTCTCCTTCCCCTCCCTTCCCTTCCCCTCCCCTCCCCTCTCCTCCCCTTCAACATCTTAGAAAGGTCAAATTAAAGTTCAGAAAAAATTCCTCTCAGAATATGAAGCTATGTAAAAATGACCTCAGTATACTCCTTAAAATAGGCAAGGATCTTTGAAAGTGTAATTTGAAAATAGCAGAACTACACAGGACTGTGCAGTTAATGTGACTTGCAAAACCTTTATTGCTTAAGACAATACATAGCAGACAATGGATTTCACTTGATTGTTATATCCTACATCCTTTACAGCAAAGACAATAAACAATCTAAATCCCCCCTCCCTCTCCTTCCTTCCTTCCTTCCTTCCTTCCATCCATCCATCCATCCATCCCATCTGATGTAGATTCAGTAAAATAATGAAAAGGACACTGCCTGTGGGATGCTATTTCCTGGGCAAGGTCTTTACTCATCAGTCCAGTATGCAAGGAATGGGAATCACCATGACTAATTGGGAATGAATTCAGCAAACTGAAGTCCTTCAGGCACTCTCTGGCTTGTGAGAGAAGGTAGTGGAGTACACAGTCTGGCCACAATCTGGAATTTAGGTGCCAATATCCTAACTCAATCCCAATTTATACAGAATTTGGGCATGACTAGAGACAGACTACACTGTCCTTTTTTCTGATTATAGATGCATTTAAATTCTCTGTTCAGGGAAAAAAAAAAAGAAAAAAAAACCCCACGTGATGACAATCCTGCTGAGATAATATCCTATCATCTCAATTCAATTCACTTTTAGTGAAACTCCACTGATTGGGCAAATGTGACCAAGACATTTACCCAGAATTCGGTAACTTCCCAGAAACACAGCTTCATACAACCTTGTATCTCAGACTCAGGGAGCAGTTCAGTGCTACTTTTTAGGACACATATAAGATAAAATTAATGTGGTGGGAAACACTACCTACATATGATTTCCCAAGTAGACAGATAATAAACAATACAGTGAAACAGGAACCACCAGAGAAGTTTGCTCAAACAGGGAATTGGAAGTTGTTAACACAGAGAATCTGCAAATGGGCAGTTTTGGCCTCTGGAGAGACTTTTTTCAGTCTGTGTGGCCCTTGGAATATTTTCATCCAAGAGGAGTTCCCTTGGATGAGATCCTTGGAAAATATTTCCCTTTGATCTCTGGTGTGTTACTCCTCTTTTGCAGCCAGCCAAAGTTTAAAACTAACTTGACTGCCCTTTGACTGATATAACTTCTGCAGTCAGATACAGAATTAATATAGCAGGGATAAGAAAGACCCCTAGAAGCACTGCAAATAATCAAAATGCCGCTTGTGTTGGGCAGTGGTAAGATGAAAATTTTGGAGATGTCCGGAAGAGGCTTGTCTCATCAGCACCAGATGCTTAGAAAGACATGGGCTAGGGAGAGAATCATCAGCTAGTGGAGAACTCACAGTTGCACAGAAGACAATGCAACCAGATCAACTCATACCACCTGGGAATCTGGGCCCTAAAGACTGAAATCATAACAATAGCCCTAAAAATAAGTTCCCACAAACCGGCCTACTCGTCAGCACTGTTTCTTGCCTTATTGAAGCTGGAGATCTGCTACTAATACAGGCTTCTCTGCCCTAAATCATTTATTTTGGCAGCTCATAAAATATGGAAACTCTAACACTCAATATTCCCCACTCTCTCGTGATTACTGTTCAGGGACAGACTCTTTATATCAAACAGAAACTTAAAGATTGTGGCATGTTATCAAAACCATAATGAAATCTTGTGCAAGCACAGTAATCAGAGAGGGCTATTTGTCAAGACATACTGTAGAGAAAAACAAAATCCCACAGTAGAAACAGGAGTGCTTGCTCTGCCGAGAGATACTGTGAAAATGAAATGAGGCTCTTTTTTTCCTCCTCTTTAATCAAAACTCAGTATGAAAACAAAAACGTTACCAAATAACTTTTGCTGATAAAAAAAAGTTGGCTGGAAAGGAGCAGTGCATAATTTATACAGAAATAACATTAAGAGGGGGCTTGTTCACATAGATATTTTTGAGTGTGTGATCAGAAATTTTGGCCCTGGGGGGAGCTCATGTTACTGCCACTACTGGGTTGAGGCTGGATTTGACTCTCTCTGTGAGACAGTCAAAACCTGGGAAGTTGCACAGGGAACGAAGGTGCGGGCAGATCTGATATTACTTAGGAGGTCCCTGGTGAGGGCATGCCTGTGTTTTGACCCCACCTGCTGCTGGACGATACTGGTTCTATCCACAAAATATCTGTAGAGGTTTAAACTTGACTCATTGCTTAACAATGAGAGCGCTGGAGAGGGGAGTTACATGCTCTGGGATCTCCTGGCTGTGCCATTGATTTGTGAGCCAGAGGCCTACTCAGTAAATCAGGGATAACATTATTAAGTTACTTAAATGGACTGTTGGGATGTTAATTACGCAGCACATTTGTGGTCAGTTTGCCCTTCTGAAAATTAAGCCACTTTGCTGTCTAAATGATGCTTAACTCTGGGTGCAAAGATCAAACACTTCAGCTTAAATGTGCCCATTCTCAGCTCTACAGGCTTTCATAGTACCATCATATTTTCAAATACCATCCCACTTCTAGAAGAGGAGGCCAACGTTAGGTCAGGATTAAGTTTCAACCAGAGATCTGTAAGGAAGATCTTAAAAGAAACAGTGCTATCTAGTGTTATTGGTTGCACAGTTGCACGAGCACTAAATTACTGAATGTGTATGTAAATACTGAGGAGTAAAGGGCAGAAAGGGTGGGTGACTACAGGGGCATAAGAGGATACTTTATTTCAGATCATAAGTACAATCTGTTACTGAGGCAGAGCGATGCAAGGTTAGTACCTGTCAACAAGACAGCTGGAGGTCTCTTTTTTTGCTGATAAATGTTGAGCGCAGCTGTGCTTGGCACACACTTGTGCTGTAAACAGGAGCCATGGCTTTAAATATCACTCTGATTTTTCCACTCCTGCTAATTGCTGCTTCCACTTCATCAGGGGTGGCGCCCAGGCCACGTCCTGAAATCTATTCAAACCCAGAAAACAAATTAGTTCCTAGAGCTGCCTAGCCTTGTAGGCACCTGAATTCATTAATTCATCTGTTCCAGATGAAAGAATTATAAGTGCTTAATTTTAATTACCCTTAGACACTCAGAAGTTGCTTTTATTGGTGGATAACCACAGACAGAGCTAGGCTCTTCTCCGTGTTCTCCACACTAACATGTAACTTTTGCAGCAACCCACACTCAAGCGAGGGAATGAATATGCCCAATGGTATTCCTGTAGTTTTGCCAAATGTAGCTGCATGTGTAAGAATAGTCGGAAATATTTATGTGAAAGGAGAAAGATGTTAGAATAAAATCTAGAGAACATATGACAGAAGGTAGCAGACAGCAGCTATATTTTTAGTTCAAAACACTGTGGCCAGCAAATACATCAACAGAAATGGTCTTCACCTTCACTTATTTATCTCAAAATGTAAAGATTAATAGGTTGCAAAAAGGAGCAGAAGAAAAGGATAGGAAGACAAAACCTCCTATATTTATGAGGGTTCACCAGCCTGTTGCCTGCGGGTTAGAGGACTGCAGTGCTACGGCATTTTTCAGGCAAACCACTCTGTTATGGGAAGTCCATCTGCACCTTGGTGGTTGCCATAGCACCATGTCTTTTCCAATTGAAAATCTATTACATTCTCCTTATAATGTGCTCCCAAAATATCTTTGCCAGATCTTCATAATTTTCCATTTCATCTACTTCGAGCTCTTTCTCTTTGACCCCCCAAAGACACCTGACTTCCCTACAGAACCTTCAAAGTGAGACAGCTAGGATCATTGTCCTCACTCGTTGTCCTAAATCCATACCCACTCTCCTTTCCTTGAAAAATGTTTTATTTGTTCTACTTTTCTCCACACTAAACTCTATGACCAGCAATGCTGCTTCTTCACGTCAGCTCCTGATTCTACCTTTCTGCCAGTTGCTGCTTCTTCATGTCAGCTCCTGATTCTACCTTTCTGCCAGTTGTATGAGCCTTCACTGCTATTTTCCATGTCTTCTTTTTGTCTCCATCTATCACTCTGGATGCCTTACCAAAGAGCAATACTGCTTTAAGTCAAAATTCTGAAGACAATTAATCTACAATGACCGAGTTAGAGACTAGGCTGAAAAACAAATAGATCTTTGCTCATTTTTAAAAGCATGCGTGTTATGTATGTTACATTTATAGAAGCTGTAAGCCTTAGTTATAATGCTCTGCCCATATACTCCAGGCATGTACCTAGGAAGACTTTGAAGTAAGCTGTGAACTCACTCTGCCTGAGACCTATACCAACTCAAATTGAATCAGGTCCAGTTTCAGTGTGCAACCACAACTAATGCTGCTGATTTGGAGCTGGCTACTGTTCAGCTGGATTGAATCACAGGCAGAGGCACCCCGTAAGACTTGTTTGACCAATGTAGGTATCTACAGCATAAATGTCAGCATCTGAGCCAGTCATCTAGGCTGTCTTTATAATCAGTGGAGAGAGAGAGAGCTGCTTCTAGGGTACAGTTCAGCTCATCCTGAAGCTGCTGCCTTAAAAATCAGACCTATTTCACTTAGTTAAGCCTTATGCATGCCTATTTGTCTCCATCAACTACAAAAGGATCTTATGGTAATTTAACTCAGATGCAGATGTCTGAATTATCTGCCTGCAAATTAATACATAGATTCATAGCCTGAACTCAGTTTGAATATGAATCTCTCTTTGGAGATCCTTTCTTTCTTCACTGAATGCATAGGAAGCCTGTGCAAACCTATGTCAAATTTTCCAGGTTCAGATAACAATTTCCTGAATGTGGATATGAATATGTCTGGTATCAAATGCTTACACAGCTGGACCTTCATCTATAAACCATTCACTCAGAGAAGTTATCTGCTGATGGTGTACTAGAATAACTTACAAGGATTTTCTTCACCATGATAACAAGTAAATTTTAAATGTACAGCAAAGCAAAATGGCATGGCTCTTGCTGCAGCTGCAATAGCAAAGTGGCAGTTTCCATCAGCCTTGGTGGTTGCTGTACATTTTCTAGCAGAATGGTGCACTATTGCTGTTGTGTGGTGACTGGACATTATATCACCACTTTATTAACAATATGTGATACATATAAAAATTACTTAATACTTAGGTATATTAAAACTACAATTAAATTTCCATACTATTTAGTAACTCATCACAGAAACTATTTTAAAAGATGTACAGATTTATCTCTGCAAATAATCAAATTATTTCCTCCAGTGGTACCCAATGAAATATTACACATAAATCTGGAAGCATTTTTTCCTTTAAAATTTTCCTTTCTAGTGTTTTATTGATCTCTTTCTTGTCATTGCACCACTATGAAACATCTGTGTTTTTCCTTCAGCTCACCATCAGTTCCCATTTGAAAAGTCTGTAAATTTTGTGCTCCTCTAAAATCTATAGATAATTGATTCCAGGAGTGTGTGTCCACAGCAAACTGTGTAGCTGCAGTTCCACTTCATTTAACAATATACAGTTCTTTGTTAGGTAGAGATCAAAGAATATAATTTTATCAAGTTTTGTTTGCCAGATTGGAAAAGAATGGGCTTGCTTTATTTAAAATTTAAAAAAAAAAAAAAGGTAGGCCAAGCATTTTTCTTATAGAATATAGAGTGCAAAGAGAGGTAAAAGAAAACCAAAAGCAATTCATAAGTATCATGAAATAGTTTTCAATCAACAGCCTTAATGTATACTGCATTCAACATATTTTTACCATTACCATAGAAAAGTGTCATTACCAAACAGCAATGAAGAAGAAAAAGTCTTGGGAAATGCAGAAGTACACAATTTTTTGCTACAATTTGTAGCTCAGGAAAAAAGAGTTGGATAGAAAAGAAAAGAGAGGTTATGTTTAATTCTGTGTTACGTTTCCATTTTTCTGGACTTTATGCATTTGAGGAACTTTGTGTTAACCTATGACTATCAGAACTACCGATTAGCATGTGTAAATGTTTGCAGGATCAGGTCTTGCCTGTGTAGCAAATGGTAATGTTTAAGTGTCACTCCGCTATGTCTAGAGTCCTGAAGCAGTGAAATACCTAAGCGTATGCCTAAAGCACATAACAGGACATCACTTTAACAAAAGTATGGGACTCGTTTGCTCACATGAGGGAGGTACCTCAGTGGCATTGGTTTCAGAATGCTCTGACCCATCCAAAGGGCTTCTTTGCTGGCTGAAATGTCCCCTTTTTTTTTAAGAAATTAAGAAAAAACACTTCCATGTTGTTTCTGCGTTAAATTCTTTACTGAAAGTGTTTGAAAAACAGTGGCAGAACAATTTCACTTCAAATAAAACAGAAAATGGTGAGAGAGAGGTAACTTAAGCAAGGCAAGGAAGGATGAAGATGCTTCAGATCAGGCTGGAAAAGAGACGAAGAATAGATGAAATGGAAAAATCAAAACAGGATGTCCTGGAAAGTAGCTGCCAATAGCAGCAAGAGTTTATTTTGGAATGGAGAAGTTCCCATCTTTTCTTTGATACTTTATTACTTCTGTTTTGGGTTTTGGGAGGCCTGTGTATTTGTTTCTGCTTGAAAGCTTGGTGAAGATAGAAAGCAGAGTTCAGTCTTCCTTCACTGTAAATTAAGTGTTTTTGGAATGTGCAATCATCTAAAAAATTTGACAGTGATGGGTACCATGGAACAGCTTAAATAGTTTTGGATGCTTGACTCTACTGATGGACAGAAGTTGTTTATTATTCTGTGTGACAAAACAGCACAGTCCCTGATACTTATTTATTTTATAAGGTCAATTTTGTAGCTTTGGTTTCCTTAAGATGAGGTTCGTGTTCAGAGTATGTAGAGTTAAAAAATGGGACTAATTATTGTACAATGGGGCATTATAATTAGAGCAGATTACAGCTGCTTGCCTAAGAGTTTTAAAACAAACAAACAAACAAAAAAAAAAAGCCAACAAATAAATCCTGACAAAGTGCAAATGCTTGGAAAACAAATTGTTTTTTGCAATTTTGTTTTGAAAATTCTAAACAATATGAAGAGAGTACACACTTTGAAATGAAAATTTTGACATTTTACATTTCTTTGTGTTGAAATGACTTCTTAAACTATTTTTCAAATAGTTCAAAATTCAAGATCTGAATGATTTCTCAATTTTATCTAAACAAAGTGTTCAAAATGAAATATGAGAGAAGGGTTAATTTCATTGACTTTTTTTTTTTTAAATCTAAGAAATATTCTATTTTCATATGGAAAAATTTCCAAGTAGTGGAATTTCCTTACATTCTTTTCATAAACCTCTAATAACTTCACTACATTCAAAATAAACATCAAAAGCAACACCAAGAGATTGTTTTACAAAATGAGCCATGAAAATACCCAAACAATGTTAACTTTAATTAAGTTTAATAACACTGTGCCAGGATGAAAACTATTACATTTAATACATGCTAAAAGTAGTTGTTTGTTTTTTCCCCTAAGATTATGCAGAAAAGACAGATTTTATTGTCTTTTGTTTATTTTTTTTCCCAGATTTATTTTTGTTAACCAGGAAGTCAAGATATCTGTTTTTGGAGGCATGTTTAACATTTCCATCTAATGCTAGTATTTTCCATGTGCCTCGCCTCTATTTTTCTCAATAAAAATGGTAGAAAAATAGGATAATTGTGCCAAAAACTGGAGATAATCACACTCTCTTAAATTTAGCTAAGTTCAAGTATGGCTACTTAATGTAAGTAGTCATATTTGACATGGCCCTATTACAACACCGTTTGAGTGTCTCTCAGGATAATTTTCACAGTATCCTTTTTTTTGTGCACAACAAACTGAGAAACAGAAGTCTGGATTAATTCCTCCTCACTTTCGAAATTTAACTCGGGGTGCTTATGGTGTGTATGCTTTAGGATCACAGTTTCCCTGAGTTCCCTCTATAGCCAAAGAAGACAGACAGGAGCCACCAGAGGGAAGTTGAGCCCATAGAAAGCCTGTACCAAAGTAGCATATAAAACAGAAGCCATTTCTGGAAAGGAATAGAGGAGAAAAAAAGAAAAAAGGAAAAAAGAAAAAAAACATAAACTGCCATTATGTCATGATATAAATCTTTGATGCATGTGCAGCTTGAACATTGCGTTCTGATCCCTTCATCTCTAGACAGTTATAGCAACCTAGCAAAAGAGACAGAAGGAAGATAGAGATGGTTACTGATGTGGAACTACTTCTACTGAAGAAACAAGTAACTTGGCTTAGAGTCTTCAGCATGGGGAAGATCTTGTAGATGTATGTACAATTATGTCCCTCAGAGAAGCTGAACTGGAAACAGACGGTCACTGTTTCTCATCATTTTCAAGAGTAGGGTTCACCAAATGAGATAAACCAATGGTAGATTCAAAAGAAATGTGAGAAGTACCTAACTCAGAAATTAAATGGCAGAACTCATTGCCCTGGGATGCAGGAATGGGTTCAAGGAGATCAGGCACATTCATGGCATAAAAATTATTCAAAGCCTGCTATCCAATATGGGACTCTGGACTGTATGGGTGTTTAGTCTGACCCATTCTTATGCTCCTTGTTTTGTTCTTCTGAATGGGTTTCTGTAAGCAATCGCTGAGGGACATCAGAAGCTTGAACTCTGGCCAGTCATGCCAGTAATGGTGGTGTGAAGGTCTGAAAGCATGGCCTAGGCTCATTCAGGAAATTTGTGCTGCAGCAGGGCAACTCAACCCAAGTCTACAGCTAGCAACCAAAGACATCCATCATGTCTAAACAACACTTTTTTGACTTACACGGCTTTTCCCTGCAGTTCAAACAATTATTCACAGCCTGAAAAGAGGGCATCTGCAGTCACTTGTAGGATTTGGTCTCCTGCATGGCCATACGAGACACTTCAGTCGACTTGTGGGCACAAATATAATTTCTGAATCGCGTGTGTATATATCTATGTTATCATATTCTTTCACTGTGAAAGCAGTAACTACTGTATGTGGTAAAATGATATATTGTTGTCCGCAAAATGTCTTTGGCAACAGGATATTCACTAGCCTTGGAATTTTGCCTTGTATAAATATTTTTAATCTACTCCATGTAGGCATATTTTGGCTGCAAAATAAAGGGTTTTGGAGATTAATATATCCAGGCTCAGTTCTGCTTATACATCCTACATACATCAAGGTTTTATTGAACTCTGCATCTATAAACTTTGCGTAGCAGCTGTTTTGGGGGCTTTTTTTTTTTCTTTTGCCTGCTTTACTCAAAGGAGGATTATGACTATATCCTATTTTTATACTCTACAAATGTAGTAATTTAATCTATAGATATATTTTCATTCTTCAGAAGTAACCTATATAAAGCATGTTCAAATTTATGGTCATTGCTTTTCCTGTAAAGAATATTACTGGCCTCTTTTCAAATGTCCACATTTTCCCAAGGAACGTCCAAATAGCTATTTATCAATGAATAATGAATATAACAATTATTTGACAGTATCAAGTACCTTTCAGCTGAGTATCTCCAAGCTCTTTCAACTGTGTATTAATCCTCACTATGCCCTTGGGAGATATCTTTCACTAATCTGTTTTATTGGCACACCAACTGGGTCTCAGAGAAGTTGCATGCCTAGTTTCCAGTCTGAGAGTCCATCAGTCACAAGCAAAAGCACAGCCTAGAGCTTCTGCCTCACCACTGCTCGGTGGAGCAGTGGACTCTCTTGCTTGTTAAAACTTTGGCAAGACAAAATTTAAAGGAAGGCTGAGATGGTTATTCTACCCAGGTGTACTTTGCCAGCTCTTTTCCAAGAGAAAATTATACATATACATAAGTACACCCATATACATCACGTAATCATTTAACCAAGTTTTGTAGGTTACATTTCTGCTGCACTGAGCGTGATGCTGGTTTTCCCAGATTGTCAGTCTGGGTGGAGAAGGCGACAGGTAATGAGTGGGTCACCCCACACCTCAGCCCTTGCTGCCTGAGCACAGGCAGCCCGAAAGAGGGGCTCACTACAGGAAAACAAACTTGCTGCTGGTGGAGAGGTGAAACAACATACCGGAGAGAGGGGGTGTTTCTCTAATTCAAATATCAACAGTTCTACTGTGAATACAGGAATAGCTTTCAGATGGACCATGGACATTCACATCTTTGTCCAATTTCTGCCTCAATCTGGATGTGATAAGATGTCTGCAAATGCCAGTTCAGAATACAATTTAGCAGCTGCCCAACGTGCCTTTAGTTTAAGTCAAACCCCATCTAAGCAAAAAATGTGTTTCTCGCTTCTTACAGAGCTGGAAGTTGTTGCTCGCACCGGTTGTATGTGCTTTTCTTCATGTGGCACTGTATACATTTCATGTGCAATACAAGTAATATTAATTGAAAGAGACTGTGAGATCTATTTATGCTCGCTACCACATGATTTTTTTCAGCACTTTGCTGGGACAATTAGTCTAGTATTCCTGTAAGCTTATATCTCATTACAGAGGACCAGACTGTCCCTCTAGAACACAGACACACATATTACTTCTTTAATTGGAAATGAAAGGCTGACACCAACACCAGCCTCTGCACCTTCCAGACCAGCTCAATGGCCTTTGTGACGTGTGAGTGCAAGAATGCAGGGGTGGAGGCAATCCCTCTTCCCTCCCACTCTCCTGCCCCAGAAATCAGCAGAGAAGTGAAAGCACCTATTTCATGCTTTCAGCAAACATTTGGCAGAGGTCAGGGCCATAGGAACAAGAAAGGATGGAGGAGTTGCAGCAGTGACTAGACACAGGTTTCTAGAAATGCAGTGTAATGCAGAACGAGAAATATGGCAGTCATTGCTTAGCAGCTGATGGTGCTAGTTGCACAGGTAATGGGGACCAAGAGATGCTGCCTTTCAGAGAGGTGAGATAGTACCTGTCCTCAGCTTGACATTGCCATCATGCTGTCAGGCATTATTCAAAATCTGTCATTGGTGACTGACCCATGATCTAATGTATCCGCTAACCTGGAAAAAGGATCAAGTATTACCCAGGTCACACTGGAGCGACAGATGTTGTGTTTACACTGTATCTAGAGCCTCCAGTGAAAAGAGCCTCACCTAGATATCTTTACCAAACAAATCGTGGACTTGTTGTACTGAGTTGCTCATCATTGCTGCAGAGTTTCTTCTATTCTGTCTGAATGTGGAAAACAATTCACTGCTTTCCTTTCCAAAACATGTATTACAGATAGGAATACTGCATCGTACACTGCATTTTTTTCCTCTGATAGAGTAAATAAACAATTCCTTCAACTTTTCTTCAGAAATCACGTTTTTTAAATCTTCTGTGTCTTCAGCATACCTGTGTCCTCCTTGAAACCCAGACCTCATCACACTACTTTATTTGAGACCTCACCACTTCCAACTAAATTGGCCTACCATGTCTTATGTATGACTTTCTGCTTAACTTCTCCCAGAGTGAGACTTGCAAAAGCATCAGGTTGTTGACTGATAAGAAGCACGAGATTCACCCTGACCCCAGAGTTACCTTCTGCTGTACTGCTGTGATGCAGAATCATGAGGCTTTTTGGATTTTGGACCCTACAGCAATCTTCCAGGTATACCAGTTCTCAGGTTCAAATGAGCTGTTTGTTTATGGGCCAGAGAAATATTATCTCCTCTTAAGGAACGATCTTGAAAATTTTCCCATTCCCCAGAGACTCCCCCTTCTCTTCCTGCGTGGTTTCCCACAAGAGGGGAGTGATCTGGCCCATGAAATGGATGCTATTTTATGAATAGTTAGCTTCATGTGTTTACAATGTGTTAATGATAGTAAAGCATAGGAAGTCTTTAACCTAATGCTATTGC
Organism: Aptenodytes forsteri; assembly: GCF_000699145.1. Classification (NCBI taxonomy): domain Eukaryota; kingdom Metazoa; phylum Chordata; class Aves; order Sphenisciformes; family Spheniscidae; genus Aptenodytes; species Aptenodytes forsteri. Next base: position 1,043,687 of record NW_008794014.1, read on the forward strand.
AGGCTGAGCCACTGTATACATAGAGACTTTTTTTCTTCTTGCCACTGCTTTTTTAAAAAGCAGTTTTCCCTCTAACTCATTTCTACCTTAACTTCACCATCAATAAGAGCAAACTGGAAGCCTCTCCAACAGACATGGACCGCTTCCAAACACAGAGACCCGTCTCTAGCAAAAGTTGTTTCCAAGTCTTGCCACAGAATAGCTTCTCTTCCCAAAAGAGAGGTTATAACAATATCATATAACCTCATGTGACCACTGTTGGCTTTTTAACAATGGCCACTGCTATGCACTGGAGACATGGAAAGTGTTGGTGGTAGCTCTTCTCCTTGATCTCCGTGTCCCTGTTCCTCCCCACCTCTGTTTTACCACCAGAGATGATGGAACTAATGCCCTCACACTCCCATGGTGTGCTAATCCGAACTGAAAATCCTTGGGCTTGCCTCACAGGCCTGTCTGGATACATTCCTCCTTAGCTTGACTTCACTTACTTCACCCTTCAAGATGTTATAACATTTGATCTTCCACAGTTTTATTTATTATGTGACAGTGCTGGCTTTGCTCCTTCTGCTGCACAGGATACACATTTTGTGTCCCAGGAGTCACCAGGGATCGTGTGAATGTCCCAGTAACAAAGAATGCAAAAAGTCCAAGATTTAAGCACAAAAATCGATTAAACTCTTAAGAGCCTGTTTTATACTCAGAATCCTCCAGCTAACGTACCAGTGCTCCTGGATGGAGTCTAGTAGTAAAAAGTTCCGGTACTTTGTTCAACAGGAAAGATTCAGAATAATACTGTCTTTCTGGATATCCATGTGTAATTGAACACTGCACATTTCTGTGGTTTAGGTAGTCATGTTTGACATGATCTGTAATAATTAGCAAAGTCTTGTTGACCTATAGCACTCCTGACTGCAAAGCAGAGTGTGTGAATTGCTCCTTGAGGAAAATTCACCCTTAATGTAATTCCATTAACTTCATGCCCTTGAGATTTATACTGATATCTACCACTAACATCAAAGGGTTTGGCTAATTAAAGTGGAGAATAAAAATTACCCTTTTCCATCCCTTAAAATTCCACTCAGGCCAGAAGGGAAATCCCCTGTGGCTTTTATTGTCCCTTCCCATAAGGATAAACAACGTTCTCTGAGAGCTCTTGTCTTTACCCACTGTGACAGTTAAATGGACGCTGCTGGGTTGAAAGTAATGCTCCCAATACTGACTCTTATTTGCACTAGTATAAATCACTAGTAGCTCCACTGCAGCAAAAGGAATTACAATAGTAAAAAAGTCAGTATAGGTGGGAAGAAAAACAGACCCTCATATTTACAGCAAATGAAACTACTATCTATATGTTATCTATAACCTGTCAGACTCCCAGAACTGTACTTGTTCTTAAAATCCAATTTACTTATCAGTCTTTATGGTGTTTAACTCAGTGTTTCCATAAACTTGCAGAGTTTACATGCGTCAATTATATTTTGTTTTCACCACATACGATAAAAAATATTTTCCACGGGTTCTATAGTATAATAAATAACACTCTTGTAAACAGTAATATCAGGTAAGTTTTCTACTATGACATTAAGTATTCCGCTACTTTAAACAGTGGAATACCACTACATGTTCCTGTCCCACGTAACATGTTGGTGCCAAAATCTGAGGAGCATATGTGAAATGTTGGAAAATCCATGTGTACCATCTCAATAACATTTCTATGCCATCAACTGTATGAGATTAAGTTGAGATTTTCCTTTCATGGGAAAATACCTTTACTTAAAATAATTATAAACCACAACACTGCCTTTTGGAAAACTAGAAATATCAAAATGCCCCATGGAAAAGAAAATCCATGTAAAAAAGTTGTTTTTTCATAATGGAGATATGGTTTTGAAATTTTCATAACTAAATAATTCTTGGAAGCTCACTCCAAACCTCAGCCAAGGTTTCCACACTGTCCAGCCCCACCAGCACGAGGGATGGTCAGGACCTGTGGAGGTTGGGGCAGCCCTATCAACATGAACCTTAGAAGAATAAGCAATTTCTGGTCCAACAACAACCTGTGCGTGGGTTGGCAGGAACATGGTAGACTTCCAGCAGGACCCTGTTTGTATTTCATCAAAACTTCATCAGACCTGACACATTCCTATGAAATACTTCTGCTTCCCCACACTGGCATTTTCCAACAAAAGAAGTGTTTGATCGCTGGCTCCCAACCAACTCTATTCTAAAGCTCTCCGTACAACCTGGTCCATAAACAGTAACAGGTTATTTCCAGCAGTTTACACCTGACTGGCACATACTCAGCTCTCTTTCACTATCCAAACTATTCCTCCAGGCACCTTTGTTTACACACATATCCTTTGGATAAGAGCAAAATTTAATCTCACTAAGAAAATACATCAGTGGTCACTGATCAATGTAATATACTTTAGAGACTAAACCAGATTAAAGTGAGCCTATTAATACCAGAAAATACCAATCAATATTTGAACTGTTTATCTATACATATGCTAAAAGTGCATTAGCAAAATAGCAGCTTATATACAAAGCAGCCCATTGTACCCACGTTGATCCATTTTTCTTCAGTCTACAGCTGTGCATGTAGCCCCACTGGTTGTAAAATGCCAAAACACTGCTCCTGACAGATCACACCTGCTTCAAATAACACATCTCACCCCACACTAATCTACAGCTATAGGCTGGTTTTAATGATTTTAAAATGCTGGTATTAACTCTTAATGCTCAACTGGTTTTTATGGAAGCAGCAGAGTTCATTTTGTCTAGTTTTAATACAATCCCAATAAAACAGCTGGGAAATTGCAGTGCCAGAGAAAAGACATTCAAATCCACTATTTCCCCTATTGTAATAATAATCAGCTTGACAAAGTCAGATAGTAAAGCAGATTGTAGCACTTTGGGGCTTTTTATACATATATTTAATTATATTGTTAAGTTCCCCATTTGAAAGCAATTAAAAAAATACTTTCAGTTCAAGATTATAAAACTACCCACTTCTGATTTCAGCCTGACATTTTTATTGGTAATCTGAGTTATAACATGCTCAGGTTCATTCCTCATTGATTGGCTGCTGAGCTTTCTGCCAGAGTTTTATAGCTTTATGGGAAAGTACAGTATTTAAAACTCCTTTAAATTCATGGGCTACTCCTGCTTCTGAAAAAGCTTCTCTTGACTTCTCAGAAATGCATAACAAGAGCCCATGTTTACTTAAAAACATCTGCTTCATCCTTTTTGGTGTAACATAAAAAGTGGGCTGATGTTTTCCATGCTTTCCCTTTACCCTTGTGTCAAACTATAAGACAATTTCTTTGGGGCCAAACCTGCCTCCCCCTCTATCCCAAAACAGCTAGTGGAGTTGTGTGGTGAGATGGGGTGAAAAACGGGCATCCCAGGGGAAGGGCTCACACACCACATATACTATATACCACAGTCCTCTAGGACTTTCACCTAGCTCTTAGCTACAACTTGACAAGGAAAGGATGCGAGCAAAGAGTGGGCAGGAGATCTCATTGCCTAGGCTTGTTGTTGGTTTCCCAGCTAAGAATAAAAGGGGCATAAAGACCACTGGAAAAATCACAGAAATCAGAAAGGTTCCTTTTGCAGTCTTAGAGGGAAACTCAGATCAGATACTCCTAGTAAGTGCAAAGAGCTGCTCTTTACACCGGAGACAGAGACAAAAAAGTACATTGAAAGGGCTCAATTTTTGTTATACTTACCATTCTGTGGCATTTCAGTTATTCTAAAATTCTGTTCCAAATTTATTCCAAGTTACAGTTTTTCTTTATTCAGCAACTAGCCAGCTCCCCTTGTCTCACTGGAGGCAGGGGTTGGTGTGTGTGGAGGGGAAAGAGGATGCAGGGCTAGGGACAGAGACAGTGCCCAAAGGCTCTGGTGGCCATGGAGCAGCTCGGTGGGGAGCCACCAGCGTGGGCCCAAGGAGCTCCCTGTGTCGTGCCCTGCTTGTACAAGCCTTCTTCAGCATCTGCAGTGGTTCACATGAGCGGCTTGAAATTGGGGTGGGTGAAGCTTTGGCCCAAGACAGTACAGCCATTCCTACTCTATAGCAGAGGATGTCCAGATAATGTTATAACCATGATAATCTAAGAAGAATGAATTGGGTACCATTTGTACTGAGGGCATCCCAGTTTCAGGCACTTGTCCGTTTCTGGTAAATATTGATCATAGATATTGCTGCAGTTTGGTGAGTAGAGCAAGTGAGTTTTGTAGATGCTAAGACACTGTCAACAAATGAGGATTGTCACACTGGACTTTCAAAACACGCTTTCGATGCCTGTTAGTCAGAGGTTGCTACCTCATACTCACCCACATTGATGCAGGCTGGACCTTGGCAATGATTTTTATGCCACATAAATGCAACTTTGTTTTTCCAGAGCCCTTTCTAAGAAAGCAATGATTCGCAGCTAAGTCTCCCCCAAACTTAACACTGTACTTACTGAAGGAACACTGGGTGTATGAAAGCATAACAGTAAGAAGCTGTTTATACCCTTTAATATTATAACTCAGCTTTCATCATAAATCTCTCTCGTCGATTGCGCATACCTCCAGCATGAACTCATGCTCCTTTTGATTTTCCTCTTTATTACCCTTAGCCAACTGAGTGATGTGTGAGTTCCTGTCATGGTGCTGACTCTATTACAAAGTGCAAAGGTAATTTACATCATGGGGCTGGCAGGGCAACCAATAGCACCGTGCCTGGGAGGTGTGCAGCTCCAACAAGCCTCTCTCTTTTATGGATGATGGAGAGCAATATTTTTTTAAAAAACAAACTATAAATTTCTGTGCATGGTCAGAGGCAAGTCCTTGAGGTGGGAAAGTGGATTTACACTCAGCCCACTAGCAGCATCGTGAGGAATCAGTACCTTCTTTCCAGTGAAAAGCCCCGAGAGCAGAGCCTGAGCCGCTCCTTCTCTGGCTGAATTCCTTTGGCTCATTGTGGGGGAATCAGAGAAGGGGGAGAGAAATAGAAAATTCATGTTTCCTTGCTGAAGAGGTTCACTGTAAACCAAGACTCCCTGGAGTCAGAGCTGCAGTTTTCACACAGCTCTATACCCTGAACTATTTGGAAATTTTCATTCAGTTTGGATATAAACAAACCTTCACTCTATCTGAGTTCAGGCAGGGGCAAAAGCTCTCCCAGGAGCACAGCCTGCATGAACGGGGTCGGTCTTCAGAAGGTCAGGAGGAAGCAAATCCTTTCCAGGTGGCACTCAGCAGATACTCACAATACCAATGGAAGCAACCAATTTCGAAGGCCAGTCACCCTATGCTCTCTTTATAGTCATTAAGGAGAGATAGGCACCTCAAAAAGTGGTTTGGAGAATCCTAGTTAGGCTCTTGGTGTGATCTGTACTTTGAAGAAAACTCGCCTTTCCCAGTGGTGTATAAACTTTTCTCCTACCTGAGATAAGAGCCCGCAGTTAGCCTGGATGAACGCACCCATCTGCTGCTCTGTGCGACTCCGAGACCGGAAAATCCCAAACCTCCCTGGGGCTGGGGACACGGGCACAGCATCAACCCCATCCCAGGCCCTCAGACAAATGGGGATGGTAACATGCACTCCGTTGTCTGTCAGTTTTGATTCAAAATACTGCAGGATACACCCCAATGTCCCAAATTCTATAAGCACTAGAAAATATGTATTTTCTGGTGGAAAGGTCATTTTTAAAGCACTCCTACAACCTAGTCTCAGGCCCTCTTCTGACAAAACCCTCCTTCTGACCCTAAACTTTGCACTCAGAGAAATATGTTATTGCTCTCTTCACACAGAACAACAGGAAAGGAGGAAAATTCCTCACCTTCACACACATCACACACATTTACGTGTGATGGTCCTATTTTACTTTTTAAGAAGTTCAGCAATATGACAGGCAACAGTGATACATGGGAGCCCTCGTGTCACTTCTGCACCACATAGTGAAAGGGTTTTTCCTGCATCTTCCTCGGGTAGCTTGTGGGCACACCCTTTTCAGGCTCCAGTGGGAATGCTGAAATAATTGTTGTTAAACGTCCATGTAAACAGCTCTTCCTCTGGTGTTTGACAACATTTTAATATTAGAAAAATGTTTCAAAAATATGATGAAGTTTGATAGATACAAAATTTGGGTCCATCTGATCAAAGCTATTCAAAACAATCAAAGCTCCTATTTCAATTATATGGGAGTTAGGGGCCCAGGTAACTTTGGAAATAGGCTTCAGCAGCCATCAAACTGAAATTCTGATGTTCATTGAACTTCAGAGGAAATATTCTGTTAAATTGCGATGGTGGTGACATATCTTTACTCATGGATGTGCTACACAGTATCGCCAGATGAATTTCCTATTAGCTTGCATTATATACTCAAGAGGATTCAAAATAAAGTTTCCTCTACTGGCTTTCAGTGCACAGCTTAATTCATGTCCTTTCATAAAAGGGTTTAGTTTAAGCCAGGGATATTAGGATTGTGGATCTTTCCATAAAAGTATAACTTTTCAACCCCTCCCTAAGCAGAAATGGAAAAGAATTATGCTCAGCATAACCTTAAGAGAGCCTCAGCATTAATACGAAAGGAACCAGTGTAGCCTCTCTGTAAATAATCTCACACCAAACATTTCTGCGGCACTTGTTTTTGCAGCAGTAGCTTAATACCAAAGCCATATAAATCTACCTTGTTTGTAAAACTACTGTAGGGCAATACAACACAGGCCAAATCTTCGTTCCACTGACATCCATGAGACCGATAGCAGCAGAAGAAAGCAACACTCCCATATGTTTATTATATCGTATTTTATACGGCTGTCATGCTCTACTAGCTTTTCACTGAGCTGAAGTCTGACCTTCAGCTTAGTTCGAATATGCAGGGCAAAGTGACTGTACGTAGACTGCTTTATTTACCAGCCATCCCTGGGTGTTGCATTATCGCCCTTGGGGCATGTTCTACATCTGCTTTAAGGGTGTGTTTACACTGGAGTGAGTGTAGTGTGAGTAGACATTCCTGAACAAGCGTTTTAAGGAATATCCGAGGACTGTTTGCAGCACAGCTGTGATAGCACAGACTTCAGCACAGACTGGGTACCCCCATATTTGCTTAGGCTGGCCTGCCTAAGCCCAAAACTGTTGGCCAGAACAATCTCCCCAAAGTCCAGGGAACTCGAAGACTTTGTAGGTCCACTCATGCTCTCGTTCTCTGTTGTGCACAGCACAACATGGTGAGTTGCAGAAGCCAGAGCAATGACTGATCAGCACATCCAGCATCCCACTGTCAGCAGACACCATGTACTAAATATACTTATTAAATATATCATGTCCTAGACAGCTAGGAGAAAAATGTATAAACACGCACTTATCCCTAGGCTGCCTGGATTAAGACAATGGTCTGTTTGCCTTTAGCAATGAGACCAGCCTGAGCCCTTAAGTATAGTCTTTGGGAGTGTTGTAATGTTAAAGTATCATAAGGTCATACTTTAAAAATGCGTGACCTCAGCGTGTATATCTACTGATCAACTTATGGTTGCTTTGACTGTTGTGCATGTCCTCTCTATTCCCTTGGCACCTGGCATGTCCCTCAATTAACCCAGGCAGTCAGAGTGAAGCACGCTAAACCAAGGGTGTTCAACAAGAAGCAGAGAGAGCAGACTTAGATGCTAAGCCGACAGGAGGAAAGAGCATGAGCACGCTTCTCTGCATTGTACTGCTTTCCTCTTTCTTTTAATTTGGTGTTCTAGTAAAATAACTTTTGTGCCCTCCTCTCCATAACTCATACATCCCTGTGTTTGTTCACTGTCTGTTAAGTCAATGAACTGTGACTGTGACTGAATCTGTGACTTACAGATTGCATCATTTCTTCTGACCTTCTTATCCACGTGTAAGTAATTGTACACAGGAGGAGACTATTTTCACGTATGTGATAGGGTCTGCCTTTTCTCCTACGACTCTTCTCAAGGTCCAGCCAGGCCTCCCAGATTGTTTGAATTCCTTTAGATGGTAGTTGAAGTGATTTTGGTTATTCTGAGAAAAGTGCACAGAAGGCACCATTGCAATCTGATTCGAGGACACTGTCCCTCTAAAGACAGTCCTGTAAACAGAAAGTGTCAAGTGTATATTCAACCGTTTGCATCAAGTATAACCAATGCAACCAGTACTATCACAATCCTGTAACACAGTATTGAATTGGACCTGAGACCTCTGGGGTCTGACTAGTTGGATGGTGCTGAATAAGCTGTTTTATTTCTGAATACCTCGATTTCTTCATCAGCAAAACAGGGATAACACGAATTTCCCCTGTAAGTCCTTTGAGATCCATTAATGAGTAAAGATATCCATAGAAGGAAAGTTTTATAAGTGATTACATTTAATATCTTTATATCCTTTTGGCAAGTCCACTTGTGTTCAAAATCTGCTGTACCGGTGGAAATTAAAATTATTCTGGTTCAAGTGTTTGCATAGATTTTACAAATCTAAATATTCAGATTTTTTCAATGTTTATATCTTCATTAAATGTAAGATTTCTTATCTGAACTTTCACTGTGCAACCCTCTGAATAACGAATAACATTAGTGACAGTGAAGCTTGCACAGAGGAGAATTCTGGCTACCAATGTTTATATCTTCATTTTCCTTAAAATGTAAGATTTCTTATCTGAACTTTCACTGTGCAACCCTCTGAATAACTATTTGAATTAGTGACAGTGAAGCTTGCACAGAGGAGAATTCTGGCTACATCTTACAAACTTGTAATGACTTCTTTTTATGTATCATAACAGCTCCAAACAGTAAGCAGCATATTGCTATAACTGGCTATTTATTACATCTACTGTACAAAAGAAAGCAAGTCTCTATAACTTTTTTATTCATATAGATGTTCTTATAAACCAGAAAGTTAAGTGATGTATTTATTTTGGTTGCAAGCCAAGCAGAAATATTTAAATCCTGCTTTTGGAAGCAAGAATTATCTAATCACTCACTAGCTTTTATAATAAAACATTTATCATGGAACATTAATCCATTAGTACTTATTTTCCATCCCATCCTTTCACTAGCACCTTGCTTTGAACAAGGTTGAGTTTGGCTGTGATTTTTCCTTTTATCATATATCATAGTTACATGATGGGACACACCAACATTGAATTCAGAAAAAACCCTTGCACTTTGCTTGAACTTGGCACCCAGATGTTCTGCTTGTGCTTCCACTGCTAACAAAATAGTGCATGTGTGAGTTCTGAAATTAGTCTTTCATCGTTATGTACCAGGGTTTCATGGCTGTAAGGAGGCATGTGGAAACAGCTAAGAATAATTACCTGCTAAAGAAAAACTTGTGTTTAACTAGCTTTGTTTTTTCACAGCTTTAATTTGCATAGCACATCACCAAACTGCCACGCTTAAGCTCTCTGGCATTAAAGGCAAAAATGAAACGCTTCAGGGTGATTTCTGCTTTGTTTTGTTTTGTTTTGCCAAATTAGAGATTAAAGGTAACCCCTGACTAAAAAGTGCAGTCCCTGACTCTGTGATGCCACATCACCTATGGTGCCGTGTGACTGATCAAAGGTTTGACTTCCTCGGGCTCTTGCCGGACCTGGATTTACAAAGCCACTTGCTCAAGCCAGTGTCAGCTGAGTACCAGAGGGTGGTGTGTCCTCTTACAGAGCAAAACCGATGAGAGGAAGGGGAGCACTCGGGGAACTCCACAGTCTCATTGCATTTTCTTCAGCTTCCTCTTAAAAGAGAGAAAAAACAAAGAAAAGGAAGATGAGAAAACCAGCAAAAACCAGGAGGGAAGGTCCTCAAGGAACCAAAAACTCCCACAGGATGCCTGTGCAACCAGGAGGTCTCAGCTGGTCTATGGCCCTTGCGTGCTGCTCTGCCCAGCAGCAGTTAGATGCCCTGGTAGGTATCTCTGGAGACATTGCGACAGCTGGATCTCTCCTCCATTCCCCACTGTGCGCTGGGACTGGGAACAGGGGCTCAGGCTGCAAGACTAACTGACTTGGGATCTCACCTGAACCCAAGATCATTCCCCTTCATGCATCTCAAACACTGCAAAACATTGATATTGTGTGCCTCAAAATGGGGTCCTGCAGCCTGGTGTCAAAGGGGGGTTGCTGCACTTTTTTCCCATTTCTGTGAAGAAATTTCCCATTTCTGAGCCAAAACACCCCTTTTGTAGCATGCATTACAGTATGTATGAAACATCAGAGCCAAATCCTGAGAACTCTGGGTGTAATATTTACTGCTGGAGTAGACCCCTTGCAATCCATAGGTGTAATAAATACTATGTCAAGTTTGTACAGGACAAGAGCCAAACTGTTGTTAATTATAACATCGGAAGACCCTAATTCACCCCACCTCTCTTTGCAGATTTAACTGAGGTGCCTGTGTCAAGCGCTGGCTTTAGGTGGGCTGCAACTCGGGAAGATTAGTGACTTTAGCCATTGCCGTGATTAGTGAGGCTAGGGTAAGTCAAATAAAATGCACGCGGAGAAAAAAACTGACCACTAAAGCAAATGACTTCTGGGAAGTAGGGAATAAAGGAGGAGATGATTTTGAAGACTATGCACTGTTTCAGTATTCAGATACTTATTTTCCCTGTTGGTTGTTAATAGATCAATGAGAGCATTGTGGTCTCTGTGGTCTCCAGAGGAAAGTGCCTATCACCCCACAGGTGCTTTACACGGCAGAAAGCAGCTGGATACAGAGACAAGAGTAGTTCTTTACACATTTTAGACTTGATGCTTAATTAGAAGTCTCCTCTTTACACGTTTTAGACTTGATGCTTAATTAGAAGTCTCCCCTATGATTTTGGGAGGGGAGTACTTTCTGCCCTCTCCTGACTGTAGGGTTTTAATCCTCAGACAGTCATTGTGCATCCTACACCTGTACTTCTCTCGGGTGGTGTTGGGTTGACGGTTGGACTCGATGATCTTAGAGGTCCTTTCCAACCTCAATGATTCTATGATTCTATTCTATGATTCTCATAGAGCTTCTTTAGACGTTAGAAGAAATTTTGCATGCAAAGAAAGGTGCAGTGCAGATTCAAAGAAAGCAAGCTAGCCTCTAAGCAAAACCCCCTTAAGAAATCACTTTTAAAATTCTTTTTACCATCCAAACATTTAAAAGAAGACCACAATATGTTCATTGTTGGAACATGAAAAGTAGACTCCTTAGTTAAGTTACATTTTCTTTAGTTATTTGAGTAATTCCTTTCTACTGATTTATGTGGAGGTTTTATCTTTGCAAGATAGGCCACATATATGTACAAGGTTATATTACTATACTTTTAAAAATAGGCCTATCCTTTCAGATTATTTGTATTTTCAGTAGACTACTCTAATGTTTATATTTAAAGACACCCTTTCTTATTTTTCATGCATGTTTCACTTTTTTATTAGAAATAGCTCTTAAGATTTTTTTAACATAGGCAATTCAAAGTTATATTAAAAAAATTATCCAGATTGAATATCCAGATATTGCAATTAATGGAAAAAATTATTTTCTTTCTTCCCATTGGGAAAACATTAGCTGCATTCTCAGAACCAAGTTATCAGCACAAGAATCTGAGGATTTCTTGTCACTGAAATGGTATTACCTCATCCATTAAATTCACTGAGCTGTCACTGCAGGTGTGTTTAAGGGATCTGGTGGAATTCCCTCAGCACCTACTGAGCCAAAGATTAGTTCAGCACTTGTGTCAAATAGAGTAGCATTGAGGCCACTCTAACTTTTGAAGCTGGGGGCTGTTCCAATGGGCTGCTCCAGCGGCCAGAAAGAGGTAATGAAGAATCACATCCATATCACCTTTCCTCTTCTGGAATCAGATTTGCTTGTATAAATAATAGCATGTAATATAATGACGTAGTATAATATAATATAATACAATACAGTAAGAAACAATAGACTACAATATAATAATAATTAAATCTATCATTGTTGAAGAGTTATGAAATCAGACACTGAACTTTCTACCATTTTCTGATATTAGGGGACTATTAGGACATCCTCTTTTGACAGGGTTGTCATACCTTCTGTCATACCCTCTGTCCTGCCTGCGTTGCTGGGGGACATTCCTGCATGATATGATACAACACTGTGTCTCATTCAGTATGGCCATTTGCACAATTGTTCTTAGAGGGGTTTATAACATACCTGCACATTGGAGAAATAGACCTCTTTACAGTTGACCTCCACCAAGTACAAAGGTGAGATTTATGTCCATGCAAGACAAGCCTCCTGCTAACTGTCTTATGACAGAGAAATTTAATCCTCCAGGACATATGAGCATAGTGACAGACCTCAGCGTCCTCTGAATAACAATTCAAACACATGTATTTGACTAGCCTTTTGCACTCATTAATTAAACACTTAAAGAAAATTTTACAGATAGGCAGATGTTTGTGAAAAAGAAAGCCTTATCATGTCCTCCTTATCAAAGGGATGGATATGGTGTCAAGGCAACAACTGATAGTTAAGGTAGCTCTCAGTCTTCCAAGAAAATTTAAATGCATTTACTTCTGTGCTTTCCCACCTACAGGAAAGGCAACTCCTTCAGTATTTATCCTTTATTAGACTACCTCATATGACTACAATGACAGGGAATATTGCATACTTTTGACTGTATGTACATAAAGACATTATAGGAGTTCTTATATGGGGGGTTTTGCTAGCACTGTTAGAATATGAAAAAAACCACTCCACTTAGAAAAAAGCTGCATGGAAAAAAACATTCAAAATTGCCTAAGCAATACTATCACATAATCAGATTCCTTGGCAGAAGCTTAATACATGAAATGTCCTCAGTTCTCATACCATTCAGTGTCTTGATTGAGGAAGGAACTAAAAGACCAGACTTTTTCCATTGCTAAATTTTCCATTGTGAAATTTGACATGTTCATGACTGCAGAACCTCTGTTAATCAATAAATCACTAGACAACTTTGATTAATTAACTAGTCAACAGCTCATAAGACAGTTCAGTCAGACCATCTGCATTTCCTTTTGTCCTATGTGATTTTTCAGTGAAGTAAAATGTGTCTGTTTCTGTTCCCAGACTGTTTGCTTTAAATGTTCTATGGAAGAATTATGGATTATTTTTATTTGTACTTCAGTAGCAACTAACTCTTAGCTCCAGGCTCAATTTGTGCTAGGTTTTACATGACCCCATTTTAATAGGCAAGGCTGCGGGGAGGAAGAGATGCACAGTAATTCCAGGGACGCTTGCCTGTACCCCCGCACAAGCCTGGAGGCAAAGCCAACGCCAGAGCTCGGATGTCTGGAGTCCTCACCCAGCGCCTCACCAGCCACACTGTCTTTCCTGCGAGAAAATACAGAATGCTCTGATCTAAGCAAAGAGCATTGTTTTCAAAGACAATTTGCCAGCATGAGCTTTCCTGTAAAAGGAACCATTTTATTAGCATTCTGGGTGGGATGTCATCCTCCAACGCGATGTCTCCCATGGAGCCATCTAACCTACACTTAAACATTAGGTGCCGCATGCAGCCATCCTTCCAAATTCAGTGCCCCAGCCCCTTCAGCAGGGGAGATGGGGGTGGTGGAGGCCGGTAGCAAGCAATGCAGAGGCACATGTGGTAGGTGATAGCATTTTCCCCTCCAGAGAAAAATAAAGTTTGCATGTGTCTTAGTCAACACAAAATAATTATGACTGTGAACGTGGCTGGTTGTAGATTCAGTCACGTCAGTGCCATTCTGATGCCTGTCACAGGAAATGGATCCCACATAAGGACACAGATATAAACTTAATCTGACTTCTCACCTTGATGTTCCCATTGAGCTACCTCAGATTTCAAATCTCTTCAAGGATGCAGCAAGGAAGCCCTGCATTTACTATTGCTGATATATATTTACTATGCTGATCAGGATCAGGCTCTTCTGTTACTTGGTGTTTCTTGCTTTACTTCAGATTTAATGCTCTCTCTCACCCAGCTGACATTTTCAAACTCCCCTGCTCAGTGGAGCGTTCCCAACCTTCTCCTGCTCTCAAGCCCAGCAGAGGCCTCTGAGCCACCCTCGGCTGCCCATGCATGGAGCATTCATGGCCCCATAACCTCTGTACTCAGACTGCACCATGTTCTGGTTTATTTAAATATGTGAGTTGCTGCCTCTGCTCTTATTTCCTTACAGTGGTTCCACTTCACTTGTATCCCTCCCACTGTTTTCATCACTGTTCCTCACGATAAGCCATCTCCTCCAATTCTGTAATTCTCCCTTACAAACCCTTGTTGCAAAAGAGGATGAGAAAAATAGGAAATGTTGGGATTACCTACTAGACAGAAATTCCAGTATCTTGGCAGATCTGTTGCTGATCTTTTCAATTCTGACAGAAATAGGCATGAGTTTTCCTGTCATTTGCCAGAACGCATGAGAAACAAGGTGGAGACCAGGGTGTCTTTCCCCGGGGCACAATTAGTAACACAATTTGGTAGTTGTTAGCCAGAGCACCATTTGAGACTTCGATTTCAAATACACGATAGCTCAGTTTCCATCTGAAGCAGCCAACAAACAAGCAAACCAGAAAACATTACCCATAATGCTTTATCTTAATACTTTTTTTTTTTTACTTGCCTCAGAAACAAAAAACAGAGGCCACGGAGCAATATGTTGAAAAAGTTGAACCATACCAACCTTTGAAGAATCACATACAAAATACTATTTTAAATAAAAAAGTATGTGTTGCACTTTGGACCAGGTTGCCAGCTGATGTAAAACAGTTCAGCTCCTTTAATCATATGGGGCTATGCCAATGTACATCAGCTGAGGATCTGTCTAATAATAATATGTGAAGCAGGGCTTCACCACATACTGTACTGAATGTTGGAAAACATCCTGTACTTAAATGCATGCAGCTATTTAACTCAGAGTATGAGACTGGCCACATTGTTTGACATAAGGGTTAGTTTTCAGATAGTGAAATTTCAGTTGCCAGGTGCCAGAGGCAATTTATCAGACACTCATAAAATAAAGATCAAAAAGCCCATCAGTCTCCCACTGCATCTGGGATCTAGGAAGGAACACTTACAGCCCCCTATCCTTTAAACAGCTCTCACTTAAAGAGCTCACTGTTTATAATAACAAGAAAAGGAGAAAGGGGTCAGGTCAAAACCAGCAGAACAGCAGGTGGTGTTATAAAGTTTTTTTCCACAGTTAAAACTTTTGTGAAATAGTAGTTCAAATGTACTCATACAAGCCTGTTTCATATTTTTAATTTGTATTTTTAGATAATTTTTGGCTATTAGAATACAAGTCACAAATGACTTGACCTCTTTTTCTCTGCTGCTTACTTCAATATGTTACAAAAATAATCCTGAATAATTTCCTTTCATGCTTCCCTTTTGACTCAAAGCCCTTGTTACACACTACTGAACTCAGGTTTTAGATCCAGAACCAAAATTCCTCCAAAGTTCAAAGGGGTTTCTGAGCAGTGTTCCCGTTCATAACCAGCTTAGCTGGAATGGTGCAAGATGAGAAGTTTGGATTCAGATCTGAACCGTACTATTATTTAATATTTAGCGAGCACTCGCACTCGGTCTTTGCTGAAGTCAGAGGTGTGAACCTTGCCTTCTGAAAAGTTTCAATGATGTCAAGGCTCTGGTGTTGCCCTCAGGTCTCCTCGGTGGGAGGGGAGAAGCATCTCCCCATGTTCAAGGAATGTGTCACATTCTGGTTTGAGTCCATCTCTTACGACACCCTTCCTCAGAGTCAAAATAGCCAGTCCCCATCAGGTAAGAATTAGCCACACATGCTGAGAGTCGTCATCAAAAGCTCACATAAGAACATCCCTCAAATGAGATAAAGATAACATACATCGCTATTCCAGAGGAGTCAGTGAGTGTCCCATGCAAGCCTCATCTCTAGTCTGCAACTAACAGTGACAAGCTGATAAATTTGATCTACTAATTAAAATATAGCATTACTACTGAGAACACAAGATCAGAAGAGATCTCCCCCTGATGTTCTAAACACCTCTATGAAGTATGGATCATACACAGCTCCCAGAGACCTCAGCATTTCATGGCATTGAACACACTGGAGCAGAGGGAATGGAATTTGCCTTGACTAATTTTAATCTCTTAATTTAGGTACCTGTCCAGGCTCTGTGTATAGTAAATGGAAAGAAGAAGGTATCTAAATTAATATCCCAACTACGGTCCAACTCAGACATTCTGCATCATCCTCTAGAGGCGCTTGCCTCCATCAGTCAGCCTTGGGAGCACTGGCTCCCACATGAAACACCTGAATTAGATCCTTACTACAGGCAATGTGAATGACCTCCCTGACACAAACACAGTCTTCTGTAGTGTGTGCTGTTTGCTCCTGCATCCTTTCAGAAGTGTTCTCTGTTGCTGTTACCTCCACCGAGTCTAACAGTTTCTTCATCACTGCATTGATTAATGGCCAATTGTTGGGAACAGAAATGCCTCCAAGTTCACAAACACAGTGCTCATCATTTTTCAAAAATGTAAACGTTGTCAACAGTTACTGCACAGAGATATTAAAAATCCATGGGAAAGAAGTGGTGTGTCTTGGATGCAAAAGTAAAACTATTATTATTGTTTGCTGGCAAATGCGACTTTTTTAATAGTGACCACAATATTGTTACTAGACATCAGCATGCACTGAGGCTAGTACCCCCTAATTTTCTCACTGCTATCAAGCTTCCTAAACACCTTGTCCCAGAAATCATTTTTCTACTCCAAAACATGAGTCAGGTCTCCCATCTGCTTTGGACATCCATTCAAAAAAGCTTACTTGGCCTTAATCCCAGTCACTGAATTCTGTGTGGTATCCAGTATAGTGTATGCATTATTTTGAAATGCTGTAATATTGACTATGTTATCTTTGCTTTATAGCTGTGATCCCATAGAGCTTTCCTTTGCATTTCCAGTGTTCATTTCCCAGGCAGTTTTATAAAAATGTAATGAGGTGCTATTATTAAAGCCTATTAACTTAAACAGGCTTGTTGCCTGATGAGAACTCAATTTTATTTTCCTTAAGCAGCAGGCCAGATTGCAATCAAGTAGTTTCTCCAGTGAGTATCCCAACAAATTCATCATCCTATTTCTTAGTCTGAGATAATGCCACAGTAGAGACCAGGCCAAAACTTTCCTTTTTCGAAGTTCCAACAAAGGCATATTTACTCTTTTCACGCTAATTGGCTGTAGTAAGGTAATTTTTTCCTTCATTTCATTGTTTCTTCTCCTGTTTTTCAACTTTATTCCCAGAAATAACACTGAGATATTTATGGATTGTGCTGAGCTCATGGGTTTTGATTAAGATTTCTACATAACTGAATAATTTCTTTAATTTATGTCTTCTAGCAGGACTAGAATTAGGCTTGTGCAGCATGTATAGGCATGAGACCACACAAAGGAGGAGGCTTTGCATTCCAGGTCACCATCTCCAGAGGCCAGAGCAGAGCAAGGGCTGCCAAATTGGTTAGATGGGCCCCAGCTCCGCCCTGCAGCTGTCAAAGCCCTCCCACGCACTGACAAAGTGAGATTTTCCCACCCTTCTCTGACCTCCAGAGATGTGCCGAGTATGGAAACCTGCCCAAAGCACCAAGGTGTTAGGCATTTTTGCTAAACAGGGCTGGAGGAGGTGAAAGACCTTGCAATGAAAGCACAAGGTTGTCTGGCTTCACTTCCTAGTCCTGTTGCACATTGCCTGGGTGACCTTGCATTTCACTCCCTCTATTTCTATTCTGTTTTGACTTTGTGTTTCATAAAGCATGAGAAGAGAACTTCTAACTGTGACTAGTGCAGAAATATGGCAATCAAACTGTGCTCAGGTCACCAGCATACTTTGTAAAAACAGTGCAAAGTTTAAAAAAAGAGGGGATATTTCCAGTATAGACTAGGAAATGCAAACAGCAGATTCGTTATGAGATAATACTGTACATTTTGCAAATATTAATAATTCAGCAGCTAGGATATGTGATTCTGCTCTTACTCACCAAAGATGATATTTCAATCATACTGGGCTCCTGAGAAAATATTTTCAGCCTGAATCGCAAAGAACAACATCTTCTGGCACTGTAAATGTCTCATGAGATTCCTTAATTGATGTACTTGTGAGTGTCCAAAATGTACAGATTTTTGGAAAGCTGCTTTCATTGAACTCGAATTCATCCCGAATTTCCTTGGCACCCATCTCATGATATCTGAGGTGATTTAACAAGCATTTCACAAATACCAGACCTAAGAGAAAAGTGCTACTTCAAGTTGCTCAGTGGATAGGACATTAATGAGATGGCTGAGCAAGCCTTTCATGGCAGCCCTTTCAGGCAAGGATCCAGTGAACCTAATGTGGGCATCTAGTCTACAACATTATATTCTTAAGGGGGCAGTCACTCTAAAGGAGGTTTCTAAATTTCCCGCGCAGTCAATGGGGAAAACTTAGTGCCTTTGAAGGTCTCTATTGAGAGACTCAGACTCCCTAATTTTAGGCACAATAGAATGGACTCCCTCTAGAGCAGTCACAGGTTACCAAGGCAGGTGAGACCCACTTCACCAAATGAAAGTTGACCTAGTTTTATGAAAGGCCTTTCTATGATACCAAAGAGTACCACTTCACATATGAGTCTCTCATATCTATTTTTTAGCTTGGCTTTGCATCTCCTTAAACCAGCTAAGAAGCCAGTTCTGAACAGAGCAGCAAAACCTTCAGAGTATCAAATTTAGATCTCTATCTATGATTTTCCTGCATGCTAAAGCCAGAAGAGACCATTATGATCACCTGATCTGTTGTGTAACACACTACCTACATTTTCTCTCATAATATATTTTATGATAATATAGTGGATTTTTAAGGAATTCCTTTTTAATTAAACACTTTAAAACTCCACGTTTCCTTAGCTAAGCTGCTCCAAACTTTCAATAATTATAGCACAGATCAAGTTTCGCATCTCATTAACTTGGAGGAGTACGATTTAAAACAGAACTTGTGAGATTACCACTTCTATGCGCATTGGTGTGCAGCTAGATAGCAAAATATATGCCTACATATAAAAATTGACATATCTATTTCTGATGTAAACCCTGTCATTAAATTGAGTCAATTATTCCTTTTTGCTATTCAAAATTCTACCAATTCCTCCCAGTACAAGCCAGGTTAAGATCTTGGCTGCTTCTTTCCACTGGCTCTGTGATTTTCTCATCTCTAGCTTTTCCACTCATTAAAGACATAGCTAAATTCTCTTTTCCCTCCTGTCCCTCTCTGCCCCCAAATCCCTTCACCAGCGTGTCTGACATGTCTTATCATGTCAGAAGCAAGCTCCTTACTCACGTCAACCAAAGCTCTGGAACACAGTTCCCACCTACCTCTGAAGTCTTCCCTCTGCCCATTCTCACGGTCTCTCTCCAAGCACCTCCCAACCCGTTAGCCTATCTGCTCCAGTTGGCTCTTTTCCTGCTCCCTGTGGTCCTCAGGACCTGCCAGCTGGCCTGCTCTCTCTTCTTCCTCAGAAAATTAGACACTGTTGCTGTCCCCACTACCTAATGTGGAGTCAGGTTCATGTAGCCCCATCTCAGCAGGAGAGCTCTAAACTCATCTTTTTTCTCTTGCCTCGCTGTTGACACTATTTCTGGGGCCAGACTCTGGCAAAAGAAAATCAAAAAGTTGTGCACAGTTCTGATTAAAGGCATAACGAACTGGCTCATGAACATCAGTTGCTGGATGGACCCTAAGTTCCTTGACGGTTTTATGAACACATCACCAAACACTGATTTGCCTGTAGCTCCAAGTCTTCAGCCTCTTGTTTGGGAAGCAGAAGCATCTGAGTTCTACACAAAGCTAGTGAAAAAAATTCCAGAGTTGTCACAAAAAAAGGGAAGAATTTTCTGAAAATATTGCCAGAAAAATATTTAATTTACAAAAAAAAGCTGCCCTTCTCCCTCCACAGTACTTGAAAGTCAAAACTGGTCATGCAGTTTGGTTGTAATGTCTTAAGTAGCCACTGATTTTTTGTTTCAGAGTGTTAATATCTAGTTTACAAATTGCCAAGTGTTGAACTTTAATGATACGGTTATTTAATGTTTCTAGACAAAGGGAATTACTTTTCTCATATGTTATGGGAACTAATCATCATGGGAACAAAAGGAAAAGTTGGCTACTGAACTAGAGGAACTAACAGATCCATTACTTTCCTGGAAACGTTTCCTTTTACTTGGCTAATGTGCATTATGAGCTAATGATAATGCTGCACATGCCTATATGGAAGGGATGACCTCTTTGTGTCTATGAGCAGACAGACAAAAATCTCCATTTCAGACACCACACAGCACACTACTATATTTTAGCGTATATTTACATGAGAACTGGGTGCTAGGACAGCTCTGAAATTTCCAAATTGCAGATGGTTCATGTCTGGGCCATTCAGCGTACAGCCCACACCCATTTATAGGGACATACCCACACGTAAAAAGCTCTGTTCTTTGAATATCTTTCTCATCCTTTTTGATTATCTACACAGGAAAGTTGTCCTCTTAGAAAAATTATTTTCAAGCCTTCTTCTGGGAGTGAACTTCATTTCATTTGGCAGATGTAAATGAAAAGCAATTTAATATCCAGTTACCCCTGTGCCTTTCTCCCAGATGGTGTTCTGAACCTGTGTTGCATTTATTTCCTCCGTTCTGACAGAAGCAGCTCATTCTTACTTGTACCAACATCATCTTATTTTTGACACCCATGATATGTTGGAGCATTCAAAGAACTCAGTTCAGCCTTTTTTTTGTTCCCAATCCATGGGGAAAATTTATCTCATTCTAGAAGTGTTCCTCTCCCTTCTTTCACTCCCTCCGTCCACAAGCACAAACAGAGGAGAGGAGAAATATCTGGTAACAACACAGGACAGGATGGGAAAATTACTGTATGATTATTACCGTGTCCTTCAAGGCTTAAATGGCACTACATGTCCTGCAGAGGAAAAGTACTCCAGGCCTACAAGACTTTTTACACCTCCACACCTCCTAGTTTGAAGCATCACTGTGCTTCACTGAGGATAAAGGGAGACATTTTTTTTTTTAAAAAAAAACATACTTAAAAGTCATTTTGGTGCTGAATTTCCTCTCTCATTATCAAATCACACAAATATGCTGTGATGCAGATCCTGCTGATTTTTGAAAACTTGCTTTGTCCTTCAGGCTCCTAACCATCTTCTAGGGCAGGATCTGTGGGCTCTGAGACTGAAGCGGTATCATACCTTTTGTAAAGAAATACATTTTTGGGAAGGTATTATGCAGGAGGACAGTTAAACACGGGCTCCTGAATTCTTCGCGGGGGGGGGGGGGGGGTCGCGCTGGTCTTCGAATGCA
>NW_008794014.1:1065134-1098200 GCF_000699145.1 Aptenodytes forsteri
CTGAGTTTTTGGGGGGGGGGGGGGGAGGGCTGCACTGGTCTTTGTATGCCAGCAAATAACTGAGATGAAGCATGGGACAGTTAGGTTTTCTGTTATGCCAAATTCTGTATAGAAACGAGAGATTAGGGTAAGGTACTATGTGAAAAGCTGCAGGCTTTACTTTCTGGTTTGGTCCCTGATTTAAAGCACTTGTGAGTCAATTTTTTCTGGAAAACACAGAAAGAAATTTTTATTCTGCTTGTTGATTGACCACCTCTGGCCCAGGACAGTAAATGAAATACCGTTACTCTTGGATTATACCCAGTTTCACCATCACTGATTGATCTTCCACTGAGAAATCAGCACAAAAGGCTTGTCGTCTGCTACTGCTTGGCAGAGAGGAGATAGCGGTGTCAGGATGGGACCGTTATGTCAGGAAGGCAAAAATAGACTTCTGAGAGCAACTCAGATTTAATGTTAGTTTTGTAATTCACCCATGGTGCTACGTCCTTTATAGTTGGGAACGCTTCATTAAATACCATGCATTGTTTAAAAAGCAGTTTGCCAACTTTTTTTTCCCTTTTCTTTTAAGTCTAGAGCCAGCAAAGTAACCGCTTTCTAGACAGCACAGATAGTTTAACTTCAGTAAATGTACTAATGCTGATAGTGTCAAAGAAGAAACACGTCTCTGACAAGGACTGAGCAGAGGCTGCACAGCAGATAAGGAAATTATTTTTTAAAATGAAGCCAGAGGAAAATGGAATAAAGATAAAAGAGTAGTCAAACACTTTATAGTTGGGTTTTTTTTTCCAAGTGACAGAAATCCACTGGATTAATACAAAGTCAACAGGACTGCCCCACTAAGGAACAAAGTTATCTTGAGACTTCTTTATCAAATGAAACATTCTAAGACTCTGTTTTAATTAAAAGCATTACTTCTATTTTTTACCAAATGCAATCTTCTATTTGGCACAGCTTTAATAACAAATGGCAGGTATTTAAACAAATGGGATTTTAGCTGTGGAAGAGGGACGATATCTATCCATTTGGTTTGTTTAGAGTCCATTCACACCTTGACTGATGTCTATAGGTCTTGCACAGATGCAGCAAGGCAACTGCATGTTTTGGTTTGTGTTGTTTGTTCTCTCCTACATAGTAGTGACTTGATATCGTATCGCACCAGCAGAAACCTTCATACACAATGCCACTCTCTCCCCCTTCTGGTAGCTAGAGCAAGGCTGGAAGCAGCCCCAACAGTGATGAACAGCTGCAGAATTGTCCCTTCTCATGTGACACAAATCACATGTGCTGTGTTAATAAGGAGTTAGTTCTTTTAATTCTTCCTTCGTTTTCTCCCCCACCTTCCTCCCCCTCACTGGCAGGTTTGCCCCAGCCAGGCACACCTGGGCAGTCCCATGTCTCTTACCACCTTTGTACTGCGGAAGCAAAACTGTCCTGCAGTCCCCTACTGCAGAAAGGTACAGGTTTAGCTGTGCCATTCAAAATGTACATTCTGATTCAAAGTAAATACCTAGTTACTTCAGTAGTTAAACTTCAAGTACTATTTTGGAGAAAAGCGTGGGAATTGAGATTTGCTAGATGTGCCCCAAAGGAGAATTTGTCTGGTTTCAGATTGTGAAATACTCCAGCTTCTGGTATTGTTGTTCCTTTTTATTTCACAGAGTAAACACATATTGCTACTCTGACGTGCCTGGTCCTTCAAATGTTAACACACAAGAATAAACTTTTATGGTTACATGGATCAAAGGGTTGCACAAAATTAAGAACATGCATTAAGTGTTTGCAAGATCAGGAATGTAATCTACTGTGCCCAAAATAAAAATTCGGAGAACTTAGAGAAAACTTTGTAGAGACTTTCTTCATCTTGAATTCAGATGAATAGGTTAGAATGGCCTAAAGCTGAATAGGAAACCTTTGAGTTTCATTCTGCCTCATGAAATTTCTGTCTAAATCGAAGAATAAACAACTTACAGAAAATGAAATTTTGGTTCTGGCTCTGCAAAGTGAATGTCTGTGCTTAACTTTATGAACAAAACCTTTGATGTCTGTGGGTTTACTGTATAATGGTTTGTCACACACTGGATCTGAGTGACTTACTTATGGCTTGGCATACTTAAATGTACTTTTTTGCAGAGCACTAAAAGCAGTCATTGGTCTTATATGCGTAAGTTAATTTTCATTCTAAGGGATTTTTTAAATACCTGGATTTTGTTAAGCAATCCATAATATAACAGTTCTCTCTTGCAGTTGAAAGACACAGCTTCTCCAGCACTAGCTGCTGTACTTCACATATATATAATATTGCTATCAGCTGCCTATTGACTTAAAAATGTTTGATTTCTCTCTCTCTCTCCTACTTAGCAAGATTAAAGGCTTAAATGTTCTGTTATACCATACCATACCGTATGTTAAGAGGAAAGACTAATTTTGGCTGCCTACAACATTCCAAGCCCTATTTAAATAATATTAGCTAAAAGCTCAACTTGTATAAATGCTTAAATCTGCAGATGTAAAGCTTTGACTAACAAAGTCCTTTAAGGACCAAAATCTGCAATTTACTGCTTTTGAAAGGTCTGCCATGCTCCAGGGAAATGTACTGTTTCTTGGTGGAGTCCTGGCAGGGCTTAGCGATGTATTCACAGGATCCGTTCACACCCACTGAATTTCACTTAGGAAGAGATCTACGCAACTCCCCTAACCACATCATTCTGATGGTTAAAAAGCTTGCAATTAAAGCTTTTCACTTGCTTAGCTCACAGACAACTACAAGCAAATGCTTCCATTCTTTCTGTATTTTGTTTCTCTCGCTATTAAACAGGGCCTTCATGAAGGCTTTCTGTCTGCTGGGTGAGCTATCATGCCACGCAAGCGCATGGGTGAGAGATGAGCAGAACTGCCGACATAAGTCAAATGCTCACATCTGTCCAGAGCTGGAAGGTCAAATTAGACAAATCAGCCCTGTAATAAGACATTCTCTGTGTAAGGACAATTAAACAGTATATATACTAAGGGGAGATGATCACATCCTCATCAATTGGAAGACTTCAGTACCTTTTTACAATGTGTTTTCAGGCAGCTGCTGGGATTAAGGTTATAGGTATAAACTTAAGGGCTCACGGTTCTCTTCTGGGTGTAGATTCAGTAAATCTCCATTCCCAGAGTTTGGGGGGTGTGGGCTGCTGCAAGAGGCGAAGAGTATCAACTGTTCTGGGCTCAGACAGCGGCCGTGTTTCATCTCATGCTTCAGCTTGTTGCCTGAAGAAATCAGAAAAATATTTTTTCCATCCCGATGAACAACTTCAAGAGCTCTTCTCTTTATTTGCTTATTTTCAGTTTAGCTAGTGGGTTGTTATTTTGGGTTGTTTGGTTTGGTGCATTTCTCCTCCCTCTGCGACATTACACATTGGCTGCTGCTGGAGATGCGGCAGCCTTAGGACTGAACAGCACTCTGCGAGGATACAGAGGATTCCCTTGGCCAGCTGGGTCTTCTGCATGAAAATTAATGCACTGACATACACAGAGAGTTAGGCTGAATTATACAATCATCCTATCTAGCATTAAGCCTTGTGAGATATATATATAAATTCACATATATAGGTATTAAAAATTATAAATAGAATGCCATTAAACTCTGATGTTTTAATAATTATTATTTTAAAACAAGAAAGAAAAATATAAAACCTATGAACGTTATAGCACATCCTTTTTTTTATCCGGTTAAGTTATGCTTAAGTAAGCATAGTAACTACAGTGAAGTATTACGCTTGCTTAAGGACTCCTCTTTCCATACAGATTCACTTGCCATTCCTTCCATATCTTAACTGGATGCTGTATCTGCCATGCTGGATGACTGATCCACATCTATCTCATGTGCATGTAAGTTACCATCATTAGTTACGGATGAGATCACGTCAACGATCACAGGAAGCCCATTAATTACTCTGAAATTGCTTCAGTCTTTCACTAGAAGTCGATCCAAAGCTCCGCTTTGGAGCATAAACACATCCTTATGGATTTTTTCTCTTAAAACTTATGTCTTGCTTACAATGAAGTTCTGAGGGTAAGCAGCAGCCAATTGAGTTTTAATGTGGCACTGCAAATATATGTGTTCCACTATGCCTTGTAAGCACGAAGCACTCCAGCTGATGATCTACATCAGACCATACATATGGCAAGCATCGAGAAGCTATTAAACCTGCTGCCTTGAAGAAAACAACACCAGCAAACTCTGATTGTATTAGGCGTTGCATACAAATACCTATTTCCATTTTGGTACAGGAATTATACAATGTATTGACTCTCCTCTCACATCTGGACTTCTTGGCCATTAAATACCTTCCAGCCCAGCCCCAGCCACATGTGGTGGGTCACCCTTTAGATCCCACCTGTCTGGGCCAGTCCATTTGTATACTTCATTGTATAGCCAGAAAGCTACTATCAGGCATTTCGTCAGGCTACCTGAGATTGTTCCCAGGAAGGTGGGAGGTGTGTTGATCAGAGAAAACACGTTTCTGGCCACTCCTGAGAATCTTCTTTACAATTAACAGACACAAACACAAATTCTGGTTTCTTAGGGAAACAATCACTAGGGGCTACTGCAGAACAGAGAGATACAATCATGCCTTACATTACACATTAGCATCATACTACACATTGAACAATTCTACCCAGTCAGATTGTGTTTGAAATTTCTGTGTGTAGTACTTTCCAGCTTTCTCACAAGTACTGAAACAGATCTAAGCACCCACTGTATTACTGTTTTGTTTTAAATTAATTGGATATGGTGGGTTTTGAGTGATCTGCAAGAAGACCAATGACTTTGCTTCCCATTTAAATTAATGACTTTAAAGGACCATATTTGCGCTCAAATCTGTGCCTTAACTATTCATTATTGGATATGTTGTCAGTTACCTACTTGCTTTTCTGGATTTTCTACAAATTCTTCATACCTGGTCCTCTAAATCATGTAGTACTTGGCTTGGTAACTAATATTTTTCTTTGCTTAAAAAAAACGAAAGACATCTACAGTCATGTGATGGTCACCATGCTTGAATAACACTGCCAAGTGAAAAAATACTACTAGAATCTCAAAAAGATCTCTCATATTTCAAATACCTAGATGTATTACATTCCCAAAAGGATTAGGAGCTTCAAGGGGATAAAAAACCCCATCTACTGATTCAGCTAGGCATGATGTGCACAGCAGAGGCTGACCAGAACAGGCTCAGCATTACTGTAGCAGCAGATGCTGTTGCCAGAGGAGAAAAGCTGGAAAGGGGAAAGGAGGCTGATGAGTACCACTTCTCATGGAAAATTTTTATATGCTTCCTTCCAAAGCCCAAATGTGTGTGCTCTGGAGCCTCTGAAGGACATTTCTACACTGCTCACATCCACTGATGCTCTATTTGAAGGGTCCAAACAGGGCTTGCTTCCTTTCTATCTAGGGAGAAGCTTCACCCCTTTGGTAAGAAGCACCAAAGGCATAGGTTTGTTTTATGCTGAGTTCTTTCTTTACCTATGGCAAAGATATAAGTTTATCTAACAATGGTCTATTATGACATGTCAAAGTCATAGGATTATCTTAGGCTGGGCTGTTAGGGTATCCTGTGCTGATCTATGTCAGCACTGTGTTAACTTGCCGCCAGTTTTAGAGGTGCTTTGGACTCTGATAGCAAGACACAGGATGGGGGACAGAAAAACGAATTGAAAACAAAGACAGGGCTTTTTTTAGGGAGTAAAAGGCAATCAATAGCAAAACAGATATTTCTGGTGATAAAAAAGTTTTTGGAAACCAGCCTTTCTTACTCTAACGTATGTGTAAGAAGAACCTTGGAGTGGTTCCGCTTCATCTATATACCTCCCACTGTTTTCATCACTGTAGCTCGTGACAAGCCCTCTCCTCCATTTCTGTCAGTCTCCCTCACAAACCCTTATGATCTTTCCTCCTTTTATGGTTTTATGCTTTTAAATTGCTCTAAGTCTGCTGGTAACGGAGAATGCCTAAATGTATAACAGATACACCCATTCACCTTGGGATGAATGTTTTATCGGTTCGGATGTCATCATATTCCTCACAATCACATGTTCCTCCCTCCAACACATATGGCAAGCAGCTGTATCATATGGGCACTACTCTTAAAGTTTAAACCTGGGAGACTCAGAAGTTAAAAATTAAAACAACAAAATAAAAACTGTCCTCTTCTTAGAGAGTGCTACTTTTAATCAATGCAGAAGCAAAGAAGATCAATAAGAAAACAGAAATTAAACAAGGAATAGTATTTCCCTGTCTTCAGAAGATGCTATTCCAAAGGAAAGGGCACTATTAGCCCCAGATCTGTGTCCAAAGGTGCTCAAGAAATGGCCCAAGTTTCTGACCCCATCTTCTCCAATTTTTGTTGAAGAAAGAGGAGTGAACATTTGCATCTGGCATAGTCAGGCAGCAGAGTGCTCTAAAAATAACATCCCGTGTTTAAGTAGCACTTTTCATTCAGATATCTTAAAGCCTTTACAGGGATGGATAAGATATATCATCCCCATTTTACAAGACAGAAACATCAAGATACTATCGAGTTAATTCACCTGCCCAAAGATAACCCTTAATTTCACCTAGGGGACAGGATGAGATTTATGGCAATCCAAGAAGCTGAATCCTGTTCTTCCATTCACTCATTCTCTCACATTTCCCCACTGAGGCACATTTCATGTTATGCGATGAGGTAGAGGCCATAGGACTGTCCAGGGCACCCTTCTGCCATTCACACCACAGCTGCGTCTGGCCCCCATGGACTAATAATGCCCCATGAAGAGGGGCATTAGTGAATAAAGGCAGAACTGCTGAACGCTTAGCCTGCAGGAAAGCTTCAAATCACAAAATGTTCACCTAAACTTTCTCCCTTAAAGACCATGAGCAGAGATTGCCAAGACTGCAGAGATTGCAGAGTCTGAAACAAAGCCTTTACCTATTGCAAGCTCTTGGCACAAATTACTCAATACAACAGGAAATCCTATCACACAGCAATGCATAACAGTGTAGCGCCTGGTTGCAAAGAGCTTGCCTCCCACTCACATGGCCATCAGGGCAGAAACCTTTCAGCATGATTGCACAGCACATAGCAATCAGCCAATGTTATATTTAGACTGAGAAGCCTTCTTTCACTCCTGCTGCACGGAGAGACTGGAAATTGCATTGCATACAAACCCCAGAATTAGCTCCTTGACTTCATTCGCTCCGCTAACATACTGCTTGCTTTCTCCTTCTCTCCTAATGTCCTGACTTTTGTCAGCCACAACAAAAAACTTTTTCTCTAGTTGAAATGGGAGTGTGGTGGGTGGGTATTTTATTGGCACATCTATCCATTCATGCTGGAGCATTATTGATACATTCACATTTACTGACAGATTTTTTTCTTTTCTCCTTTTTAAACTTTAAAAATCTACCAGTTCCAAGATACTACACCTTCCGTTTACAGCAATGCCCTAGCTGTGGAAATGCAACCTTCATTTATTTTTTCTCACTAAGAAAAATATTTCATGCCTTTTTGCTATTTGGTTTCAGTTAATAGGAAAAACAGCCCCAAGAGATACTGAAGACTAGTGAGCATCAGGCAGAACCAATCATGACCACCACTTTTCAGGATAAGCACAGGAACAGATTTAATCAGAACATTTTCTCTCTTCCGAAAGCTTCCCTGCTACCATTTCCAATGGGACTGTTCATGGTAGTCTACAGCAATCATTATTAAGAAAATAACACATGCTATTCCAGCTCACATTACCATGGGGTGTGTCGTAGCTGAGCTGCTTACTCTGCTGCTCACATTGGTGCTGTTTATCATAGAATCATAGAATCACTGAGGTTGGAAAAGACCTCTAAGATCATTGAGTCCAACCGTCGACCCAACACCACCACCCACTAAACCATGTCCCTAAGTGCCTCATCTACTCGCCTTTTAAATACCTCCAGGGATGGGGACTCAACCCCTTCCCGGGGCAGCCTCTTCCAATGTTTAACCACTCTTTCAGTAAAGACATTTTTCCTAACACCCAATCTAAACCTCCCCTGGCGCAACTTGAGGCCATTTACTCTCGTCCTATTGCTAGTTACTTGGGAGAAGAGACCGACACCCACCTCGCTACAACCTCCTTTCAGGGAGTTGTAGAGAGCGATGAGGTCTCCCCTCAGCCTCCTTTTCTCCAGGCTGAACAGCCCCAGTTCCCTCAGCCGCTCCTCAGAAGACTTGTTCTCCAGACCCCTCACCAGCTTCGTTGCCCTTCTCTGGACACGCTCCAGCACCTCGACATCCTTCTTGTAGTGAGGGGCCCAAAACTGAACACAGTATTCGAGGTGCGGCCTCACCAGGGCCGAGTACAGGGGCACGATCACATCCCTACTCCTGCTGGCCACACTATTTCTGATACAGGCCAGGATGCCATTGGCCTTCTTGGCCACCTGGGCACACTGCCGGCTCATGTTCAGCCGGCTGTCAACCAGCACCCCCAGGGCCTTTTCCGACAGGCAGCTTTCCAGCCACTCTTCCCCAAGCCTGTAGCGCTGCATGGGGTTGTTGTGGCCAAAATGCAGGACCCGGCACTTGGCCTTGTTGAACCTCATACAATTGGCCTGGGCCCATCAATCCAGCCTGTCCAGGTCCCTCTGCAGAGCCTTCCTACCCTATTATCATTTAATATTTTTTATCTTGCTATAGTGCCAACAATTGCCCAGTGTCAAAAGCCCTTTGGAGATAGCTTAAATAGACCTTCAGTTACGAGTTTGGTTTGGAAGGTTTTTATCCCTGAAAATGGAAATGCTGTGAAGCTATACTGATAATTTCACACATGTAGCCTCCGTAATATAACAGATCACCTTCCTGGTAGGGCTGAGATGGAGAGATGTCAGGTGGCGGAGGCCAGAATCCCTTCTTCGCCATATCAGTAACCAGGACATCATCACAGAACATGGCAGGAGGCTTCTTGGAGAATGCCAGCATAGGAAAGGGAATCAAAATTCGAAACAGTTGTGAACCAGTAGGATATCCAGCAGAAGTGCTCAAATTGGGAAGTGGCCAGGACATGGAGACTAACAAGATAAATGTGCAGAATATGCTTGCTTTATTTCTAACTCATCTCTGTATTTCCCTTTCTCCCCTGCACATTTATTGCTGTTTGATGGTGTTTTCCAATAGCACTGTAACTTTTCAACATACAGGCCAATGTCCCATAGTGTACAAATAAGAGACCGGTGAAGCCTGGTTTTTGAATACTTCCAGATTTCTGGGTGTATCCTTCCATTGTTCATCTCAATAAGCATGTAATACTGGGATGACAGAATGGAGCAAGGGCTAGGAGATGCCGAAGGGAAGTGTAGCCACCCAGTGGTCGTTCAGCGCTAAGTTACACAGCAAGTGCTGCATGGAGCCCGAAGGAGTTACTGTGGCTGTTCCTTAAAGCTGTGAAAGAGTCCATCTGCAGAAAGAGCACAGGATGCAGAATCACTTTTTACACCTTAGTGACTATATTTTGGCTTCCATGAGATGAAAGGAAGGACTTCAAAACTTTAACATGTCATCCTATTAGTCAGTTTATCTGTGAGCAAGAAAATTGCTATACAAGAGAAATATATAATATTCCTACGATGTTATTTCAAATTTGCATTCCAGTAGTATCAACAAGCCCCAGCTGAGATCAAAGCCTGATGATCAGGGATGATATTGTAATTTCTAATGAATGGCAGCTTTGTCCTCAAAGATTTTAAAATCAGACTGACAAGAAATGAAAAATCGGAAGTGCCACTAGTCCTCTAAACCAGAAGGGATACCTACCCACAAAGAGTTTATGTGGCTTTCAGGGTGACCCCAGGAGGCGGTGGTTAATCGATGAGGTGAATCTCTGTGTCCTGTGTTTCAACCTAATGCCATTGTCACATAGCTTTATTTCCTGCACTGTGCATTCTGTATTGAAATGCTCACTGATTTAAATTCACACCGCCTTTCATTTTCCAGGTGGCTATTAGGGAAATCACAGGAGCTTGAAAAACTGCAAAAAAATTGTATTAGCAACTCAGCTATTGTGAAACAACTTTTTTCTGGTCACAGAAATAGGGTGGCTAGATTTCAGGATTTTTTCTTACGTGCAACAGACAAGCTTCGTGTTTTGGGTTCCAGATGTCTTTGGGCACTGAACTGTCCATAAAGAATATGATATCAAGAACGTATTTCACAGATATGTCATAAGTGATTTTTGTAAAGTGCTTTCAGATGATTACAAAAGAGAGATCATAAAAGACCAGAGAATTAACATTATGTTAGGACATTTGGCCTCAAAGGACTATGACTGATAAAACTATGCATTGTGATAAAGAAAGTCCATTTTTTATTAGGAACGGGCTGATAGTGTCCAGAGCTAGGTTAGGGCTGTAACTTAGGTTTGAGGGCAAATTGGACAAATGCTCAGACATATTAATAGTAATATCCTGAGGCTGATTTCATGAGATTCAGGAATGTCTGAACAGAGAATAGGCCCCTTCCAGCATTGGATCCATCTGCTGTTTTGATGATAAACATAGATACATAAAATAAAGTACAGAGAGGTAGGATTCAAAATTATATTCAGGTCATCTTTACTTTTCAGCTTTAATTGAAAAAACAATTCCAGTTAATTGGAGGTTGCATACTCTGCAGTGTTTCCAACAAATCCTGGAACCTTAATGAAATCTCAGTAGTGAGCAATGAGTAGGCATGTTGAGTGTTGGCCTGTCTGCGGTGAAGTCTTCAAAAAAACCTGATCATTCTTACAGTGACTCTACTATTGCTGAATGGTAAAATAAACCCCATCAACTCAGGCTGAATCATCATCAGGTCAGCATTAAGCCCTTTAAAAAAATCCCTGCATCCTGTCTTCCTTTGCACAGAATTAGCTCGTATAATTGACATATTAAACCTCATTATTCTGGGCACAAACCCATCTCTAATTATTATATTAAAACAGATCTATGTTGGGAGATCTTGAGGAAAGAGGAGATGAACCATAATTTCCCTTGAAGCATCTCCTTCTGGTCTTCGATCACTGTTGGGTACCGGCTGCTGGACTATATAGACAACAGATCTGATCCATTGTGGCAGCTTCTTATGGCCTTCTTCCCAAAGTATGTTAAGCAGAGTTTTCAAATTGAAAAAATCTCCTCTGAGAAGGAAGAGATAAACTGTGTTTACAATTAATTGAAACGTACTGCCTTTATTTTTTTTTCTCCTATGGTGTTCCTAGTAGATAAGATAGTACTATTTGAAAACTCAGAGGTCCTTCCACAAGTTGAATCCCCTTTCCCATTCACATATGTGAATTCTCCTTCCCCAAACAGCTGAATGAATTAAAGCAGCTGTTCTTGAAAAAGCTTATATTTTATATATACATATATCTATAAACAAATCAAGTGGCAGCATCATTCTCAGGAACAAGTTCAGAGTCTTAGGAACCTGTTCACAGATATTTATGTTCCTTATTCAATCAGCTCCTGATCTGTTGTGAATCCACCTAAGAAGTGGACTTCACTTTATAGCTTGAGGAGTGTTTTTGCAGTGAAAATGTCATGTGAAGCTTGAGAGCTGCAAAGAATAAGGTTCAAAACAGAACATAATAGTTACATAAACCTTGTGAAAAAAAAAAGTAATAGTCCTCAAAGCAACAAAACTAATTCAATCTGATTTCCTGTGGCTTGGGATTTCAAGGATGGATTCTTCAGTACCTCAGAAAGGGTTAACACGACTGACACTCTCTTTCATTCATCACATTTTTACTCATAAGGCAGATTCTTTGACAATCGCATTGCAGCCTTCTCCTCAGACAGGACTCTCAAACAGCCCCTACCTGAAACCTGTAGGAACCTGGTATCTACCACTGTCACATTTGGCTGAAATTAGCCACGAATTTCAAAAGCTTTCAGAGATACAAACAAGTCATTCCATAACCTTTGCTACTATTGGAAATACATAGAAAACCAATGTAAAAAAAACCAAAACCAAAAACCCAAAACCCAAAACTTTTCAAAGAACTTCCTGAGTTTTGGTTCATTTTGTAACAATGTTTGGTGGAAAACGGACCAATAGCAGACTATTTTCTCACAGTCAAAGTTCAAATGGACAAGTGATGTCCTTTTGACTGCTTGTAGAAACCATTATCTGCTAACCTTAAAGATTCAATTTTGCACTCTGCAGAGCTGTAAGCAGTTTTTACTCATGGCCACACCAGGTCTGGCTGCAAGCACTACATTTGCTTCCAACTGAGTAAAGTAAAACTTTTGTGCAAGTATACTTGTACTGAGTTCCTGAATGATGTGCATCAGCGACCAGTGCTTCCTCAGTTGGGACAATAATTAGAAGCGGGGACTGAACCAAGATTCTTGGAAGCAAATAACCCCATTTTTGCATTAATTTCCAATCCAAACCCAGATGCAGCTCTGAATTTCACAAATAAGATCCCCCTCAACAATGAGCAGAACTAAAGCTTCAGACCAGATCCCCCAAATTCAAGGATTTTAAAATCCAGCTCTGTATTTTGTGGTTTGGGCCCCAGTCTCTTTCTAGAGATATTTTCAAAGTTAAAACCTAGTAAGGGGCAAGCAGTTTCTAGTGTTTTTCTAAAGTATTTCTATATATCTTTCAGCTGGTCAAATTATCGTATTTGAAACGCATTTGTAATTTGCTGCGACTGAGTGACCTGCTTGTGAGGCTGTATCTGATCATTTGCAGACCCTGTTAAATAACAGCTTGTGCATGACTTTAGCAGATGGTTTAGCTAACATATAATTTCTATAGGTATATAAAATAACATTTGGAATAAGAAAGCATAATGGCCTCAAGATTCTCTCTTCATTTTTGCAAAGTCATTTGCTTCTAGCTGTTACAGCACAGCAGCAAAGGACCGTACAGTGAAAATTATGATAGGGGTAAACTAAGCTGAATAATAACACTATTTAAGTAACACACCAGAAACTCTACTAATGTGTGTATAAAAACAAGCATTTCACAGATAGCTACAAAGGGGGAGGTCTAACATTTCCAGATCAAGCAAAACAGTTTGATCAGCACTGATTTGGTCATGGGTTTAAATATCTGCAGTCTCCAGAGAAGGTTTATTTTGACATAGTCATCATTAAAGCTGGTCTTTAAAAAACATCCGCAAACAATTCCGTAATTTACTTTCAGGAGATAACATATTTTAAAGGATATGCATTGTCAGAATTAAGAGGCAAGACTTTGCTCAGTGGCGCTTGGATTTCATTCCAGATGATAAAGAAACAATAACTGGTTCACAGCTTATGTTTTTCAGAGTTTGGAGGGAGAGATATTCCAGAGCATAACTTCAGAAGTAAGTACTTATTCACCCTACACTTCATCTGCAGCTGACTGAGGGAGCTGGAGGTCCTGGAGAGCAAGAGGCTACTCTGCAATACCATGAGGGCACTCCACGGTGCACACCCTTGCAATCCTGATCCCAGGATGTGCACCCCAGGTGCATCCGTACAGCAGGGAAGATATGCTTTGCAGTTTGCCCCACGATCTTTCCCTTCAGGGAATAAACTGGAATGATATGTGATATTCTCTCTACCTGTGGACCTGCATTTCCTTTGGAAGGAAATCTTGATGCACAAGCGAATGAAACACAACCCCGTCTACTCCGCTCGCAGAGCTGGAATGAGGCCACGGTGCCGCGTGAACCGAGCCTGCAAGGTTTCGCTGTAGGACCTGTCAGTCCTATCATGTTGGCTCAGCCAAAGAGCCCCTGTGGGAAGTTTCTGCTTTGAATCATCCCTTAGAAGAATCCATCGCTCTCCACCAACCATGGAGGAAACCTAAGAAGACCAGTTTGCTGTGTCCAGAGTTAGCCTTTGTTATCACATTTGTTAATCATTTATCATCTATTAATTACATGGCACTTTGTTCAGCTAATATTAATTCTGCTGTGAACATCAGCGAACGTCTTGCGTGCAGACTTGTGGGTGTTCTGCACGTGTATTAATGAGAGAATATGTCATCCTCCAGAGCAAAATGAATATATATCAGAAAGTTCTGCCAAAATGCCTCCTCAGATGCGTTTTTCTTAAATATTGCAAGCCACAAAAAGGGGATACAACTTTGCAAAAATGCTTACAGTTCCCATTCCAGTTTTTATTTCTGCTCTGCCCTACCTGCTTAAATTCTTTCTCTTAGTATTTAGGATGCCATAATCGTCCATTTCAAACCTAAAGCCAATCCAATATCATTGACATCTGTGAGTGTGGCAGAAAGAATCCCCAATACTGTCAGAAAATAAAAAATAACAACCAACTCCAGTAAATAAAGACAGAGCTTATAAAACTATCAAAACATATAAAACTATCACTGTCAGTCCTACAGCACCCACATACATGAGTCTAATTTATATGAATTGTTCCAAGCCTCATTTACCAAGGAAAATTGCTGTCATAATGGATACATCAGTGAGTTGGTCAGGAACATTTTTGTTCTACTTTTCAAATTAGGATATATTGATTACTTCATACAGCATTTTTTCAAGGGGAAATGTTGGTTTTGGGAAATGGATTGAAAAACATTTGCAAATGTTTTTTGGTGTAACTGAGACTTTGTCTCCAGAAATGACCATTCAATGGCTCAAAATTACTTTCTATAGAGAAAGATAAGCAATTTAAATCACAAAGTATATACTGAAAACAAACAAAATGTTTCCAAATTGCCAAAACAAACTGTTACAGCTGATCTGAACCAAAACCATATCTTCTGGATTTACAGCCCATGATGCTTTTAGATTTTGACTTCTTTGTCCTGATTCAGGACATAAATATTTTTCCATACTGTTACATTTGGCCAGAATGTGAAACCTATTTCCTGCCTGTTTCTTTTTTACTACCATACTGATGGCAGTTCTCCTAGCACAGTCACAGCTGTAAGATATTGGCTCTACTGCAACTGTAAGACTGCTTTTGCTGAGATACTTTATGTCAGTTCCACAGACCCAAAAGATAACTGTTCTGCAAAAGCAACGTTTTTACTTGCTAGGATAACTGTAGATATATAGTTTTACACACACACACAAAAAAATCCCTCAGATCTAGCTTGTATTATGGTGTTAGCTATAAATTTAAGAGTAGATTTTCCCCTATTTGCATCAATGAATCTACTTCACTGAAAGCATTTCTGTAATGCACCAAAGTGCAAAGGGTCTCTCGGGTCCCATGCGGGCAATTTTAACATTAGCTATAATCCATATTTTAATACTTGAATGTAGTTATGGGAGATGCACTAATACCATGGAAGTGGTCTTAAATTTCCCCTATTCCAAACAATGCCAGAATTATTAGATGTTAATAGACTTGCTCTATTCACTCTGCTAATTTTGTGTCCTATTCCTAGTCCCTTTGTGACCTCTTTGTTCCTGCCTCAGTTGCTGTCTCAGAGCATAGATAAGACTGCTTGAATTCCTTCTCTGCTCCAGCACTTGGATGTGGGAAGAGCTGAAGACAGACCACGTACTGTATTCCTTTCCCCAGCTGGGTGTGCTCCTCTCTTTCCCAAGCACGATGCTACAGCAGAGGAGAGTAGCCTTCAGTAGGATTTGATGGCATATCTACAACAAAAAACAGTTTGCAGGCTATTCTTTTATTCTGAGGACAGCTGGCACGGCACAACTCATGTCCGCAAGGGTAAATTTTTTTCTCTCCAAAAGCAGAGTGGCTGTGTTGAAATAGTTTACTGGAAGCCACATCTGCCGCACGAAATCCCCACAGCAGGTCTGGGTATGGTTGGGAAGAGCCCTGCCTGGCACGGCTCCATCGTGCCCAGGAGCACGCTGACAGCAAAGCACTACAGGTAATCATGGGACAGTGCCCGAGTCCTTCCCCAACCTGGTATTATTTACTAATGTGGACCTACCTGTCCAGCCCAGCACCCTAGCAAGAGTGGGAAGAAAGAAAATTTTGCTGGAAAAGGCTTCCAGGACCCCCAGCCAGCAGAGAAAGACTTACTGACACGAGTATAGCAGATGCCAGCCTGGAGGTTAAGCCCCAGAGACAAGTCCCTGACCAACTGGAGGGTGGCAGATTAGTCAGCAGAGAACCAACCCCTGCCCTTATCGCTGGTCCCCTTCAAAGCTCACTGATCCCTCATTTACAACATATAGCAAAGCTTGATGGTGGTGTGATATTTTGTTGGCATTGGTATCATGGAAGACTTGAATGGAATTATTTCACATACTTCCTAAAATATTAACACTGTAATGAATTTCAGCCTACTTGAATGAATACTGGGATTTTTTCTATTGGCTGAGACTTCTCCTTAAGTCTATAAATACCTAAGAGCAAAACTTAATTAATTAATTAATTAATTCTTACGGAGAACTTGCTAATAAAGAGAGGGCAGGGAGCATGAAAGATGGAAGAGAGAGGTTCAGCATTTTTAATTTTGACCCTAGCATTGCCCCTGGACAAACCACTAAACAGTTGAGTTTGCACATGATATAAATTTCTTAGCCCCTTGTGGCTAATGAGAGCTGCAGGATAATGAATCACATCATCACTTCAAAAGATAACATGTACAGCCCTAATGTTTTCAAATTTCATAGAGAAGACATGAGGGCAGTTGGAAACCTGCCAAACTTCGGAACAGTTATTGAGTTATATGCACAGTATCAAGGCATGACACGCGTGGAGGAAAAAACAATGTTTTGTAGAAAGAGACAGAAACTGGAAAATAGTATGTTAATGGATAAACAGACATACAGGGGTCCGTTTTTTTGTTCTGTGACATTTCACAGTCTGGCCGTGTCTTGTGCATGATTAATTAGTCTCCTCCATGTTATGACCCCCACAATGTTTCTGAGATGGTAGACAATTCAGTTCTATTTGCTTTTCCTGTGTGTGTTTCAAAGCTTTTGCAACTGCAGAAAAGATACCGGTGATCTTACATATAAGATCAGCAGTTTCGCACCAGCTCTCTGTATAAAGTAAGCGTATGACCTAATAAAGTTGTGTAAACATACTGTCATAAAATATATGTAATAGCTATTATAATTCGATATATTCTTATCTGTCAACAGGTTTTGGACGGGGCTCTGGGTGTTCCTACGTGGCAGCTCAAGAGGAGGTGGTGGCCAGCAGATCCCTGGAAGGCGCGCTGCCAGCCCTCTGAGTGCTGGCTGCTGATAGAAGAGGGAGCTTTTCAGAGGTGAAGTGAGTGATGCCCTGAGCATGCCTTCTGGGGGTGCCAGCATAGCCACGCGGATGAATGAATTGCTGTGTTTGGGCCTGCTGCATGTGAAGATATCGCTGCTTTCCTGTGTGGCCAGCACCAGCACCGAGGAGTCCACAATGCCATCAGAGGCAAACATGGTAGTTACAAGGAATGCAAATTGTAATAATAGTCTTCTCTTTTGCCTGGTGCTGAAAGACATGGGGTTTGTATTTGGTTTTGTGTTAATACTACACAATTCTACTTGTGCAAAACCAACAATAATATTTTAGGACTTTATTTCAAATGAACCATGGGGAATGAGATAGGCCAACTCCACTACCCAGGACATTTCCAGATATCCAGATTCCACCAGACCCCATTTCCATATATCGCAGCTTTGTCTTTTTACTCAAGGAAAAACTATGATGAGAGCTGGAAAATAAATCATTAGGTTTTAAGTGCAGAAAGGGACAGGCTTCTTTTTCGAGCTGGTGCCAGAATCACTTCCAGGTATGACCATAAATTGGGAACTTGCAGCTAAGTCCTGGGATTTCATTTTGTTCTTCCTCATTTGCCATCAAAATGATGAAGGACTCAGGGAACGCTTTGCAGTAGAGGTCACAATGAGGATTGCAAGCACCCTTTTAAATATAAAACAGCTACATTAAAAAAGCAAAAATGGGAAAAAAATGCAGGGCTTTTTTTAATCTGCCCTTACTTCATCACCACTCTGAATGGGTGCTCACAATTACTGTTTATGTGATATTATACTTTAAGTACTAAGGAAGGAAAATTTGGCCAAAACTCATAACAAGTCCTCTGTTTTGTCAGTGTGAAATACTTGATAATTTGTAATGCATTTAGCCATTAATCATTTTAAAGGGCTTTTAAATGGGCATGAAGTCCTTTGAGTCTTTTCCATATACAGACATTGGATCAAGGACCTTTGCTACAAATTACTTTTGTCTGGACTTCTAATACAAAATCAACTTGAGAACAAGGGAAATACATCACTGTTAAATTTTATTATAAGACAGAGCCATTATAACACATCATGGGAAACATTTTTGAGCTGTTCTATTAATAACAGCAGTGCCTGATTTCTTTGGTTTAAACTTACCTTTTTCACATTTTCTTGTGACATTTTCCAGATATAAATTGTTATGATGAAGAGTCATTCAAAGCAAGGGAAAAAGCTGTAATTATGTTTCTCTTTTCTAAAAGAGAGTGGGGCAGGAGGGGGATTATTTTACACAGATCAGTGAAGGACACCCTAATAAAGATTGGTCTGGAACATTTCTTTTTATGACAATTGACTTATCAGCAAGAGCCATTGTAGCAAATCTGGAAATTACATAATTGCCAGAAACTGTAGATATTTGACTTGGCAAGAACTTTAGGTGTCTCTGATTTATTATTGTAAGAATTTGGCTCTGCAAAGATGAAGAAAAGTTTAATGAAAGAACAGTAGAATACAAATGAACCAGGCAGAGATGCTGTTTTCAGAGGCCATATTTAATTACATTGTCACTACTACTGTAACACAAATAAACTAAACTGAAAATGTCCGGGGTGGCAAACTGGCACAAAGATCAATCTGCACGAAAATACTAATTTCAACACCTGAACACTCATCTTTTCCTCTCCATTTTGTACTGCCCTTTGGGTAAGTTATTTGTGGGTCATTCATTTTATTAGATGTCATCCCTTTTAGCACAGGCACAATAATAAAACTGTAAAGCCGAAAGAAACTTGTTAATGAGGACTCGCATTTTTTTAATCTGTCCTTCACAAGGCACTGAAGTCCTTTCAAGTAGCAAAGTCTAAAGGCATTAGGCGTTATTAAATTCAAGAGAAATGTAGGTGACTTCAAGACCAGAGTGGTGAAGTGGGAACACTATAAGTACTTATTTTAGGTTTGGAAGATTTGCAGGCCACAGCAATTCTGAAAACACCCATAATTATTCTCTGTATCAGACGACCAGGTCACTGCACAGTAGATTAAGGTGAATGTCTTTGCTTAAACCATTTGCATCAAAGAGATTTATTTCGGCAAGTCCTCCAGGAGAAGTTTTCCCTATGATAAAGTTCAGCCTCTTTTGCTGGAGAAATGCTGTTTCCTGAAAATGGATTATCATCTACTCTTTAATATCTCCTTATGTTTCTCATGTTTATATTACTACCTCATGGAGGAGCT
The DNA here is from genome assembly GCF_000699145.1 of Aptenodytes forsteri. Taxonomy (NCBI): domain Eukaryota; kingdom Metazoa; phylum Chordata; class Aves; order Sphenisciformes; family Spheniscidae; genus Aptenodytes; species Aptenodytes forsteri. The sequence continues at coordinate 1,084,548 of NW_008794014.1, forward strand.
GCTAAGAACATCCCACAGTTTATCTGTCTTGGCGTTCAGCTGGGCGGCAACAGCTGGAATCAATGCCACCGCTGCTGCTCCTCACAGCCGTTGTAAAGGGAAAGAAATCCAGCCGCAGCGCGAGCTTGACATTCCTATCTCCCAGAAGACACACGTGCTGGCACCACCACCATCCATTAGACCAGAAGTTTTGAGTCTGCTATCAGGCTGGAGCTTCTCTGCTGGCACTTGGACAGACCACTGCCCTGCCAGGACTCTGATCATCTCAGTGTTACGGAGGAGTAAAACACCCTGTTAGAAAAAATGTTTCTGTTGAAGTGGAAAACTCAGATGATATATTTCATTGTCAGGAGATTAGGAAGAAGTATAGCAAAAAGTCACATAAAACCACCTTGTTATCTCCATAATTTTTTCCAGGAGTAAATACTGAATAGATGTTACTGGACATGTTGGGAAAGGGCAGATATGTCAAAGAGTCTGAGGCCACCTTTGCTAAATGATGGAGATATCACTAACAATAAATTAATATTGCTCCATATTGCTCCTGCTCCATATCCACCCTGATATTGTTAACTACTGAGGCCTACTACATAGGCAAAGGTGTCTTCGGAGACCTGATGCAGACATTTTCTGCCCAAAAGCCTTGATCCTGGCATGAGTAGACTATTCAAATCAAGCTTTTTAGCAAATAGCAGTAAATGAGTATTCCTGTGGCCATCAGCAGTAAAATATGTAAGCATCAGAAAATGGAGCACCTCCAACCTGTTTGGCTTGGGCTTTACCACCCAGGCAATGTAAGCAGAAGTAGCATGGCTTGTACTGTATGTCATATGCTACAAGAGCATTTCTTAAGGGACAGCTTTATGAAGGTTTTAGTTTCCTCTCTCTTCTCATTAGCACCAGCTGCAAGATCATACTCTCAATATATTTAACATGACCATGGCCTTGCAGACTTGCATCCAGCTCTGTGCTTGGACTCCTTTCATCAGCTTACCTTCCTTTCACAGTTATATTCCAGCTATTTCATATGTCTACATTTAAAAACCAATGGGAAAAAAACCAACCAAAGACAGAATTCTACATTAGTGATCCAATGTGTGCATTCTTTTCTTCTGAATGTGAGCAAGCCATTTTAATATATATGCCTTCATTAATAGATCTGTTTGTGTTTTCTAAGTCTACATTTTTTCTAGGGAAACAATAATCATTCATCTCATCTTCATGATTTATATCACATATCATATTTTACACATTTATTACTTTATAATATAAATATTTTTGCTTTTTTTCCTTTTCCTTAAGTATGTTGCAACCTTTCAAAATAAATACAAAGTAAAAGACCAAGCCAGCCCTAGAATAGTAGGAAAGTCACTGGCAGGAAATTTGAAACTAAAAACATTATATAATCATTATTTTAGCAGTGACTGGGTGTAGAAAAACACACTTTAAAAGGTCTTAAATGTCTTTTTCATTCATTCTCCATAAGGTCATGCAATAAGACTCTAAAATCCAATGGCAAGAGCAAGGAGGAATGTCACTCTCACCCATGCTGGAAAGGAGATGGCCGTACTGGAAAGGAGGTGGAGCGCCAGAAACTTTCTAGTGTTCTTACTCATTACATACACATCACCGGGCACTCAACATGCATCTTCAAAAGCTGAGAGCGGCCACTGCGTTGCAAACAGTTACAAAAGCTGGAATCAGGTGTCCTGGAGGTCCTGATGCCAGGCTCCTCTCGGTGGCATCATGGGATGAGGAGCTGCTATCCCAGCACAACATGGGTGCTTTGGAGTCGGAGTGCTCCTGGCAGCTGCAGAGGGAGAAATGGCGACTTGGAGCTCCTCTGTGATTTTAGTGGCAGATGGAGAGGATCCTATGCAAGCAAATCATTACCGTTCTGTGCTAATTGAATAAATGACTTCATTCGTAGACCCTCAACAGAATTATGAACCGAATGGGGTAGCTTATTTGCTGGGGAAAATAACATTTGTTGCTGCCCTGAAACCCTATGTCAAGAATCAAACCTGCAGTTGTGTCATTTCAGGTGCATCTGGACTAGTTTGATGGGTCGTTTGTGGTTGGTTTTGGGGGGGGGGGGGGTGTTTGGTTTGTTCGTTGGTTTGTTTGGGGTTTTTTTTCAAAAAGAAGAACTTTTAGGACAAACTGGAAAAAGTCTGTTTGGGATATGAAGTGATGTTTACCTATTTTTTTTTTTTTAAATTTCTGATTGTTATAGCTGAATCTATGAGGAATTTTGATGACCTCCGTGCAATTATATAGATTGAGATAGGAAGAAGTGTTTTGAAATGGTGACAGGATTTGAACTCTCTTCTGTTGCCACCTGCCATGAGACCATCTCACAAAAAATGCCTCAGAGTGGCTTAAAGGAAAACCCCTTTCTATTATAGCTTATTATTTTTTTGTAAGATATCAGAATGGTTAGTATGACAAACTTTATGGTTGCTGCTTTCACATATTTTTGCAATACTACCTATCTTTATTGGGACATATTATGAAACTTGTGTTCAAATCCTCTGAAAGATTCATTTTATCTGTTTTTGTACTATAATTTAATTGACTACTTGCCACCTTTTGCATTTCATCAGAATCATATGCAGTGCATGGTCTGCTCCTTAGAGTCTTTTTCTTGGCACTAAATAAAACCCAAGAATGTGGCTACCAGTTATTTCACAGCTTTTTATACAGCTGCAAAGAGTTCTCCCATTTTGGAATGAATACATTGTTGGCAGAATATGTATTAATAGCTATAGTTTAAGTTGACTAATATTTTCCACTTTGCCAAACTTTAATTCTTTGCAATTTTTTAATTATTATTATTCTAAATTAAACCTGGACTGAGAAAAGTTATTTCAGCAAAATTTGTTCATCTGCCTCCTAGAATGCAATTTGGGAACAATATATTGTTTGGCTCACATTAATATTTTAAAGTAACTTTTGCCATACTTCTGAAAATCAACTTAAACTTGCCAATTCTGAGACTTTGGAAAATCTGTTTACACATGCTCAGGAGAGATATACTTGAGTTAGCAAGAAATAGCTGAAGATGTAATCTGCACTGAGCATATTCCGTTCTCACCCAGATGCCCAAAAACCTCCTGCCAACATGCTGTAACTCACAGAAAAAAAAATAAGCAAAATCTATTCTAGAGTATCAAGAGCTTTTTGACCAATGGTTTTGTACTACTCAGAAGCTATTATGGTGAGGGAAACAACACAAAATACAGGATTTTTTTTTTCCCCCTGCTCTCAGTGGTACTTTTTTGACGTTCATGACTAGTGAAGATTAGTAATTTGATGAAATTTAGCTGAACTGGAAATCTGAGGGACTTATACACAGGGTTTCCAACTTAGACTATTCTTACAGGACCAGAAGAAATCTATTGCCTAGATATAGTGCAACTTTTCCCTTTCAAAAGAATTTGTAGCCAACAGAACAAACCCAGTTATTGCTGTTCCATTTTCCATTTCTGAGATGGTCTATTAAGAGTTAAAGATTTAACTTCTGTGGGGGCTGCACACAAACCTTGTCACCAGAGGTCTGCTGTGGCTCATCTGAGCCTCTTCCAGGACAGAGAAGCCAGTTGCTGGAAGAGTGAAATTCTTCTGATGAAAATATCTCACTACCGGCAGGACAGACAGAATTTTGACCATAGACCTTAATTGAAAGACGTCATGTGGAAAAGGGTCATGCATAAGGAGGCAAACCATAAAACTGATTAGAGAAGGCAGTGAGAAATACCATATCCAAATATCTGTGATATTATTAGAGATATAAATATCACCAGGAACTGTGTCATTATGGTAGGAATGAATGGATACGGACTGGAGAACAAATGGTACCAGTAACGATAAGCGCTAATTACTTCTGGATTTGATAAACAACAGATTTCATCACACACCTCCTGGCTGGATAAGAAGTAATGTTTTTTTTGCTTGATTAGTATAAATGGTGAGGATATTAGAGAAGCAGTATCTACAGAGATAGCTATAGATAGCTTTTTATCAAACAACTATTAATTGAGTCAGCTGAAAATAAACTGAAGATACTAAGTAGTATTCAAAGCTTTAAGTCAGAACTAGGAAGAAAAATTGCGTTCATTTACGTAACAAAGGCAGGTCATGCACAAGTAAACATTTTTTTCATTAATATCTGATTTTTATACAGAAATAGTACTTCAGAACTAATCTTGAAGGTCTGTAGAAAAGTTGATTTTTGTTATGTGATATGACACCATATTTTATGAATTATTACTGAATAATTTTCATGTTATATATAAAAATGGATGTTATTAAAAGAATTCTAGGGTGGGGAAGGAATTACTAAATGGGACATGTGGAAACTCATTGGCTGCTGCTAATTACGCCTGAGTCATTCATTAATCTGATTTTACTTAATTTTTGTTAATGACCTTAGTTGTTAGTCAAAATCTTTCCTGATTTTGAGAAGTCAGCAAATCTTATCAGGTTCGCTTTTATTTGCTCAGTGAGGTTGAATGACCTTGAAAACTAGCAGATGAAAAATGAGATGAAATGTAATGGTACAAGATACAGGATCATGAGCGTAAGAAAAAGAACAGGAAATCTAGCATCTCAGTGGTTAACAAAAGCTGTTAATAAAGAAACAATGATAATTAGTGCATATGGCTAAAATATAATGAGTATGTACTGAGTGACACACAAGTCAAGGCTTAGAAGGAGACCAAATTTCTTATTCCTGTTCAATTGCTTACTGGCAGCTTTTTGAGGCACAACATTTGGCTTATGTCTGTTTGTACAGAGCCTTGAAGAATGGGTGGTTCATAACCACCTGCAGCAATCCAAATAACACGTTCAGTATTCTGGTAAACGTAATTCCAAGAAGTCCTGGTAAGACATTGGTATATTCAATGAAATTTGGGGGTTCTTGGTTTGTGGAAGGCTTACTGGAATTGGAACAGATGCAGAAAAGGACAACTAGAGTCAGTGGGGAAAACACCTCACCAAAATAAAGGCTGTAAAGATACACCGCCACGGAGACAAGGGTAACATCATGAAAAGCTCTGGTATGACAGACATATTCATTAGCTTCAGTCTGGAAAGCAGAGAAAATATGGCTGAGTAAGCCTCTGTAACAGTTTTCCGACTTCAATGGAGAACAAGAGAAATCCAATTGGTTTTAATATATACAGCGGTGTATATATTCACATTATTGTGAATTCAAGGAAATAGACTCAGGAAATCTTTTCTTACTCTTCACTGCTTTTTCTACTTTCTACACAGTATATTACAATATTTGGTTACCCAAATCAAAATTTAGCCAGGCACCAGATTTTCAGCCTTAATTTTGTGACTAGTGCCTAGCAGTGGGTACTGCAGTAATGTTGTTCGGGAGTGAGTTCAGGACCAGCTCAGCCTTCTGACTCAACAGTTGCACCCCAGCATCACGTAAGTCCTGATTTACAATAATCTTTTCAGCCTCTGTGAGCAGATGGCAGTATAAAAGGACACGGCTGCAGGTCACAAAAGCACTCAATGCAATTTAATTAAAACCAAACACAGGCAGTGGTAGGCACTGTCACCGGAGAACCAGCAAATCTGAACAGGCCATTGGGAACTGTCTGAGCCCTGCTCCCTGCACGTTCACAGTCTCTCAGTCCGAGTGTCTCCCAAACACTTCACTCAATCCCATCTCACAGTGACACCCCGAGTTTAACCACATGAATAACCCTTCCTATCAAGTTGTATAATCCCCTTCATGCCACAGACCACTGAATTTCACACAGTAATATACAAACAAGCCCAACAAACCACAGAATATGTATTTCAGAAGAACAGAAACTACTTGTTGAGGTATGATCATGCAGCAGGAGGTTGTCAAGGTTGTGACCTCAGCCCATGAGGACAAACCTGAATTATCCGATACTGATGGGAACAGGCACAGCAGCATTGGGTCAGCCTAGGTTGTAAAAACACTTGCTGGTTGTGCTGTGCTCTTTATGTTGACACACCAGTACCCAGCATAGCTAGTTTGAAGATCCTTCGGTGAAGATCCTTGAGTTACCTTTCACTGCAGTTTTCACAGACTCTCCATCTTTTGGTAGGCCTGTAGCTTCCAGCATTTGAGTCCTACACGAGGCTTGCCAGGCAAGTTAAAAAACCTGCAGCACCTTTGGAGAGACTGAACATAAGCTTGTTTAAATGTCTTGGATTGAGAGGTCTGGATTCATTCCCCTCCAGTGCCCCAGCATTGCACACAGATTTACCCAAGGCATTGACCTCAGCAATACAGTCAGCTTAGGCTCTCAATGTCAAAGAGAAGAGCACCCGGGGTGCAAGTTAAACCTTCAGTGGAATGAACTGTCTTCTACACATACCTTTTTCTCTACAGAGGAAGACCAAAATGACTGCATCCAACCTGGAAATTTCTGTACAGGAAGGAAAATGGGATGAAAGCAGGACAGTTTATGTGTTTTGTTCAAAGTCAGGAGCTGAAGCTGCTAATATAACTCAGATCACCCAGTTATATGATCCATGGCCTACTGAAATCCCATTGAGTTTATCTTTTTGTTCTGTGATTTTATAGCACCACGTAAAATTAAGGTTGCATTTTGTGATGTAGACATTTATGGAACTTTACATCGTAAAAGCCTCCTACTGGAAACATTGCTTTTATGTTATTACTGTTGTTGTTACTCTTGTCATTGCTGCTCGTATGGTTATCTTTCCATGCCCTCAAGAAAAATATTGAAAACAGAGAAATGTAAATCCTGCTTTGATGTAAATAATACAACTTGAAAGTCGCTTTCAAGGGAACGAAAAGCAGACTGCTAGAGTATTTTCTACCCCGACACATGCATAGTGCTGTATGGTGTTGTGACCTGATGAACATGTCTGAGGAATGTTTTAAGTTACACGACAAAGGGAGAAGCCATAGCGCAAGGAGCTTTTGAGTGTAGGTCTCACCTTCGGCTGCAGCTCAGTCCCATAACCTCATCTTATGACCCTCTGCACCAGGCAATTCCCGTTAGCGGTCACACCGACGAGGTCAGCCCAGTTTTCTTGGCTGTGTGGGGGCCAAGTGCAGGAGAGGGATTGAAGCAAATGCACAAGATGGCAGCCCGGCTGTGGGAAAGCGCGCGGAGAAGGGCAACTGTACGAGCCTCACACTTAATGCTTGAGCTTGGAGAGGTCTGCAAAAATAATCTTCCTTCTACTGAGAGGACTCTAGAGGGGAGGAGGGACGTCGTATGGGGAGCGCCTTCCTGTGTGCTCCTACAGCATCAAACAAAACAGCTCCCCGATACTTTTTGAGGCCCTTGGAAACTAGCACAACACAAACAATAATACATTATCATCATTTTTAGTCCTTACTTGTTTTCTCCCAAATGCTTAACTCAGCAAAAGGAGGGAGGGGACCTGAACCAGAAATGGGATACACATTCCCTGCAAAACAGAATCATGTCGTAACTTAAATAACAGAGACGTGTGCAGGTTGCTGACAGGTTTGAAGCCATAGCTTAGAGAAGCCCTAAATCTCCTCTTGTATTTACACTTCTGGCTCCTCTTTCCCCCTCAGGAGCGCTGCACTAATCACTCACAATCCTCTTCTTGGAACTGGGTGGTAACTCTGTGCAGTCAAAAGCACTCTGGTTGCAATTAAAGCTTGTCTCCTTTATTAATAGGTGTAATCACACCGTTCCACACCCCTTGCTTGGAGCAACTTGTACATTTTCTGACTATATCCCTATCTTTCATTGCCTGGGAGTGTTTATAAAGTGTTGGGGGGTTTTTCACATACTCACAAGAAACAAACAAAAAGGCTTTGTCCTTAAGGACAGTAGCAGGAGGGCTGGCTATGTAAACAAAAGTCTTGTCTCCCAGTCTGCTGTGTAGGTCCCATTATTTGTGAGTTACACCATGGAGTAAGGCTAGAATGAGACTTGCTATGTACGTCAAGAGGAAAGGCAGATGTTCTGTTTTAGGAAAACAGTGGATCTGCTTTTCCCAATGTATGTGTGAAAGGCGGTCAGTGCCGTAAGACAATCAGTGGACGTTTTTGCTCTGATGGTTCTGCTTTGCCGTACACCAGGGGCGGTGCAGTAGCCCCCATCAGTGTCACTCAAGCGCAGCGCGCACATTGTTTGATACCTTGTTCAATTCAGGAAACGGGTGGGAAACCAAACTTTGTTTGAATGGGGTTTCTATGTACGCCTCGGGGTGTGGGGGGGTGTGAGGGGGTGGAAACACATCTAATAGTCTTGCTTGTTCTTTTTTTTTAAACCATAACTAGCACAGTGCAACAGGGATTAAGTGATATATCTATGTATTGTTGTACAAGCACACCAAAATATGACCTAAGAATCTTTTTCAATGTGATTTTCTCATTAAAGTTTTTAACCTAATTTAATGCTAGCACAACCTAATAGCTAAATCATGGGTATTTAATGCAGAATAGAACATGTAATTACCAGAGTGAATCTTAGAATAGTTTAACCTCTTTTGTTATGGCAAAATGAATCAATAGGGTTTCAACATTTAGGTCTCGGTCTTGCACAGACATGTCCCTCTGTGGAGCTGTTTGCATGACTGGAGCCTCCATTTCTTTCTATTATTAAAGGGATAATTGGTGCATAATGAAAAATACTTAAACAACTGCCTCTGTTATACACAGCTGAATTTAATTTTTTTCATGATACTGTACTTTTTGTTCAGTAGGAGCTAGGAACTCCATAGGGTTTGCGTGTATAATTTATCCACCTTCTATCTTATGTGTGGTTGTTTTGCAATGCAAATATTCTTCTGTTTAAGCTTGGAACAGGGACAAACCTTCCTGCAGCGCACCTTTTTTTTCTTTTTTTTTATTGTGTTATCTTTACGTCTGTTCTGTAAGTGCCTACAGAGTAATGCCAGTACTGCAAAGTCAAATCCTGACGAGCTAAACCTATTATTATTGCTATTGTTATTGTTGGTGGGTTTCTTTTTTTTTTAAACACCAAAGTTACGACTTTATTACTGATTCTTTTCTAACTCAAAAAACACCAATGTAATTATTTTGTGATAGCATATGTGCCTTTTATTGAGCCTTTTCTGACCACAGACTTTCAACAAGACTGTATTCTTGTCTTATTTGTCATATTCCACATTCTTCTTGGCAAGACAGTCAGGACTGCTTGAAGCTGGACTCCTGCTCTATTATAAGAGCACTGAATGCTTCTTAATTCTTCCTGTGGCAAACTACTAGTTGGGGCAGGCATATTCAGTGTTGGAGCTAAGGCACTGTTTTCCTACCTCTTTAGTTAACATCTAGGTAAAAATAGTATTTTTTCTGAATTTCAGAATTCTACTTGATTTGTTTTGAAACTTTGCAATTATGTGATGAGCCTTCCTTGGGGTAAAATAAACTCGTAATTTGTTGCTCAGCTCAGAAGAGTTAGGAAGACAGTTCGGTTCAATAAAGATGTGTGATGATTATATTTTCCTAGGAAAAATTCTATTAAGCCCTCTAGAGAGAAGAAATCTCCAAATAGCAAAAGACACAACTTGGCTGCTGATTTCATCCTGACAAGATTAAGGAAGAGAAAACTTCAATAACAGGAGAAATGAAACTTCCCTTGCAATAATTAAACGGGATTGCTTAGGGAAAAGAGATCACAGGTCAGTGAACCTTATGCCTCCTCTGTAGCAATCCTCTGTACTTGTGCTGGATTCAGCCTTGCTTGTCACCTAACCTGTCACATGAACACTGGAATGAGTCATGCTCAAAGTGATGGAGATGGAATAGATCACCTTAGACGAACATAAGATCTATGTCACTGGGTAATTTATGTGGCTGTTGCAAATGAACATATTACTAAAGACCAGCAGCAAAGCAAAGCCAGGAAAAGACACAAGGCGGTTGCCATAGATTACAATGTGATGCCACAGTTTTTTGCATTCTTGCTTCCCTTCACAAACCCAGAGGGAGTGAAGGAGAGGGAGGAAGAGAGAGAGAATGAAAAACACTGCTGAGGAGGGACCAAAACAACCTGAACGACTGTTAGATGAACTAGAAAGCATCATGAGATGAAAAAGGAAAGCGAATACTTTGATGCAGTGGGAAGATTTCTTCAGTGTAAATACATATGCCTTCAAGGCATGATGCAGTCTCATCATGCACATCTTTGGCACAAACCAACTGCTTTGTCATTTCTGCCCATGTTAGACTAAGTTTGATCAACAGGAGGCAGGCAACCAAAGGAATACAGACCGCCTGAGATCCACATTGAGGATCTGTAGGAAACATAGAAAACCAGTTGTTAACTGTTTTTAAAGAATCAGGTCTTGAATCCTAGGATTGCATTAAAGTACTTATATTATCTACAAAGAGGAGGGTTTTCCAAATTATTTATCTAGCAGGTCACCTGTAATGTGACGCTGACCTAGATCAAAGCCCTTCTCAGGTTCCGTCCTTCTGGGAACACCATACTTATGCTACGGGTCTTGGGGTCTCAGCATGAAAAATCACAGTGCATATATGAAGTAAAAGTCAGTGCAATCGCACCCTGAAGTGACCTTGACATGACCCTGGGGGAGTTAGGCCCTGGAGTCTACATGTTTGTGACATAATCATGCACAATACGTATTAGGATCTATACATCTAAAGAGAGAAAAAGCCCTTCCATTGAGAGTCTTTTCCTTACTTCTGATCTCACTATTTTAAATGTTTGGAAATTTTTCACATCTTTCCAGATAGAAGTAGGTATCAAAAGAAGGAAAAAAAAACTTTTTTTTTTATTAGTAATGCACTTTGAGCTCCTTCTTGAACAAGAACATATCAATCTTACTTAGTCATCGTTCTTAGCATAGGAAAAATATTGGCAGTTCACGCAGGGGAACTTTCTTTTCATTCTACTACTTATAACAGACTTCAGAGTACGGGCATGACCTACTTCTGCTGCACACTTACTATAAAAAAAAGTACATACAAAGATAACACCACATTCTTTTTTGTTTGTTTAAATGCAAATGGCCTACAAATTAATGGGTGATAGCAGAAAGTTCCTTTCCTTTCTAGCTTAGCTCAGAAACCACAATGTCATCCAATTTTGGATCCATTCCTATTTCTCAGACTCCCCAGGAGATTTAGTAAAAGCAAGACATAGCTCTTTCCTGGAACCCCATGGGCATTACTACATTTTTTAGATGTAGATAAGGCTGCTACACTCTGCATTTGTAAAGTCAAGATTTCATTTATAAGGTGCTGAAGCTGGAAGGCTTTCATGTTAGACCCTCAGTTCACAATCTCCAGCAAAAGAGGAAATGGAGGGTATGTCAGCAGCAAGCAACCGAGCACAGAACAGAGACATCTCAGTTCAGTGCATATGTTCACACAGCTGAGTGCTATGATACCATGGTAGAGATACCATGTGGGTCTGGAGAGCAAAATATTTATGTTAGCATAGCATTGCTTTCAGCAGCAGCACTTCAACAGCACTGCTCAGGCCCAGTACCAAGCTATCATCTTTTAAGTTTTCAGGTGTCTTGCAAAGGTTGAAACGAGTCTTCATCGCTTGAGTGATGACTCTTTTCCTGAGCGGATTGGGGGGGGGACACCAAAAATAAAACCAAAGAACACGCTTGAGGAGCTCTGATTTTGCTCCTGAGTACATGCAGGGTGGTGAGGAATGCAGCACAACAAGCATTCAACCTTGCCACAGCTCTGGGAAATATATTCCCACTGGTTCACGCAGATGGAGAGATGACAGTTCAGCTTTGTAACCACCAGAGAACTGGTTCCTGATTCCTCCTGTTCTTTTCCCCTCTTCTCCAAGGGCAATGGACACACCTGCAGTATTTAACCAGGAATAGATGCATGGATAGCCTCTTCTTAGGGATCACCTTCTTAGACTGATGCTGAAGTCTCTGAGCAGGACAGCGGTGGTGACTGGGACCAGAAGCAGCTGTTCTGTGGCTTGAACCCTTTTTCCAGCTTCTCCCAATCCTGTCTCAGCCTGGTGACAGACTTGCAGCTGCTCACGGAGAAGAGGTTTGGAAAGCGGGGATGTGCCTGACCTGACTGCTGGAAGGAGAGCAGGTGTTTTCACGCTACAGCTACAGTACAGACACCAGAGTGAAATATTCAGGATCAAAATTCAAGCAAAACAAGCACATCTATCAGTAGCAGAGCCACTAAAATCAGGTTTTCTCACATTTATGTTATGCCTTTTACATCTTCCCATGACAGCAGCCACCTATGATGATCCTAACTCCTCTCTTCGCATCTGTCTTCCTAATACACTACTCCCAGTACCTCTCCTTTTACCTCATATTTCCAGTTCCCCTTCCCCAGTATGGTCAACTCCCATTTCCCATTTACTCTAACCTCCCAGTTTCCACTGCTTCCCTGCTTCCAGATCCCTCCCTGGTTAGCTGGGCAATAGGCAATGGGGCAGATTTGGAGATGGCAGATCAGCCAGGGAGTATTCGTTTGCTATTACGTAGCAGAAGAACAAGCAGATAAACATGCTGCATCTGCGCTACAGTCCTTCCCCCAGTAGGGCAACAAATTGCATGTTGCTGTTGATTCTCATTAAACATTTTAAGAATTTAAATCTCTTTGAGATCTTTATCCTTCTGTCAAATTCATTTGGAACCGGACATCACTGGGGAATGACGGACAGATGGTATAATCACATAAGCCTCCTTTCACTGGGAAGCCACATTAAAAAAAAAAAAAACCAGGCAAAAGTAGCAAAAATAATTCTGCTCCTTTTTGGAGACTGGATGGAGGCAGAAAGACTTGACAATTTGACAAAGATTATGCAGTGATCAGGGTCAGAAGCAATGTTTAGTCTCCCTTCAAAATGTTAAGAGTCCTGTGGATGGTGCTTACACGTGCTATGACGTACAGGTACCACTGAGTCACTGGCTACCAACAACTGCAAAGGCTGTGGGTCCGCTGCGCCAGACCCCATCCTAGCTCAGGAGGAAAGCCGCTTCTTTCCTCACTTTCCATTCTCTCCTCCAGCTTATCAGTTTGGGGAACTTTGCTGTGGTTCAGATAAGCAAGCCTGCAGAGGCAGCCGGGAGCATTTCAGAGAGGTACGTACCAGATAAGTAGCCCACAACCCTGTGTGGGATTCTGGGTTTTAGGACCACCCAAACCAGATGCCAGAGTAACAGTTTACTGCGCATGCAGCATACGCCCTCAACACTACTGTCCAAATTACAGCTTCTAAAAGGTACTTTCAGCGTTGCTGTGTGGAACAAAGGACCCCAGGTCACTGACACCCACCCCATTTTGATTGCTAGAAACACTATTACTATATTATGTAAGAAATCTCCTGGAAATTTGTTATGTGAAATCAATTAAGCCACAGCATCTAAATAATAAATCTCTAATGCTGTAGATGATAAAATCAGTGCTGGAGGCTGTTGCCTAACATTAAGTAGCTGTGCACCACTACTGGAAGCACTACGGAGAGCAGCAGTGGGTGTCACAGCGGGTGCTGGGAAGGGGACGCGCCCCGCTGTCCCTTACAGGGCGCGGGGAAGGGCTGCAGCTCGGCTCCTGCTCACCCCACGAACCGCGCGATGAGGAGAGATGCTGCGGCCCCGCTGACCCTTGGGGTGTGAGACGCGGGGGGGCCGCGGGCCCGCTGCCCCGCGGGGCCG
>NW_008794014.1:1099131-1111707 GCF_000699145.1 Aptenodytes forsteri
ACCGGCGTTTTACCCCCAGCGCCACGGTTTGTATCCCCCGGCTCTCTGCTTCACATCTGAGGTGTGGGTCAGGAGCAGCCTGCATTTGCTGCTGGAGACGGGGCGCACGAAGCGGCTTTTCTTTTTAGACCGGTTTCAGTTAAGATGGGCCCCCAAATTGTGTTAAGTTTGTTGCAACCTCCTCCTCTCCCCAAAAAAGACCCAAAAACCAGAACCAAAGCATCTTAGTTCCTCATTCCATTTTTATGTCTCACTTGTAATAGGACTACTGTGATTAAAGATAGCATTGATTCAATATTATTCCAATTACTTTATTCAGAAATGAACCTTTTTTTTTTTTTCTTTTTTTTGGTCAGCTTTAATTTTTCCTTTCTTTCATTGTCACCCTGGAAATTGTTCTTGAGGACCAGCGAAAGAAATAGACCCCCTAGCTGGGAATCAGGGTTTAAGCAGAAGTGAAATGGAATATTTTGCTTTCATTGCACAAGATAAGAGAAATGGCCAAGGTAAACAGCCTCCAGCATGGAAAGCAAGTGAAATTACAAAAAAAAAAGAAAAAAACCTAAAAATATGTATGGTTTTGAGGAACACAGGTTTTAGTGAGACTGACTTGAAAAAATGCTGTCTACAGAGTTCATTTTATGTCCATGGAGAATTGTTTGATAAGCTCTACCACAGCAGTTTTAGAAAATTTATTAAATCACAATTAACAGTCATACTTGCTGACAGTAGAGTTGTGGCAGAACACTTCTTTCAGGTTTTAAAAGTAAATTTTCATTGCTTCAGTTTTAGTCTCAGGAAGTTCAAACATTTTCAGCATTGCTGATCACTTTTTGGAAATACATAGTGGAAAAATTACTTCGGTCAATACCCGTGCTGTTCTAAATATAACAGATAGCTGTTAATAGCATTAATAGCACAAGTATAGTAAAGGCAGTTTTAACATAAAGGCATTGTCATAAAATAATATAAAATGTCATAAAATAATTCACTTACATGTACACCAGTGAGGCTCGGCTGACTAGTGAATTTACTGCATCTTTTCCTATCTGTAGCAGCTAGAGGTAGCAGCCCTGCTAGCACAGTCAGTTTTCAAGAGATTTGTTAGAGTTCAGTGTCAAATTCACTTTGAATATAAGCAAGATTTGACTCTTTAACTCCTCACACTTTGAAAATCAGAGCTGTTAGCTATGCCCAGCTAAATGCACCTTGACCTCTGTTCCCTTCCAGTATGCTATTTGCATTTGAATTCTTTATAGTTTTTAAGAGATTCATAAATTGCTTAGTCCCAGGAATCATTAGGCTAGAGAACTGCGGGTTTGTTGGGTGATGCTTTCTACTTGGAGACAAAGAAGGCAAAAAGAAATAATATATTTTTGTTTGGATTCCTTTATTGAAATCTTCAAGACACTAACTTAAAAGTATTATATCTCATGCTTGTAGCACTTAAGAATCTTAATCACAGGCCAGGATCTCCTTGGGCTGCAAAATGTACACGCATTGGACAAAAAAATGGCATCCTCTCCTCCACTCCCCCTTATTCTCTAATACTTTAAGAAATTGCTAGTGCACTAGAGTATTAGCAAAGAGTACAAAAAGAAAAAAGGTACAAAGGGGTTATGACCACATACTAAGGTTTTTTTCCTAGGCCTTATACCAGGGTCTCACTTAGAGTTTTCCTAAGCATAACCCCACATGACATAGCCATGCTTTTTAAAGTGGGATTCCCAGAATTTAATTATGAAATCCATGTTTTAATTCTTAACAACTGGCCTGACTTTTTAAAGCATCTCAATGCAAATCAACCCATCTTGCATTCATTTGATGATTCATCGTTGACTTTATTGCTGTAATGCCAAGGAATTCCATTCAAGGGCCAAGATCCCAAAGCAGAGGTCTGTGTATAAAACTAGAGCAAAAAGCAAGTCTTACTCCAAAGGGATAAGATTCTAAATAAGATGAGAGAACAGGTGGATACAGAGAGAGACGAGCAGATGAAAGGTCAAGGAAATAAGAATGCCAAACTGTGGATATAACATGTTGGCCCATTATCTTTAAAGAGATCTCAAATGAATCAAAATCTCTCTCATTCACTACCGCAATTAGAAATCGCCAAGGTAATCATGTTTGACAGGGTATGATTTTGTACTCATTAGTTAAGGACAGTCTTGGACACCTGACCACCTGAACTGTGTCAGTAAATCTTTGCATAACTATGTGGCCCAAATTCACATTTGTGCATACAAAACAAGTAGTTGCACATACAAATTCCTTTACACCTTCTCCTTGATTTCACAAGAACAATTTTCAAGTGGACAAGAAAGTCCAAGTTTCAAGTGGACAAGGAAAAAAAAAAAAAAGATTAATAGGGATTGTGATAATGTTCAGCAATGCATTGATTTATTCCGGACGACCATGGTGCCCCAAGAAAAAGGATTTCCATGATAAAGTTAAATTCTGTAACTCAGCAAAAGAAACTTCCTTGCTTCCCTTCAAATGAACCCAGTCAAATGGTTGCTGGGAGCAGCAGAGCACAAAGGAGTAAAACAAGTTCAGCAAGTTAAACTATCAGGTATTTCACATTCTCCTTCAAGACAGTCCTATTACTAAGCCCATAGCGATTAAGAACTGAGGCACATTCCACTTGTCTATTGACTTCCACATTTTTAACCTGCAGGCGCTGGAGCATGTCAATGCCCGGCTTCTTGAGCTGTACCCTGATGACGAAGAACGATTTGATATTGTTCTGATGACTAATAACCATGCCCAAGTGGGAGTGAGACTCATAAACAGCATCAATCACTATGGTAAGCAAAATTAATACTGCCTTGTAGAACTCCCTGCTGTTACATAATAAAATGAATGTATTTTATTTTTCCTGTTCTGACCTTGGTAAAAGCAGCTTCTTTGATACTGACACCCATTCCTCAGAGGATGATACTTATTTTTGGGTGTCAGCATAAGTGAGATAGTGTTACACGGAATTTGGTCCAAAGCTCTAGATTTAACTTGTCAAGTGTGAATCTTAATTTCTGAGAGGTCCTTAAACTTTTCGTTGTTTGGTATTTACACCCCCTATACGTATACCTTCACAGCAGTTATTCTGCTGTCTTAGAGGGATTTTTTTTTTAATTTTCAAGGAGGAAGGGCTGATCAAACATTGTAGTCAGTTTAAGTTGTCTAGCTTGTTGAAATTACAGTGAACATTTTTCTTTTTTAAGTTTGCTGTCAGCTGTAGGCTAATGTACCTTTTTACAGGTTCCTTTTACAGGTTTGCAGTGCCAAGGCAGAGTCACATCTTGTTGTGCTGTTCTTACTTTAGGCTTAACAATTGAACGTTTCTGTATGACGGGAGGAAAAAGCCCTATTGGTTACCTGACTGCGTACCTTACGAACTTGTACCTCTCAGCAGATTCTGAAAAAGTGCAAGAAGCTATAGAAGCAGGTTTGAACTGACTTTCTTTTCTTACCTCTCCATTGAGCTTGTTAAAAAATGAATATATTGTGTCTTTCACAGAAAGTAGTGCTGCTTCATCAAATGCAAAGTCACAACTTTGTATGGTGCAAACTTATCACTTATTTTTACTTAATCAAATAAAATGAGGTTATTTCTCTGTATTGTTCCTCTCTGACCCTTCAGCCTGCTGATAATGACAACTTAATCACCCTCTACCTTTGTCACACCTCTCTGTCTTCTCCCATGCTACAAGAAATGAACTCCCATACACACCTACGCATCTCTATTCAACTTCTGTTTGAGTAGAGTCATCTCTTTGGTACGACTTACAAAAAACAACTTCTGTGTTTTGTTAAAAAATAGCAAATAGTTTGACTCAACAGTCTCCTTGGAATTTCCTGCTTTCTCTCATTTGCAGCACATCTGACGGACCGGTTTTGTATATTCTTATATGGAAGTGGAAGGAAGCATGTCTAAGGTTATGTCAATGGGACAGCTTCCATGCATTTGTGTTAAAGAACAGCCATTACTAATTAGCTTTAGTGATCGTTTCTGCTCACCGTATATAAAGGTCACCACAAATAAGTTGTTGGAACCGAACTGCTGACAGTTTAATGAATGACTTTGCAGGACGTGCTAACTGAGGTTCTCTGGTCCGTTTTCAGGCATCGCATCAGCTACGATGTTCACTGCCAACAAAGACGTTGCTTACTCGGATACACAGTTGAGGGTGGCATTCGATGGGGATGCGGTTCTCTTTTCTGATGAATCAGAACAGATTGTCAAAGAGAAAGGATTAGATACATTTTTTGAACATGAACAGCTGAATGAAAATAAGCCTCTTGCACAGGTTTGTACTTCTTTGTATCAGTGAGTTTTCAAAACAACTGCTAATTTTCACTGCTGCTGTACTTCTCCAGTTTCCCCAGTGTGTATGTATTCTTCTTTGTGGAAGCTGACTGCCCTATTTATTTCCTGTTTCAAGGATAATTTTTTAAATGTATGTTTGAAATAAAAGAGCCCACCGCTGCAGTCCTTTCACCAGCTCTCCCACTTCATTGAGAGAACTGCATATATGACAGTGACAGTTGTATTTTAATTGTATCATTAGAAAAAGGAAAGGCTACTACTGATTTCCTTGATTATTTTTTTTTTAAGATTGTGTAGGTAATATTAATTTCAAACACTGGGATATTCTGATTATTGAAACATGTAATATCTGTGCTTATTCCCAAGCAGAGCTATGCCATTTGTCTAAAAAATACAAATATTTTAACATCAGCTTAAACTGAAAGACCAATTCTGCTATTGTTAAAAATGGTATAAATTCAGAGTAAAAGCTTGATTTATGAAAGTACTGGACAGTGCAATATATTGCAATTTGACCCAAACTATCATTTACTTCTTTTAGTCGGAGTTTAATTCTAATATTGTCATTAATCTGGAAAGAGTTCGGTGATGTCTGTGTAATTAGGTCTCTTAGTGGTTTTTGCAGAGAAAAAAAATTGCAGCTCATGGTTCATAGTAAAAAGAGTTAAGTGTTTTTAAAGAACATTTTATTATATAACTTCATATTGAAAGAGATCTTGTAAGCCTTGGTGAGAATCAGTTTCCTACTGATCATACCCTGTAGGATTACAGTTTTAACATTTTTCCAATTTGTGAATTCCTAGTGAGGGTGCAGACCCATTTGGACACATTACATAGAGAATTTGCTGAGCAGCACAGCATTAGGGAAGGAATCCTGTATGTGACTGGCAATCTGGGAAGAAAGCAAAAGAATGATTTTGGGAGCTGTGGACAAATACTAAATATGCTTCTGGTATTTCATACTCAGGGTCCTTTGAAAGGTTTTCTGGAAGACCTAGGGAAACTCCAGAAGAAGTTCTATGCAAAAAACGAACGATTAAATTGTCCCATAAGGACCTTCCTGGTCACAGCCAGAAGTGCGGCGAGCTCTGGAGCCAGAGTGCTGAAGACTCTTCGTAGCTGGGGTCTGGAGGTTGATGAGGCACTTTTCCTAGCAGGAGCTCCTAAAGGACCAATCCTGGTGAAAATCCGCCCTCACATTTTCTTTGATGACCAGATGTTTCACATCGAAGGAGCACAGAAATTAGGCACCATAGCTGCACATGTTCCCTATGGCATTGCTCAGAAATACCACAAATCTGCATGACTGGATGGCACCATTAACGATAAGGTTCTTAACTCAGCCAGCCTCTAATATACCAATAGTTATGTCTACATTTGTATATTGTGAGCACTATGTTTAAAGATTTAACTTCTGACTAGAACAGTTTATTTCCTTTAAAGGAAATATTTTTAATATAGGTAAGTTTTTAATAGAGTTATTTTAATAGCATTCTTAAGCAGCTTAGGTTTTTTACCTGTCTGGATCTAACACTGTGGTTTTGATATTAGGAAAAGATTTGTACTGTTTTTATAGCTTAAGGCATATTTTGAGAGACAGAGAGAACAGTTATATTTTCTCTAAAAAACTGTTGATGGGTTATTTATAACAAAAATCATGCTGCAATGCTAGTCCTTGATGGTTATTTCTGAAGTTACCAAAAGCACAGTTTACATATAAGTGTTTACCTGTTGGTGGTTTGCTTCTTAAATATGTATTCAGTAGGTTTGTTATCACAAGGTTTCAGCTTCCAGTGAAATGTTAGCTTATTTGATCTTGTGTTTACAGGAACCCTTTATTTTTCTATGTTATTTTCCTATTCTAATAAAGCTGGCTTTACAGAACATTGTCATTTTTCTATGTAGAGGTTTTAGTATAGTTTCCTGTACAGAGTTTATGCGATCGGCGTCTCTGTGTCTCTTCCCTCCCCCGGATATTTAGAACCAGAAGTGACCACTTTCAGCCAAATTTGAGAGAGAGCTAGAAGTCTCAAAGAGGCTTAAGTCCCAACAGATTTCATAGAGCTGGGCAGAAGTCAGAAATGCTGCAAGAATCTTGACTGGGACAAAGACTGAAGCTTTAGAGCATACCTTTGTAACGGCAGAGAATCTACCCTAAATAATGCTGTTGATGGAACTCCTTGTTTCTTGACTAGATTCACTTAGGATTTACAGCTGTTCTGTGATTTGCGTGAACTCAGTTTGGCAACCTCACATGAGTTTCCAGGGGAGAGGTGCTTGTTGCAACGTGAATTCATGTAAATTTACACTGTAGGTCTATTCTAGCTCTTTTATGCTAAGTTCCTGTATCTCAGTGTCATCCATGTATCTGAGTGCCTTCCAAATGACACAACTAACATCTGTCAGGTGGTGTTTGTTCTCTTTCTCTCCCTAGTGGAACAAGTGTCCTGTTTTATTTTTATTGTTGCTGTGTATTTATACCAGAAGAGACAAAACCAAAGGAATGTGCTTTGCAGTGGGAGTAGAAGTTGGTGAAGGCTTGCGATGATCTGTGGTTCCTGGGGGAATTCACTCCAGAATCTCACGTTAGCCTCTGAGAAAGTTTGGTCTCTTCTGTCCGGATGAACTGTCCTGTTACTGCAGAAAGCTTCATTGCATTAATTGTGGTTTCCCTCCCAGGAACACAGGCAATCTTTTAAATGTTCTGCATCCAAGCCACAAAGTTCTTTGAAAACAAAGGCGAAAGCCTTGATCCTGCATAAGACTTGAATACAGACCATTAGAGAGGTTTTTCTGTGTTCACACCAGCATGTGTTGTTGATGGGATGCACTCTAGAGTTCTGGTGTACTTGGAATTTCGTAAGTGCTAAAGGCTTTGTGCCCAAAATGTATCACATTTCCCAGTCCAGCCAGGAGGTGAGGAAGACATGAATAACTGAGGCCTGGTCATTGTCTGCCAGGATGGGATAGAGTTACCTCGCCAAATGGAGATTATGAAAAATGTTATTAGCAGATGTTTTTATGTGAGAGCTCAGAATCAGCAAAGAATCCAAAAATATTGCTTAGCTGTGGAATATAAATTGCATGTGTACCTTCACCACAAAAGCATGGCTGCAAATTTCAGGAACACCGGTCCTGCCTTGTTGAAGCAGTACATGATCAGCCATTCTTCATCCATGTCCTGTTAGAGCTATAGAAGTTGGGTGCAGAAAAACATGAAGGATATATGCTGTGCAAAGATTGCTGGCACTTGACTCTCATTGAACATAGCAATTCAGGCTTGGTACTGAAAAGGCTAATGGAATCCTTGACCCCTGTGGGACTCCAAAGGTGAGTGTCTCATGCCTGACAGGGTAAGCGTGTAAATCAGCGAATAAATCGGAAACCAAATCATCTGGTCTATTACGTTTACCTTTATTTCAATCAACCATCCACCTACAGCAAAAATGAAACCTACTGGCCAGGGTATAGTTAGGCGCTTCCAGTTCTTACGTCTTTTTTGATCTGTACACACATAGTACTAGAAGACTACCTCTTGCAGTGTCAGTCCTGACAGTGCTAAGGCATGCGTGAAGAGAAATAGAGTTCACATATTAAATTTATATAGCAGAATTTACATTCTTAGTCATAGAATTCAAATTGACATTCAAGTCCAGGAGCTGATGTTAAGGTCCACAATCACTTCTCCTAAGTTAGTTGAGCAAAATGCCCTTAGATGTTTGTTCAGATTATACACCGCCTTTTAATTGTCAGGCAACTGTCCCAGCCTTGACAGCTGCTCCTCTGCATATCCAGCTGGCAGCATGTTGGGCGAGTGGAGCCTCCTTTGTGCATGCAAGTGCCTTCCAGACTAATCTGGATGTTTGGGGAGACTCGGCTTGCCAAGTAGTCTCTGCCCATTACAATTATTGTCTTCTGCTCCAAGGCACAGCTTGGCTAGTGGACCAAACTAGTAATTTTCAAGAAAATTCTCTGAAATGGGATGAGAGCTGAGGGAAAGGGTTTTCTAGTTTTCTAGACACAGACCAGAATTTGTCTCTTAATAGCATTCCAGTCCACAAAACAAAAGAAAACAAAAAACAAACAAAACCCCTTGCTTCTCATGCTTATGAGAATACCATGAATTTATGCCCTAGCACCTCATAACCCTAAGCCAGTCACAGTTACAACAACATATAACATTTTTCAATAGGGGAAACACAGAAGAGTCCTATGGTTCTGGACTGTCTTGTCTATCGGCCTGTTTATAACACTGGAAGACAGACTCATGAAAAAGAAACTGTCATCCCAGCCAAAACCTGGAAGAGGATTAATGATAACACAGATCGAATTCCATGCAGAAACAGGACTTCGTCAGGCAAAGCCAGTCCTTGTTCCCTTAGCATCCAGGTTCGTGCACCACATCACAGTGAAGAGTCCAGGTAAGACAAATGGGAATGTCTCTTACTGCTACCAGTCCCCATGGACAAAAATGTTGGAAATAAGATCCTGAAGGTGACTTGACTATTTTTTTTTTTTTTTTTTTACAGGAGAACATAACCTTGGAGTGTGTCGGATACCTCCCACCAGCTACCAAGACATAATAAACCCATGTTCCCCAGTTCCTTCACGCCTCCAAGACATCCCTTCAGTTTCCAGGCTAGCATGTCAGGCATAGTGAAACAACCATCTAGAGGAAACAAAGTATTTCAGATGAAGATGTGGAGATGGTCATCATGGCATGTGTTCCAACATGTGTCCTCCTGTGTTCCTGGACTGTGATCTGTTCTAAGGACGCGGGAATCAGAGGGCTCCTACATCCCGAGGAGAATCCTCAGGTACCCCCCTTAGGCTCCCCTGCCAGACCCTGTAACCTCCACTGGCATGCAGTACTGCGAAACAGAACACACCCATCTCCTCGAGTGCAAACGACGGGTAGAGGAAGCAGTGAAGCAGGTCAATGTCTTAGGAGAAAAAAAAACTTTCAGTAACCCTGCTCAGTAATATCTGAGACCAACAACATCTGAACGCATGTCATCCCTGCCTAAATGAGCAGCTTCTGATCGCTACCACCTGTGAGCTCCTGTGCACAGCACTCCTTGCGCTGAAGGCTGGATTGACCACCGAGGAACCCAGGCAGGATCCTTGAGGCAGTGCCCTCTCCAACACCATGTCTTCTGAAGTAGTAGGTGTATCAGAGATGACTGCCAGAGTCCCCACTGCCAGATGCTGAACAGCAGATTCTTTACCTCCCACCAGGAGGATTTCTTACAGCATGAATCTGTTCCTCTAACAGGGCATTTCCTGGTTCTCTTATTTTGGCATCTTGTTGGCAACCACTGTCCCTTTCTCATAGTCCTTGGCTGCAAGGTCATTAGGGTGGGCATGGTTCCAACACCTCCCAAAGATATGACTTACTATGAGCAGAGCATACGGAAGTACACCTCAAACTGGTTATGGCTCTTACATCAGGTTAAGGATGCCAAAAGCCATCTCTGTCACAAGCAGATGCAATGGTGTGGCCTGGTTAAGGTACCCTTTGGTGTAGCCATGAGTCTCACAACGGAGTGAAGAGCCAAGAATGAAGAGAGAAAGAGTTTTCTGTGGTAAAGACAAAGACAGAAGAGGTCTCTCAGTGAATCCAATGTGTTTAGATGTGGTACCTATACAGCCCTTAAACTGCCTGAGAAGTGTGACAGACAGTCAGAGGAGAGATGGTAAGGATACTTCCAGAAAAATCTGATACGTTTCTTCAGCTGTAAGTCAGCCTCAGAACAGACTGCAGCAATGTGAACAGACTGGGGGTAGCACCAACATGTGACAGTTAAGGGGAGGTTACTACTGCAAATGGTTATCACGTCCAGACCAGCCACAAAAAAACATGACGAAAGGTTCATGGGTTTCCTCGTGGGTTTCTTAATCATTTCCCCAAACACGCTAGCTCTTGACTCAAGACAGACATGCTCATTATCAGCCAAGCTTGTTTCTGATCTCCTCCACAGACTGTTGTGTCCCTGGACTCTACTCACCTGCATGCTGGCCCCTAGTCCTGATCCTGAACTTCTCTTAATCCATGTTCTTCTATCCCCATTGTCCCTATCTTCTTCCTAAATCTGCACTGAACTCTATTACTGCCTTTTTTCTTTTTTTTCTCAAACAATTTTTTTTAACTTAAATTGCTCTTGATCAAAATTCAGTTACCTTTTAACTGTCTCTCTGCACATTTCCACTAGCAAGTCTCCCAGGGCTAGGATGAAAAGGATTTTGAGTGAGTGAACCTCAGTGGCCACTCCTGACTCCCTGAATGGGTTCATTTTGCCTTAGGTGGGTTTGTCAAGGTCTGTGATTAGTAAAGGCGGGATCTGGACACATGACATGAAGATAATGGCTGAAAACAGGTTTTGGCTTAAGGATTGAAAACTAAGTTGGCAGGTCTAAGGGACCCAAGGGTCTGGGTGCCAACAACTGCAGAGGTCCAGCCTGGGTGCCAGCTACCGGACAAACCAGATATTGGAACGACCCACGTTATGTGCATATGTGAACCAGTAGCACACGTCAAAGTGGACAACAGGAAGAGAGCAGCATCTGGGAAAACCCAGCGTCAGAGCTGGTGCCTGGGTCTCTGGGTATAGATGTTGGATGGACTTCGGGTGCATGCTAATACTTAGGAGACCAGTGAGTGTGCTTGTGAGGTGAGTGAGTGGACGTACGCATATGTTCTGCAAGCAGCCTCCCTTCTACCAGACTGGGATGGGACAGACCCCCTCGGTCCTGAAGTCCACTAAATTTGGTTACCTCAAACGGGCTACCTCTGAGCTAATACTACTCAGTGGAAGTTGGTCCTAGAAGCAAGTGTTCAGCAGGTCTGACTGGCAGCTTACTGGTACGTTTAGACTCCAGAGTAGCTATCAGAGCAGCCACCACCATAATGACTTTTGTAACGCTCCCCCAGCCCCCCACCCCATCACTTCTGCTTGCAACATGCAGGCTGGTTATCAAGACATGCTTGGCCATGTACTAACAACTACGCTACGCTCAAACACACAATCCAACTTGATCCAGAGCCACAGAACCTGCTGAAATACTTAAGAATGAAATCTGTTCTGGAAGGCACCATGAGGGCAGGTCTCAGCATGCCATTCTGACATAGTCTTTCGCTCCACTTACACTAATACTTTAAACTTTCCCAGAACATTTCATCGGCACAAAGGCCAGCTGGCGTGGAAAAGTCCACGTGCATGCTAACTCTCCAGAACACGATGGCTGCTTCCAAACTGCCTAGCGGGAGTTCATGAGCTGTGGGAGAGCTCTAACCAGCCCCCAGCCTTGGGCCAAAACTCTGCCACAGGCTGCTGTCGCAGTGTAACAGCAGAAATGTTGCATTCCTGTGCTGGGAGCCTTCCCTGGCACCGCCACATCTACTGCTCCAGCCTCTGCGTCTCAAGCCGAAGACCCAAGGCAGACAGAATTGAACATGGCTTTTGCAGAAGCATTTGATCTGCTATGAGACTCCAGGACTGGCAATGAAATATTATAGGTGCCCTTAATGTCTATTCTCCCTCTGATGGAGTCACCTCTGTGAGACTGATAAATGTTAATACAACATTTTGGTAAAATCCCTGCTAGCAAACTAAACGTTACTGGGAAATGCTCTTGGACCCTAGAACTCAACCATCTCTATGTTATTAAGTTGTTATCATTGTCTTCTAATTCTAAAATTGTTAGAGCAGTCCCTGGTTCGGTTTTGGCCCAGGCCAGCTAGCTCTCTCCCAGACGATACCCACCCACACTTCCAGAGTCAGCATGGGACGAACGCCAAGAACCGGCTTGGACGTGTGGCGGTTTCATAGGCTATTCTGTGCCAGTTCGCTTCAGCACCAAGCAGCAGCCCCAGGTACCTCTAATTTTCTAGCGCGGACATTGCTACTAGCGCAAGGGCCTTTGGGCAGGTGGAGGGACATGGTACTGCCGCGACATCCCACCACCTTTTATTTTTGAGGCAGGGAAGGAAGCGGCATCCTTGCAGAAGCAACTCCGATCGCGACCCGCAGCTTGCTTTGGGGCAGAGGAAGCGGCATCCTTGCAGAAGCAACTCCTCCCGCTGGACGGTTCCATCAGACCGCACGCTCATTCAGCGCGCTTCGGGACCGGCCTCCCGGGCGCCGCTGGAACCACGCCTCCTCCGCGCGGCGGAGGACTACAATCCCCACAATGCCCCGCGGCGCGCCTGGCCAATCCTAACGCACCCCCGGCGCCGGCCGGCCGGCGGG
>NW_008794014.1:1111968-1123677 GCF_000699145.1 Aptenodytes forsteri
CTCGGGGCTCCCTGTGCGTAGGGCTGGTTCCTCCTGCCGGCAGTCCGGTTGGGGGGTACGGCGTGCTGCTGAGTTGGCCGCAGGGTTTGGGAGGAGGGTGTGAGTAAATTGGCCGTGAATTAGCGGAAGCATATTCCGTGGCCGTGAACCTGGAAGCATAAAGTTCGTACTAGTTTGGGCTGTTCTGGTCCAAACTGTTCTAGTCCTTTTCTATTCTGAAGAGGAAGCACTTGTTTCTGTACGAGATAAATGATTTGTCTTCCTTTCTCTCTTAATTAACTCTGCCTTAGCCTGCCTTTGTTGCTTCAAATTGGTGTTACAGCTCAGCTTTGCCTCCAAAGAAATAAAAGTTCACATAAGTGCACTGCTCACAGCTCCAACCAGCCTTCTGCCACCTCCCCAGACTGTCCCCCCCCCCCCCCCCCCACACCGCCCCCCCCCCCCCCATTTTAAATCTTAAATCTTCCTGACCAGCACCACCCACGCAGCACCCAAATCTGAGTTTAAGAAAGGGGACATCCAGTTGATTCGCCTGACAGAAATGCCACTGGATGAGTTTGGCAGTGTTATTAGACACCAGAGAGCTGAGGGAGGCACGGTTGGAGGCGTTATTGCATTCCCACGAAAAGCGTCGTTTGCGACTCTCATCTCGCCACGTCTGGCTACTCAAGCCATGAAACACAAAGTCATAGGAAGCCAGGCTTAATAAGTTCTGCTGCTGCTCAGAGAAGTGCTTGTCAAGTACTTGAAAGATGCTCAGATGCAGTTGTGAGACAGGAAAAAACAGAGAGGGACTTCATTGCATTAGTTTCCAAATAGCTTTTCTAAAACTTAAATGTCTGGAAAAAGTCAAGTTTTAAGTCCTCTAGTGGGGCTCTTTGTAGTCATATACGTTCATACATGAGTCCAGTGATAAGGTCTAATCTTGCTTCAGTGTTCTGGGAAAATATGCATATACTAAAGGATATGAAACATGCATAATAAACACAAAAAAAGAAACATACTGTCTAACTTCTAAGAATTACATCTTTTATAGTACAAAATATCCAAAAATGTGAATTTGTTAGCATCTCTTTATTGGTAAAGCCCATATAAGTGACTTTAACTGAGAAATGGGTGAAGAAAAGGAGAGGGCGTGTATCTGCAGAGTGCTGCTGATACCTGCATTTCACCTTTCATTTTCAAAATAATTCCAAAAGCAGCTGATGACAAGGGATGTGAGTTCAAGAAATACTTTCAAAGAGCTGTTCCACCCAAGTTCATGTTATTTATCTAGTCTAACCTGTGACTCCTTTTTGGAGCTGTTTATTTGAGGTTTTGTTGGGTTGGTTGGTTTGGGGGTTTTTGTGTTTCTTTGTTTGAGATGAAGAAGACTTAAATATTGGCAGGATGGGGAAACAATGCACTCCCATCGCCTAAGTTAATTTTTGGGAGCTTTCCTCTGCACAACTGCAAGTGATTACATCTTTCACCCCGTAGCCTTTGAGATGTTGGAGGGTTCCATGGGAATATGGAGAAAATGGAAGTGAGCTCAGATGCTACGAGGACTAGCATTGCCCATCAAAGCAGTGTTTTGTGCACTCTGTTGCACTTGGTCATAGTAGCTGCCTGCTTGGCATTGATCACATTACTCTAGATTATTAAATGTAGGAGTCTCAGAAAATAGCACACATGGAGGTCTTGCTTCTTGAAGTGTTAAGTCTTGCAAAATAAATCCTCCAGTCAGATGCTACAGAAAGTTTCTAAAGCAATGTTTTTCTCGAAAGGAGAAAGAAGTATCACTTCAGTGAGCAGATCTACAGTCAGTACTTCTTCAGTCCCGTCCTGGTTTAGTGATAGTAACCATTATGTCCTTTTGGGTGAAGAGGAGAAGTGAGTTTGATGCTCTTTGGATCATGCCTCAGGGACCCAATTATATGAAACACTGAGCAACCTCAAGTCCCACGGAAATCAGTCTGAGGTTGAAGTACTAGATGTTTTGTGTGATCGGATGCCAGCATCATTAACTGAATGCCACGTGCAGATCTGGGTTTGGTCTCTTTGTATCATTGCTGCTAATGGCAGTCAAATAAAAGGCAAATGGTACAAAATCCATTTTGAGGTTCTCTATTTTTATCATCAAAATGACCCAAAACGGTCTTAGCTTGCCTTCCAGTCCCTGCATTGGGTTTAAAGAATTAGCAGCAAAGAAAACTCGTGCTGCTCTTTCTATAAAGTGGATACGTTTGCTTCTGATTCATGCAAGCATAAATTTCCTGTGATACTTTCAGTCTTTTGTCAGAGGTGGGCAAAACTGTTGAACTCAGAGCTTATTTAGGCAGCTTACTTTAATCTGTATTTTTTGAAAAAGTTACTGTTTTGGGTAAATTGGAGAGCTCTTAATTTTTGAGTGGATGCTGCAGCATGAAGTGCATGATGTATTATACCTGTATTTAAATTATCCACACCACCCTCTCTGTTAATTACTTATGTTTCCTGATTCTGTAGAGTGTAACATACCTCCTTGAGTCTTTGTTTTCTACCGACCTGAACCAGAATACAGATCCATCAAACAGCATGTTCTGAGCACGTTGTAAATATTTCAAGCCTCAGCCCCATAGACACACCTTAGTTCTTGAGTAGACCTATTAGACTCGAACTGTTGTATGAAACCTGCTCAGTTTAGGATCATGAATGTTACTTTTCTATGATGAGTTCTGCTCCATAGTTCTCACCAAGCAGCACAATGACGTGTAGTGATTTTAAAATAAGATAGTGTTTAAAACCGTGAGAACATTGTTTTGCAACGTTTTTCATGACATCACCCCAGTGAGATGGTGGGTCTATAGTGCAACGGTTTCTCTTCAACCCTGAGGTTAGTTCTTTGAGCTAACACTTTTCATTCTGTATTTGCACATCTTTTGCACAGTAGACCCCTTGCCTATGGCTGAGGTTTGCCATAAATTAATGCGTGTGCTTTTGCAGTGGAATAAACAGGTTACTTTTTAGAGGAAAACAAAACACATCACAAAGGTAAATTATCACTGAACTGCTATAGAAGAAGCTGCTCCTGGAGAAGCAGATGATCACGTTCTCTGCCTTCATTAAAAGTAGGTACAGACCTACTCTCGTGTACCTGCATCCTGCTGGGGTCAAGTACACAGTTTACTCGTCCAACTTGCGGGTTTTTTTCAGCAATGCTTTAAGAGAATGTCAGGAAGTTACAATTCAGAAAACTAGGAATGAAATTATTTTTTTCTAACAATGGCCAATGAGAAATATTAAGCATAATAGTATGTTTTGTATGACAATTCTAAAACTGAATGATTTTTTTCTTTCCTATTTAAAGGAAGAGCCAAGGCTGGATGTTCTGATAAATAATGCAGGGATATTCCAGTGTCCGTACATGAAGACAGAGGATGGTTTTGAGATGCAATTTGGTGTAAACCACTTGGGTCACTTCTTGCTCACCAACCTTCTTCTGGGCCTCCTCAAAAATTCTGCTCCGAGCAGGATTGTGGTAGTATCCTCAAAGCTTTACAAATATGGAGAGATCAACTTTGAAGACTTGAACAGTGAAATAAGTTACAATAAAAGCTTTTGTTACAGTCGGAGTAAACTGGCTAACATATTATTTGCAAGGGAGCTAGCCCGTCGGTTAGAGGGGACAGGAGTCACCGTCAATTCACTTCATCCTGGGATTGTCAGAACAAATCTAGGCAGATACGTGAATATTCCTTTGCTGGCAAAACCCCTGTTCAACTTGGTGTCATGGGCTTTCTTCAAAACACCTCTGGAAGGAGCCCAGACTTCTATTTATTTGGCCTCTTCTCCTGATGTCGAAGGCGTGTCAGGAAAATATTTTGGGGACTGCAAAGAGGAGGAACTCCTGCCCAAAGCCATGGATGACTTGGTTGCGAGAAAGTTGTGGGATATCAGTGAAGTGATGGTTGGTTTATTGAAATAAGTGCCAGGGGGTATCTGCTAAAGGAATGCAGATAACTATGCAATACGTATTTGCAACAGTGTAATTCTCACTGTAAATGCTGTGGGAGTACAGATTACTTTGCTCAATAAGTATTAAATAAGAGGAGTGATTTATGCTGGAACTCTGTTTTGAAATAAAGGACAATATTTAATAGACACAGGCGTTCAGAAAAAGTCTGAAATAGAGTTTGAGGGTGTGAATATAATTTCTGGTTAAATCTGCTTGGAAACTCATGTTTTACAAATAAAAATTAAACAAAACTGTGTTTTGCAATATATGTGCATATTTGTCATGTTCCACTACTTGTAGTTGGGCTGGACAACGCAGGGTACTGATGGTGAAACACTTCTCCTGTAAAAAGGTTTTGAAAATAGATCCTAATAATAATAATAGGATTGTTGTCTTTTTTGAGCCATCACGATGAAAAATGGAATAAACGGTTTTACTGATATCTTACACTGTAATTGTTTAGGCCTCTCAGTGCCATTCAAAGACTTGTTGTCAGCCGCATGGTTCAGTGAACAAAACTGTTCAGCCGTATACAGTTTAGCTGTGAAGCACAAAGTCAACTTTTTTTAGTGATGTCGCTGCTATTCAATGAGTGTATACACTTGGTTGTGCAAGCTGTATTTTTATTTTCCTGTGTGCTGAACTTGCTATTTCATGATATGCAGACACCTTGGGTTTCAATAAAAACATAGTTGACAGATGTATTATGGTCTTGATAGGGCTTCGCATGTCACGATTTGTGCGCATACAAAGTTCACAAGACCTCACCCAGATTAGACCGAAGAGAATATGCTTTTCAGTGTGTGTGTGGCTTGACTGATGGCACTTTAACTCAGTAATGAGATTAGATAAGTCTGTCTAATACAGCTTACTGAATATTCTTTAATAAAAATCTTTCAAAAAAAAGACTTAGCATTCATTCTTTCACTGTGGAAGATGCATCAGAAACCAGCAGTCTTGACACAGCAGCCTTGTTTGAAAGCAGAAGATTCTCCTGGCTGGTGTAGGGAGCCTGTCATGTAGGGTTGGTAGAAATAAAATGGGCTCCAAATAAATACATGGGTATTCTGTGAAGCTGTACTGATTTATTCTTTTTTAATTCATATAACTAATGGGTTCATATTGACATTTATTACTTCTTGTTTTGCTCTTTTGCTCTACTGTAATAAAATGTTCTAGCAGTTAAGTCAAGATGTATAGAATAAATACGGAAGAATGATTTAGAGTGATCTATCTTAATAAGTTCTACTCAAGGGGAGGAGTATCAATAATGAATGGTGTATTCAGTAGATCCTTATTACCTACTCATAAATACATATTAGTTCTGCACTTCAGGTAGCAACCAACCAAATTTTTGAGATTCTTTCTCTTGTCGTTTACTCAGACTCTCAGCATATTTCAACTTTTGCACGGTGGAGTGGACCTGATCTAGCCTTACCCTTCACCAGCAAGATTGTGCTCTGGGTGAGTGACTTGGGTGGGGGCAGAAGGCGGCATTCCAGAAAGTTAGAAGGCAAGCTACGAAACGGAGCGAGTTTTTAAGATCTTTGCACTGCTCACTGTAAGGGAAGGTGTAGAGATGGGCGTGTTGTCAAGGCATACTCTGAGCATTGAACAAAGTTCTCTAGGTAATGCCAGAGGGAGGTGTGTAACATGCTTGGAGAAGATTCTGCTTTGATCTTCAGTGTTGCATTTCACATTTCATTCTAAATACTTGTAAATAGCTGCACGCAGCACCTTTAAACAGCTAGCTAAAGAATTAGAAGTTCATTAACATGAACTTCTCTGTAAAGAGATACCGAGAAGCTGAGCCAAACTCGGGTTTGTGTTTTCAATACTACTGTAGCAATACTGAAGGAACACTACTGTATTGTTTCGCTGCTGAAACGTGTATACCTCTTGCAAAGAAAGCCTTGCATGCAAAGGTGGAGAATGGAGAAGATGGCTAATCTGAAAATACTGTAGTAAAGAACTGCACTGAAACTGTCTGAAGAGCGGAGGAATATGTAATTTTTCAGACTGAATTACCAACATAGGATGTGCACTAGCCTTCAAAACAGCAAAGGTGGATTTGTACTGAAATAAGAGATGCAGAATTAAGAAGTACCAGTTGTGTAGTATGGCTGCATAACATGTAATGCTTCATACGTCTACCAGGTGCTTGGTTTTTATTTTCTTTTGAAACACTGCAGAAATAAGAGCCATTGTCAGGAAGGGATTACGTTCCTGCAATTGTAACTAAATTACAGCCCTCATTCCAGGGTAGGAGAGCGATCACATGATACTCTTAATGGAATATTATGTGCCTGAATGAATATTGCCTGAAAACAATTTGAAAGGATGGATTGTTAGGAACTCGCCAAAAGATAAGCTTTTTCCAACATATGAGGCTGAATGTAGTTTAGCCTCTGTGGACCAGAAAGCTTTGATTACTCTCTTGAGATTGCTGTTAATATTTGTTTATGTGATGCCTTTGTTATTCTAGTAGCATCTAGGAACTGGAGACCTCATAGGTTAACAGATCTTGCAAAATATAAGTGCAAAACCAAAGAAGAGCCCTTATTTCAACAAGCAGTTAGTAATGCTGACTCAGTCTAGGTTAGAACCAAGCATTTTGGCTAAGGAAGTATATCTACTCTACTCTACAGGATCTTAGTAAGCTCAGATATATATGTATGATTTGAGGATTGTCTGCTGGATGTCTCCTCTGGGAGCTGGTAGAGGATGCTCTAAGAGGAGATCAGCACCTTCACGCTTCACCCCAGTATTACTGTGCCTCCAGAAAGATCTGGCAAGCTCTGGATGTTACTATTCTATAAACCATTTATGTCGAGAGCGTGCAGCCAAAAACAGGACGCATTCCGGATGCCTCCCTCCACCATCACCACCATATGGACACTGCCACCCTCAAATTAAACTTATTTCCCATGAAGTATTAAACTTGTAAAAGGAAAAAGTAAGGGCTGAAAGAGGCAGACAGTGACCAGGGATAGCACGTAAAGCCCATGGAAAGGCAGCTTTCATGGGTAGGTACAGAGGCTGATCGCATTGCTAGCAAATGCATTACAGATATGCAAGGAAGCCACAGCTGAGGTTAAGATTTTGTTGAGGTCTGTGATAAACATAAATGTTACGAAGCAACTCCTTCAAAAGGCAAAACATACATATTTATCTTACATAAATTATTAGAATTTGAGCATTTGATTTTTGGTCCACCAGCAGTGTTGTACCAGTGCTCCGTACCTGTGCCCTGGGGATTTAGAAACTGGCTAGGATGTGTACAGGGCACAGCGATGCCTGAGAACATAGCCCCTGCCCTTTTGCTTTTCACAGGGGAAATGCCTCTTCACTGCCATAGCTGAGATGTGGAGGGCCACAGCAGTGACTAAATTTGACTATTTGCAAACTTCCCACCCTTAGGCCAGTCTCAGCAGTGAATAGAAATGCTTCCAAGTGGCCCCATTTCTCAGTGATCAAATTTTGTATGCAACAACATTGGAGACTAACTGTACGCTAAAAGGGTTATTTTAAAATAAGGGTATGAGAGTGTGTGTGTGCAGATACGTGTGCAGTTGCAATTTAATCCCTTATTTTAAAAGACCGACAGGGAGAGCTGTCAAGGATTTACGGAGGGACTGAGGGGAGAGGAGGGCGGGTTAGTACGAGAGTGTCACCTGCTGCCCGCACCGGTTTGGTACGTGATGAGGCGCTGGGCTTGGGGGCTGATCTGTTGGGCTTGAGCTCAGTGTTGAGCTTGGTTGCTTGAAGTTGCATCCAGGTAGACATACCCACTGTCTGCTTCTGCAGCCGGAGAGCACACAGGCACAGCCGAGGGGAGGAAACGTCTCCACGTAATGGTCGAGAGAAACAGGCTTCAAGTGTCTCAAGGGGAACGTATTTTAACTGCTTCAGCATAATTTATTCATCTTTGGCCGTGGTGTTTTTGAAAGTGCCCATGTAACCAACTTCCCTCATGGAGAGAGTTTAAGAAAGAAATAATTTCCTTTTTTTAAAATTAATTTCTTTCTTTTGATTCTCAGTCCCAGTCCCTAGCTATAAGCCAGTCCTCCCTGCACACGTGTAGCTATTATAGCTGAGGTTTCTGCAAGTGAACTAAATTGCAGTTGCATGTATTTATTTTATATGCCACATCTGTTTAAGTCAAGAGAGGCGTATGTACATTTTTAAAAAAAATACTCTGGATCTGTCACCAATTTACCTTCCTTACCTTGCCACAAAGGCCAACATCTATCCCCAGGCAAAGGGACAACGCTGCTCTTTCAGTTACTACAGTCAACGCAGCAGGAAAGCTTATAAACCCAGCGGGGGTTCTCCAGTAAAAATTCTCCATCTTAATGAGATAAATGATCAGTTTTTCCACGATGCAATAAAAACAGAAATATTTAAACTCTCCTCTCTTTCTTCAGCAGTTGCCTGGTTTGCCTAAGCTTCCTACTAAGTGAATGCTTCACAGGCTTCAAAGGCTGAGCCCTGTGGATGTGCGGTGTGATTATGTTTTTGCTGAAAAATGTGGATAATTCCCACTTCAAGCACACTTAATTTCTTTCCACATAAGGCTATAAAGAAAATAAACAACTTGCAAGAGTCATACAAATAATTTTAAAATGGGAGGCCTGTTCCCTTTTTCACATAACTTTTTCCAAACTAATCACTTAGAGGGTAATTGACTTGCAAAACGATCCAGGAGGCCTCCACAGTTGAATTATTATTTTTGATCTGTCCCAGAATGGTGCTGCTATTTCTCATAACAGAAAACAGCGACCTCCCTCTAGACTTTTTACTTACCGCTTTAGCTACCACTAGCAGCCTCACACCTGTCGTAACTGGATTCAGATCAGAGAAATTAATTTGAATATTTCATTGATTCCAAATGTCCTATGTAACCTGGAGAAAGAAGTGCTTTCCTAATTGCTTTTTTGGCTGAAGGCTGGCACACTGACCACCTAACAAGGTTGATAGCCCTTTCTTTCCACATTTAAGAATGGTCATTTCTTTTCAGGTAATGCAAAAGAAATTTAATTAATCTCGGTAGGGAAGGAATCGATAGCTTATTTGCCATGAAAGATTCAGGAGGGTGTCACAAGCTTAAAATCTATAATATTCAGTTTTGCAAGGCACTGAGCATTTCTTTCCATCTGCTTCATGGCCAAAGCAAGCAGTCTGAAATCCTGGTCCCACTAAAAGCATTGGGAGTCAGACACCTAAATATTTTTGCTGATCCTGATCTCCTGGCTTTAGGTTTGGGCAGTAGGACTCTTACAGCCAGTTGGATGATGATTCTTTCAAGCTTGATGAATGAGGCTTTATGCACTTCTGTGTATGTGTGGCATTTTTAAAAAAAATACTTCACAAATTAAGGGGTGTGTGTGTGTGTGTGTGTGTGCTATGTATATTTTAAATATCCTGCAACATTCTCCAGAAATCTGTGTGTTTTTTTCCAAGAAAAATGTCAGCCCATCTCTGCAGTTGTTGGGGTGTTTGTCAGTTTGCCACCTGGACTGCAGATTGGTGATGAGTGATGTTATTTCAGTTTATCTAAGTCCTGTTGCAACCTTCCCCAGCAGTAGGTCAGTGTCCTGGGCCCCTCCTAAGTCACCACATGACCATCCGCTCTCCAAATCCCATCTGCCCTTGAGACAAGGAATGTCAGGGTCTTTCTAGATGCTTCAAGAAAGGGGTCATGAACAGCATCTGCAGAAAGGCAAGTGACATACCTGGAGACCCAGAACTTACGTGTACTTCAACAAGTAGGTTTGATATCATTTTGTATACTCATTCACAGACAGGAACATCTTCTCCAGTGTATATGGATAGGTATTTTAGACTTCAGCCTGCCCTGAAGTCTGTCTATACAGCACTGTAGATGTAGCCCATGGGTAAAACAGCAGGTTGAAAAATGCTTCATTTGCTCTTCTGAATGGTGGAGATCCTACAGGTCCAATTGAAGTCACTGGTAGTTCTAGTTGCTTGACACTTCACCTGGCTTTGAAAATACTTGGGAGGAGGAAGAGACCACAGCATCATTTTCCTTATATTCAGTCTGCCCTCCTGCAAATCTTCAGAGGCCTAAATGTGTCTCAGATGCATCTCCTCAGATACTGAAAAAAAAATGTAAGCCTGCTTTATGGAGGTATTTGTCCATAACATTTTGCTGTAAGTGGAAAATTTAAAAAATCATAATTTCTCATTTTATATAGTAGTCAGATAGAGCTGAGTAGAGCTCAGTAGAGCTAAGACTGGGGTCCTGGAACAGTAGAGCAGAATAAGAAGTAATGAGCTGTCGTCTGTAGATGCAAGAGAGGTAACCTGAAAACTCAAAAGGAATAATTAAAAAGCTTTGATGACAGTTATTTTGTTTCTATTTCTGAGGGTTTTTTTTTGTTTGTTTAATTCTTGCTATTTAAAAAAAAAAAAGTTAAAACTGCAGAAAATGTGAAAACAGCCATGTTTCAACAAAGCCGCACAGTTCTTCACTTTAGAAAACCCATAAAATGACAGGAAATGGCTTAATGTGGTAGGTGTTCATTTTTAAGGTTCTGTTGACAGAAGTTGATGAGTGAAAATATTGTATTTCCTTTTTGCCTTTTGTTCAGTAAACAGCATGGAACTTTGATGCTGCCTAGAGAGACAGCTTTGTACTGTGGTGGTCTAAACTGGGATTTTTCATTAATGTAACCAATCAGAGTAGGTGGGGTTTTTTTCTGGTTTTGTGTTGGGTTTTTTAAAGAAAAAAGCTGAAGTCAAAGAGAAGACCAAGAAAAAGCACCACAAAGTTTATCTTTTACTCATCTGGAAGAGTTTATTTTAAACACGGAACATTGTTTGCTGCTGTGGAAATGAAAGTGAGAGAGTTGCAGCTTTCTTCCGATGCCATCTGGCAGATGATTTACTTGCGTATGGTATTCGCTAATCCAAATAACCCTGTGTGTGGTAGCATTGTCTCTTTACTGATCATGCAGCTGAGTTGGCTGAACCTTAGATGGCTCACACAAGGCTATCAACAGCACAGTACAATAGACCGTTTAAAATTAGAACAGTATTAAGGAAAGGGATATGCCAAATTCATCATGCCTTTACCTTTATTAAGCATTTTCCTTACCCGGACTGAGCTTGATGTTTCCTTTTCATTCTCTTCATGGTTTTATTCACTCCAGTTCTACTCGGACTTTAGCCCATTGAATTCAACACTTACATGTTGGTCCCTTCCTGACCTCATGAAACTTGTATTCCTGCTGGGAAGTAAGGCTGTTTCAGCAGGACAGCTGTATGCTGTAACCAGTAGCTTTGTGGTTAAGGAACTCTCCTAGTTCCTAACCTGAGCCAAAATTGTCTCTAGATCAGGACATTCCCATTTATCAGGCAAAAGATCTAGCTACTTCATTATTATATTAATGTTAAGCTGCCTCCTCTTGCTGTAACATGAAAGAGCAAGCCTTGAGTGGTTATTTTGGGAAGCAAAATAATTAGAGGAGTATGCCTTGGGGAGCAGATCCCAAGCTATGAGTAGAGGGAGGCATTCATTTATATCCTTGTATTTAACTTCTAGGGAGGGGTTGGTATTCTGATGCTCTTCTATGCTCGAGACAATATAATGGCTCCTGTATTGGGTTTGCATGGCAAGGTTTTGGTAGCGGGGGGTGGGGGTGGGGCTACAGGGGTGGCTTCAGTGAGTTGCTTCTAGAAGCTTCCCCCATGTCCGCTAGAGCCAATGC
>NW_008794014.1:1124110-1134375 GCF_000699145.1 Aptenodytes forsteri
GACAGTAATTGCTGAGTGATCTCTCCCTGTCCTTATCTCGACCCGTGAGCCTTTTGTTATATTTCTCTCTCCCCTGTCCAGCTGAGGAGGGGAGTGATAGAGCGGCAGGAGTCCTCCCCCCAAAGAGGAAGGAGCGGCAGAAACAATGTGTGATGAACTGACCGCAACCCCCATTCCCCATCCCCCTGCACCGCTGGAGGGGGGAGGTAGAGAATTCGGGAGTGAAGTTAAGGCCAGGAAGAAGGGAGGGGTGGGGGGAAGGTGTTTTAAGGTTTAGTTTTTATTTCTCATTACCCTACTCTGATTTTGATTGGTAATAAATTAAACTAATTTCTCCAAGTTGAGTCTGTTTTGCCTGTGACAGTAATTGCTGAGTGATCTCTCCCTGTCCTTATCTCGACCCGTGAGCCTTTTGTTATATTTTCTCTCCCCTGTCCAGTTGAGGCAGGGGAGTGATAGAGCGGCTTCGATGGGCACCTGGCATCCATCCAGCCAAGGTCAACCCACCACAGCTTTCTTCTCAATGTGTGGGGTTTTTGAGTGATTTTTCCATGGTGCCTAGCTCTGTGTGCCTAATAGGTCTCTAATTTTGGCTTTGGATTCCACTCTGAGGTTGAAAGACCTAAAATTTAAGTGTTGACTCTGCTTTGTTTTAGTCACTTCTGTTTTTTAACTGGATCTGACCCTGATAGGTCATTTCAAAAAGTTAATGTTATAGTTCAATTTGCAGTTGTCTATATTGGAAGCTGGCTTTTTGATTTTAAGGACAGTTGAACAGTTTTGAAAGTGTTGATTTTCTTCAGAGATAGATCAATATAATTCATATGTGAAATTAAAATATATACAGTGTATATAATTTTGTAGCAGTGATAGGGAAGGAATTGAGAGCTCAGCTCTTTTCCTGAAGAGCAGCTGACACTTTGAACTCACTGCCTGCATCTGTATTGCTAAGCATTTAATGCCAGGACCTGTTTCCTGAACCACAGGCTAAATGGGATAGTGGGGCAATGTTCATGTTACCATATGTTTTCCCCGAGAAGAGGCATGGGTACATTCAAACTGCTTGCTAGGAATGTCCTTGGCCCATGCTGACTCCTGAATGGTACAAAGAGTTGTTTCGAAAAGCGTTAGCTGGCCGGAGCCAAAACTGTTCCAAGAACTGCCCTGCCTATTAAACAGCGCAGAT
The DNA here is from genome assembly GCF_000699145.1 of Aptenodytes forsteri. Taxonomy (NCBI): domain Eukaryota; kingdom Metazoa; phylum Chordata; class Aves; order Sphenisciformes; family Spheniscidae; genus Aptenodytes; species Aptenodytes forsteri. The sequence goes on from NW_008794014.1 coordinate 1,125,297, forward strand.
GATTGAATTTCAGTGCCTGGGCTGGCACTCTGTCACTCCTTAATTGAGTGGAATAAGCATAGCCAAAAAATGCCCCCTTTCCTCTCTCAAGTGTTAACAGAATAGATGTGATTTTTCAATTTACTTCCATGACATTCAGAGACCATTCTGGAAAACTGAAGCATATTTTCTCTTACTAATTTTATAGCCCTAAAATTCCCCTGGCTTTGCTGCAATTTCTATTGACTGACCCTGTAGACACATGGAGAATCGGTATTGTTATTAATATCACCATGTCGTCATGCTTTCTTCATTTTCAATTTTATAACTATAGTCTGATCTCTTGGAATTGTGTCCGCTAACATAGCACTGGACTATGGAAATCTTATTTTATCAAAACGTGTTATTCTTGGACTAGAATTCACAGTTACACAGTTGCACTTTATAGATCCATAGATTTTTAAAGCCAGAAAAGGCCCTTAGATTATTTAGTCTGACTTCCTGAATGACACAAGCCATTTAATTTAACCCAGTCAGCCTTGCATCAAGTCCAGCAATTTGTGTTTGGCTAAGGCTTATCTTCTAGAAAGACGTCCAGTCTAGATCTGAAGCCATCGGTAGTTGGAGAATCCATCACTTCCTTTGGCAGTGCAGTCCAATGGTTATCACCCTCCCTCTTAAAAATGTGTTTTGATTCTTGCCTGAATTTGTCTGGCTTTCACTTCCAGCTATCACCTCTCATTATGCCTTTTTTTGTTAGATGAGAGTGCTGCTGTTACTGCTCAGTATTTTCTCCCTGTGGTGATACTTGTACATTGTAATCACTGAAATCATCGCTAGATGTTTTTATTAAACTCAACAGACTGAACCCCTTTAATCTCTTACTGCAAGGCTCTTTTCCAAGGTTTCCAATAATTTCTGTGGCTCTCCTCCACATCCTATCCAATTTTTTACCTCTTTTGTGAAATGAGGAAACAAGAACTGGATGTAATACTCCAGCATGTGTCCGTTTATAGGCAATCCTAGTACTTCTCAATGCTTTCCCTCTGTTGCTCTAAGGTGATCACTAATTTAAATGTGCCTGGGGCTGCTCCCTGGCACTGAGGCCAGCTGGAATATCATAGTCTGCATCTGCACTCTTGAACGCTCTTTATCTTCCACAACAGGGTGTCTGCATCCAAACTGCTTTTCAGGAAGGCTTCCTGGCAATTCCTGACAGTTTGGCTGTGTTTGGGAATTATCTGGGAAAATGCTGGTGGAGGCCGAAATCATGTCAGGGACGCAAATAACCGCCCCATGGTACAGATGTTCAAGGACTAATGCCTAGGAACATTTCCTGACCATTTTTAATTCAGTAGTGTAGTCTAAGAGTTCCCAGTTATGCTCAAAGCATCACTGATATTTTTAGCTTCAGTGAAAGTATTAAAAAAAGATGTTTCTCTTATTTGCTTTAAGAACCTAGGAGTCAGATATGTGGGCTCAACCGGTCACCTCGGTTAGGTAAAGACATAGTCCAGTTAGAGACAAGCATCTCCTGATTTTCATTCACCCCATTTCTCTTAGATGTCTGTTTTTGAACCGATTCTCTGACTGGTAGGATTCCTCTCTTCCCATCTCATCACTGATGATAAAGTGTTCTTGGAGGATTAAGAGCCCAAGTCTAACTTTTCACAGCAAGACTTAGGTGAAATGACTCCTACTCAGCTTCACTTCTGTGCGATGACTCCTACTCCTATGGGGATGACTCCTATCTGTGGCACTTACGCATCTAAATCACAGAAGTGTTTTGTGTAAAAATATTACCCATAGTTATAATATAGTTGCATGGATATGATAAACAAACTTTTAATTAATTTTCTTTGACTTTTACTGTAGAAATTGAACATGAAATAAAACGTCCTATCCTGAGTTTTCGAAATTCAAACACTGGTTTGGACTCCCCTTTTAATGTGCTTCCCATGATACAGCAACACAAGAAATAATCCACAGATCCTACATTTGCTGGTCCCAAGACTAACCCGCATCTTCATGGTGTAGACGTTTTGCTGACTGAGACTGTTTGTTCCCACCTCCTTCCTCCCAGAAAAGGTTACGAGGAGTACTGAGTGAGGAGGATAGTCTGTGCCCATGTCCTTAAACCTCAGACAGGACGGGTGGGAATAGTGTGTTAATTATTTTCTCTTCCAATCTAAAAAAATAAAACCACTTGAAATCAGCTGAGGGATTTTAGTGGTATCAGTTCCCAACCTCAGAGCTCCCAGAATAGCTTGAAAAGATCCAGTTGTTCTGGTGTATGGAAGGGAATGGAAAAACCTGCTACATCTCTTTTCTTACTTACGGAAGGTTAAGATCAGACGCAGAGAAACATTTTCAGTATGCATCTAAGTCCATTTTCATTAGTAAACTCCTTGCCTATATGCTTGAGCATAGCTGGTTTGCTTTGTAGGGGTGTTTGTATCAAAGATATATCTTGGACATTTAATTTGTCACTGTTTTGTTTGTATTCAGTCATACTAATTTAGAGGTACTATACTAAAGGAGTGTATTTAAAATGGTGCAAACCCCGTGGCAACAGTACTAAATGATGAGCAAAAGCATAACTTTGTCTCACTGATTGTCCACCCTGGCTTATTTCTAGCATGTACCTTGACTCTGTTTTGGATCTAATGTCTTCCTCCACGCAGTGAGGTGGGGTTAGCTGTCTCCAGATGGGATGGGTGGACAAGACTTGGAGGCTGGCTGGTGCAGTCTTCCAACATTATTCCAGCAAGTTGTGCATCCTTAAATGTTTCTGTGTGTTCCCATTCTGCATCTTAGAGTTTATAGCTATGTTTAATGCTGTAAAATCACACTGTCTACATCCAGTCTAGAGAGAGCTAAGCATAAGCAGTATAGAGGTATGTTAGTCTGCACTATTTGGTCTTGAGACCAAGGCTGACCTTTTTATTCAACGCTGTAGATGTGCCTTTTAAAATACAGCTTGCATTAATGTCTTGTCAAATAGAGGCTGTAGACAACATCGAGGGCTTTCATTCGTGCATGCATCTGGTTAGGTAAGAGCTACGGGTGGTTCTTGTAACTGATCTTCACGTTCTCCAAGAGACAGGTGCTTGTGAAACAAGAGGCGCTGAGCATGGCATATTCAAGTTGTGAAAATGAGACTCATATTCAGAGACTGTCACCAGTTTCAGCTGTAGACTGGGCTGTAAATTGTGGTAGTTTTGGACCAAATTCCTGCTCTGTTCAGCTGTCCTTGCTACAGGACAGTAACTCATCAGGAAGAGTGAAGGGATGGCAAGTATAATAACTGGTTCAGTCACTAGAGCTAAATCTACCAACAAACATGAAAAGGAGCCTTGAGTTTCTTCTCACTTATAAACCAGCTTTTATATTAACGTGTGTGAACACAGAAAAGCGTAAATTGCCATTCTTACCTCAAAAAGCACCTGTGTTCAGGAATAATTTGAAATGGTAGCTGATTTGGCGTGAGCCAGAGCAAAGCCTGTTGCAGACATACAGTGGGGATTCATTATTACTTTCATTAGGTTTTATTATCATCGCCTTCAGTGACACATACAGTGTTTCTTTCACCACTGTGTAAGAAGGTTAAACATTACAGCAGCAGTCTAATATTTCTCAGCACCTGCCCATCTGGAAAGCCTTTGTTCTCTAAAGTTTGTTCTGCCACTGTTGATTTCAGATTGGCACTTTTGCAGCTGATCAAAGTGGTGAGATTACTTAAAACAAGGACTTCCTGGGCAGATACATCACCGTTGGTCTAGTTTGGCTCTACAGAGCCCTGGCAATGAAAGGCCTCTGGGCAGACTGGGCTAGCAAAAATGAATGTGCATGCAGACGTTTATGATGCCGCTCTGTTATTTTTAATGCACTGTACATTCAGCATTTTCTTCCCTTTATAGTGGAAGATCATTTAGATGTTTCTTTGAAGACTAATTTAGGAATGTTGGCAAAGGCCAGTTAGTATAACATGTGCAATTTATTATGTTAACAATGTCTGATGAAACAACAAATATGAATAATCCTGCCGAGTACAGAGAAAACAAATACACTCTTTTTATGCTGTAGTTTCATCTGATTTTGGTAGACTACAGTTAATATATTTTGAAACAAAATATGCATGGCAAACTGTTTTCATAAGACTCTAATAAAAGTCTTTCTCTTTCTCATTTTTACTTTTTCCTCTCTCTCAATCTTCCCTTTGTTTTGTTCAAATTAAAAAAAAATGGAAAACATGTATTTCACCATCTGTAAAAAAACTAAATTCTCCTCAGCTGCTGCTGTTAAAATGCTGGAACTCCATTCCAGTAGGTTTCTGTTCACCCTATGCACAATAAATAACATAGCATGGAAAACAATCCAAAATCCAATGTAATTCAAAGAGATATTAATAAACTCTCTGCTTTCTTTTTTGGTAGGGAAACTGAGCAGCTAAGCAAGTTGGAGCTTCATTGCCTGAAGATGATTGAAATAGCGTAAAGTAGGGCACAGTCAATAGTCAGGCAGTTGATATAGTGAGAAATCCATTTACATTGTTGACTCAGTAATTTATTTGCTGTGCTATTGATTTGATCTCTGCCAAGAGAGAGCTAAGGGCTCGGTCACAGCTTTGTTGAATGCATTGTAAGGGCTTGTATAGAATGACTGGAAGAAAATGGTAATGGGCAGGTTATGGTTGGACTGACTTGGAAAAAGCCTGGGAATTTGTGACTGTAAAAGTCAGATTCCTCGTCTTTGTTCCTCAACTCTTCCAAATTGTGCCGGCCTTACTCCAACGAGATGAATGTACTTCACCGATAGACCCCATATGTCCGTGTTGCATTGCACTAGGCAGGCCACTGTGTAGCCTTAGAGCATCATAGATTCACTTCCATCTGCCTTAGAGAAATGCTTTCTCAAGTTTCAGTCTTTCTGCTTAAAATTTTCCACTGCTCACTGGGGGGAGATTCAGAAGGGTCAGTCCCATTGATTTTCCTTTTTTTGTTTGTTTGTTCCTAACCCTGTTAGATGATTTTTTTAAAAAAACTCCTTCCTGATTGCTGACTACCAACAGGGTAGCTAGTGCTGTTGCACTGGAGGAAGTCAGCAAGTGAACCCATGTGTAAATGAATGGCATTAACCATCAAATTAACTTCCGCAGCAGTGGGGAATACCGTTCTTCATTAAAGTTCCACTCCTATTGTCAATTTGCATCTAATTTCCAATTTCAGTCTAGGAAAGTTTATCCCTGTTATTTGTTAGCTAGATTAACTTTAAACACAGTACTTAAATTATGCTTTTTGGATCTTTCAGCAAGTCAAAGTGGCTGCCAGTTCTCTAGAAATGAGCAAATTGACTGTTTCTTATGAAATGTATTGTTTGTTTGAAATCTGCACTGGGGCATGGCCATGTGTTTGTACATATGCTTCAAAGATGGATCTGCTCTGTTCATAAATTACAAAATTGCTTTTCATTACTCCCTATGAATTCATCCTAAGTTTGATGTTAGTTCAGGAGCCAGTGAGATTTCAAGGAAGAAATGAAATAATTTCATATCTTTTTCCCATCATTGCTTAACTTTTTGATAACGATAATCAGCATCTGAAGGTAACCAGCAAAAAACCCCACCCTGTAGAGTTATCTGTGGTTATTTTGCCAAATGTGTTGCACAAAATATGTTTTTATTTTTCTACACCCTTTCATTGGTAAGAAATTTAGGTCTTCCATTGCCTAGAAAACTTGATAAATGAATGGAGAGGCAATGAAATGAGGGCTTGAGGAATAACTGGAAGCTGGGAAGTTTTCAGAGTAAAGGATGTTAATCAGAGTGCTTAAAATGTGTTGTTATCACAGACTGAACAAATGAACGTTTTGAGTAAAGGAAGTTTTTGTTTCACTTCTTGTTAAACAAACACACAACTTATTTTCTAGTAAAACCTCCTGTTTCTGATACTTCTAAAGTTCAGAAAGAGCAGGAAAAAAGTATATGTTCAGACCTTTCTTTTACATTTTAAAAAGGCAGAGAGAAGTTGAAAGTGCTGTATGCCTTGAAGGGTTAATTATACATTTTGTGTAAAATACATTGGCAAACAGGAATACATGTGACAGAGGCCAGATACCACTGGTGTCTTCACATCTTAGAAGACATTGCTCTATTTGCAGGCCGGCGTCTGGACTGTTGCAGTGAAACACCCCCTTTGACTAAATTTACTGTGTGCACATTGTGCCCATTCTAGCCTCTGAGTCTGAAACCTACAGCTTTGGCAATGCTGCTAAACAAGACAGAAAAAAAAAAAATTCCAGAGATTCAGGACAGCAACCTTTTTCAGCAGGGGACTGACACACACGCCTAAATTCCTCTGAAGTTGACCAAACGCTTAAGTGTTTATTGAATGGAGGCTCAGACTACTTGGGGCAGAGTTAAGCTTATTTCAGATGAAAATTATCCTTTCATGTTATCTTGAATATTTGTTATCATATAAGAATTTTGACTCATATCATGAGACAATAGATAATAAACGTAAAACATTTTTATTTTAAAAAGCTTTGTTTCTCCTCTTCCTCAGAAAACAGATTTGCTTCCCTTGGAAAATAGAGGCATCCAAATGGCAGCTCAGGAATGGCGCTTCCTTTTTAGCGCAGTTGTGCCAATAATTCTGTTGAATATAGTATTGTAGCAGTGATGAGGAATCTCACGTCTATAATACTATGTAATATGTAATGGATAAGGTAGATTTGAACTGAAGTGAACTGGCCAGTCCCTTTGAAATGTAGCTGGTACCTTCCTTCTGGTCACACTTGCTATTTTGGCTGAATATTTTCTTCAGTCAAATGTCATTTCCGGAACAGGTACTATAAAACGTAGAATTATTTCTTTTGTATATAATATTTGAAAGGTCGCTCTTGCTTTCTCAGGCAAACTGCTGAAGCAGGTCAGAGTTTGCAGTTTTCCTGTCAGCACAAATTAATTTAAAGGCCTCCTGTATAATAATAATAGCTTTAAATTGTTTATAGGGTTGATTTTAATAAACACTGCATAACATAGAGCAGTGCCCAGCATAACCACTTGATTCAGTGCCAACACGGTATCATCTTTCATTGGTGCTCTGAAGAAATAGCACAAACAATGAAGATGTCTGAGGTATGTCACAACACCATGATCAAAAGGAATGTATTATTTAAATATTATAATAAGCCCAGTGATGTCTTTTGAAATAGAATGATTTTAATTCAAAAACATCTGCTTGAAAGTCCAAAGAGATTAGAAATGTCCGTTTATGAAAACATACTAATTAAAGGCTCTAAATACTTAGAATAGTTCTATGCCTATGTAAGTTAGTCCAACTGATAGCAAAGCTCGACATGTTTCATATTATATCAACTTCTTTTATTTGAACAAGGGAATAGATAAACAAAAGGAAATGATCCTGTTGTTTTTAAAATTTTGTGAAAATATAACCCGAACAGAGGTCAATCTTCAAATGCATGGTCCATATGGCTTGGCTGACACAAGTAGCTGTAAGGATAACATCACTTTGTAGGAACAGTGGGACTCAGCTCTCTCCAGCTTAGTGCAGTAGCAAAGTGGAAAGAAAATGTAAACCGAACTGCTCCTTTATCCACCATTTTTGATGCCTCAGATATATCTGAGTCAGTAGAAGCATAAACTACTGCAGCTTCTAGGTCTGTTAATAAAAATTCGAAAAATAATTATCCTCTACTTAATAATGGGATAACTATTTTGTGTTTGGCCTGCAAGTCATCAGATGTCATTATTATAAGTGGACTTCACAAGCAGCTATATTGTACAGGAATGGAGAAACACGTGTTAATTGTGGTGTTACTATTTAGAAGAAACTGCTGTTTAGTTTGCTGCTTTACATTTTTACTAGTCAAGCATAATTCAGCTACACTGGCTGAGCATAGACCTTCCTGCTAAGTAGGCCACATTGTGGAATATTGTTTTCCTTATTCATTAGAATAAAGAAAGTTTAGCAGTGCGTATGCAGTAATGTAATGTTTCCTTGAAACACTAGGAATATAATATATGTATATAGGTGAATGTCTGCCTATTTCAGATTTACTTAGTGTCAAAAAAAAGGTGATCAAGACAAGGTCACTGGGTGAGTGATTTGTCCTGATAGCCACACACATCCTATGGGCTGCATGTTGGGCACAGTGAAAAAATTAATACAACCCAACAAAGAAGTCATCAGGGCTATATCTCAAGAGGTATTTGGGCATCAAGCCTGTAGGTTAACATGTTAAGGTATGTACATGCCCCAGCACTAGCTCACTCACACTTTCATTTCTGTCTTACCACGTTCAGTGTGATGCTGTGTGCTAATGCCAAGGATGCTGCTACAGCCAGGCACCTGCCTAACTTGGAGTTGGTGGTTCCTTAGATTGCCTTTGATCCATAACCAACTGTCTGGGTACTCCACATCTGCTCCAGCAAAAAGGCAAACAAGGGACCTTAAATGAGCATCTGCAGGTGGATAAGAAATGCTTACAGGGTAGGCTTCTGTTCTCATTCGAGAGCCACTAAATGATGGTTGAGAAGTGGTAAGAAACTTCCTCAAGTTACTGTCATGTCTAACCATTCTTCAAGTACTTTCAGCTGTGACTTAACCTTACTTTTTCAGCCATTGCACTGAAAGCACACCAGGTAAGAGGCCATTTGAGAAACTGCCCTTCCCACCTGCTAGACACTGTGCTGATGGGAACTGTGCTTCCATGGTGGCCATGCGTCTTTGGGGATTCATGGGTAATCACAGGAGAAGAGCCTGTGCCAATTGCCTGGCATAGGAGGATATATTTCTGTATTGAGTTTAGAATAGAATAGAATAGAATAGAATAGAATAGAATAGAATAGAATAGAATAGAATAGAATAGAATAGAATAGAATAGAATAGAATAGAATAGAATAGAATAGAATAGACTATTTCAGTTGGAGTGGACCTACAACGATCATCTCGTCCAACTGCCTGACCAATTCAGGGCTAACCAAGTTAAAGCATGCTATAAGTCCAAACACCTCTTAAACATTGACAGGCTTGGGGCATCGACCACCTCTCTAGGAAGCCTGTTCCAGGGTTTGACC
>NW_008794014.1:1135721-1144621 GCF_000699145.1 Aptenodytes forsteri
CTGGAGCAGGCTCCTGGCAGGACCTGTGACCCCATGGAGAGAGGAGCCCACGCTGGAGCAGGTTTGCTGGCAGGACTTGTGATCCCATGGGGGACCCATGCTGGAGCAGTCTGTTCCTGAAAGACTGAACCCCATGGAAAGGACCCACACTGGAGCAGTTCATGAAGGACTGCAGCCCATGGGAAGGACCCACGTTGGAGAAGTTCATGGAGGATTGTCTCCTGTGGGAGGGACCCCACACTGGAGCAGGGGAAAAGAGCAAGAAGGAAGGAGCGGCAAAGGCAAAGTGTGATGAACTGACCACAAATCCCATTCCCCGTCCCCCTGCACCACTCAGGGGGAGGAGGTAGAGAATTCGGGAGTGAAGTTGAGCCCTGGAAGAAGGGTGGGGTGTGGGAAAGTGTTTTAAGATTTTTTATTTCTCATTACTCTACTCTGATTTGATTGGCAATAAATTAAATTAATTTTCCTGAGTCAAGTCTGTTTTGCCCATGACAGTAATTGCTGAGTGATCTCCCTGTCCTTATCTCGACCCACGAGCCTTTTGTCGTATTTTTCTCCCCCCATCCAGTTGAGGCAGGGGAGTGATAGAGCAGCTTGGTGGGCACCTGGCATCCAGCCAGGGTCAACCCACCACAGCTTCACACTAGATGCCCCCTAGACCGACTGCCTGTGGCTGGAGTGCATATTAGGGTGCTATTCTCAGCTGCATGGACAAACTTTCAGTGTTGCAAAACTTTACTTTCAGATATGTCCCAGGCTACAAAAATCAGAAGACAAAAGATGATCTGTCCAGTCTCCCTGCACAATTGATAGAAAGACTTGAGCACCAAAGAGTGAGATCCTAGAGCTCAACAACCAGAGTGGAAAGCCACCAGCAATAGTCAGGAGGAAATGCTGAAGAGGCTGAGCTGAGTCTCATCTGCCCTGCATAGAACTGAGTCCATCCCGTACGCTGTTTTAATTGCTATTAATTGTTTCTTGAAGTTAGGTGTCTAAACCAGGACAACCTTGGGTATAAAAACCTGAAAAGGATAACCCCTTATGATACCCAAATGGTTAGACAATTCAGACTGAGATTCTGCCTATTTTGGAGATGAGATTTACAGGCAGATCTCCATCTACTTGAGTGTTTAAAGTAAATAATTAGTGTTCATTGTGTTACGTGATATTCTGAGATGGAGCTTCCACAGGCTTTTTTATTAAATCTTTGTATTGTATCATATGTACTATAGTTAAAGATGAGCAATAACTGAAACTTTCACAAAGGACGTCCCTGCGATTTTCATTTTTCCCTGGTTTGGATGAATCTGGTTGGATTTACCTCACTGCTAGAGTATGACAGCTGGGAGAAGCTAGTGTCCTAAAGTGGCAGAAGTGACAATAGGCTGTAGAATAACTCTAAGCTAGAATCAGCACTTCAGCCTTCACTCACGTAGTGTGAATTACACATCCGACAGAGCTGACTGCAATTCTGAAGCAGGTGATTTGATTTAAATAAATAAATATCTAAAATTTGGATCTTCCCTTTCTGCTCTCCCACTTGCAGCTGCAGATTCCTGCTCCCTGCTGTAGCTGCACATCAAAAGAACTTTTCATAGACAAAACAGACCACATATATTTCATCTTCCAAAGTACTTGTTTGTGGAGACTCAGTTCTTGGTGTTTGACACTTGAGACATCAGCGGTAGGAAGAAAAAAAGCAGTCACATTTGTGTAGAAGAAGAAACAAAGAAGTGGGTGCTTTGGCATCATTCTCTCTTTTACCTGAAGTTCTTGTGTTTCCACAGGATCTTTGGGATAGTCCCACTGGCTGCTTTAGGCAGCTACCTTTGTGCTGTCTCTATGGATTCTTCTGAAGGACCCAGTCTGCCAATTACATTTGTAACTTAGCTTAGCTTTTGAGTACATATCTTTTTTCATCTTGGTATGTCTGTACTCTCAAATGATTATGTCCCCACTTCCTTCATCCATCGTGGTCCCCTGGCAATCTACCACGTGTGAATGTAATGCAGTTCACTTCTGGGCTTCCTTCTGGAGTGGGTTCGTTAGCTCCCTTAGAAACCATCAGGTGCATTTCTTGGGGAAATTTTGCTCCCAGACTGCTCCCAGTAGGCAGAACAGATAGGTGCACCAGGCTTGGATCTCTTTGCTCTACGCTGCCCTCTAACCTTCTCCAAGCGGGCTGCTTGGAGACTTAAAGCACTGCCATATGCTATCATGCCTTGTGCCAAAGTATACAGCACAGAACGTCTGTCTCATGCGGCAAAAGTACTATTCTAGTGGGCTGCAGGACAGCCCAGAAATTATTTTTAACATTATAAACTGATAAAAGTTATAAAATAATCAAGTCTTATGGCCACAGAGATACCACATAGGGACAGAGGAGACTCATGGCCAAGTGCTATCTTGTGTGGGTATGGTCAGTCTGCTCTGGACAGTCTGGATGTGACTGTGCTGCACCTCTTGGGCTTGAATCACTCCCTGGGGCAGATGCTTTCAGCATATAGAATAGCAATAGAAGCAGCCTCTATGGCTTAGTTACTCATCCTTCCTTCAAAGAGTTTTTGCAGAGCTATGCCTGTAACATCATGAATTTTCATGGGATAAGATGGAAAAGGGAGCTATGAAAGTACAACTAGAGAAATCAGATACATCGCTAGGGACATCATGTACTTCATGACTTGTTTTTTTAAGCCTGATGGATCTACAAATGGGTGTGACACTTCAAGCAGTATTTCCAGGAATCTTTAAAATTGATGCTGAGGCAATATAGTACAACAAGAAAATAAACATATAACTGTAACTTACTTTGAAGTGGTGTTAAAAACTTGCCAAAGCACTGGTCTAGTGTCTCAGGTAAATCTTTCTAACTGTTTTTATTAATACAGGAGGAAAAGAGTTTGCAGCTGTCCTTGGTCAAATGTCAAGCCTTCCTACCAACTACTTTTTTTAGTTCTTGAAGTCTAGTGCCTTCCCCACAATATTAAGCATTTATTAATGATGCATAAAAGATAAGACCCTGTTTTTCTTTTTGCCTACAGAGATTAACATATGTGATGGACTGTCCCCCCATCAAGATATTAACCATTGTTAAGAGCTCCTTTCTCTTGAAACCTTTCAGTCAGTGAAACTCATTTGCATAAGGTAAGATTTATAAATCAGATTCATAAAATTAATTCCATTGGGAACTATGCAATTCTCACAATCACTTTGCAGTCCAAATCCAACCTTTTTCCCTGCACTTTCTTTTCTGCATATCCTTCCAATCTGGATTTTGCTAGTATTTGTTAATACTGAACTAAAAATAAATACACATCTCCCTTTATGGGAGAAATAATGTTTAAATAACCACATTGTTTATTTTTACCTTTGGAAGTCATTCAGATATACCATTGCCATGGATATAGTATAAAACATCAACTGAACAGACTAATAATAACACCCAGCTGTTAGACTAGTACTCTGCAGATCTCAGGGTGCTTTATAAATGGAGTCCATGTAATCACTCACTTTGGACAGACGCAGGAATTGAAAGAACAAAAAATCCAGATTATTTTTTCCTATGAATACTCATATGCCAGTAGTAGAAATCAGTTTGCTGGATTCCCAGACTGTATCTAACAGGTCACACTAGGCTGTCTTTGAGCTGTTGATGCAAACCCTATTCCAGCCATAATCTAACTGGTTTTAGCCAGAAAACTTTTTGATGGAAATGAGAATTACTTCTTACAAGCATGGTACCGAAACTGTTCCTCAGCTATAGTGGCCAGATCACTATTTTTTAAGGACTATTTTTCTACTTTGAGAATGGCTCTGGGTTCCTGGCCAATAGCTCTGAGTCTACTCTGCCAGTTCTGTGTGCTGCAACAACTGGCCAAAAGCCCACTGGTGGCAAACTGGGAGCACCGTGAGTATCTCTGAGTGCGAGACTCATCTTGGAAGCACCTCTGCATTGCACAGACAGACAGTCCTGGAAAAGAAGTGAAAAAGCCAAAGAACCAGATAGAAAAATCTCATTTTTAACACAGCTTTCCATAAGGATTTTTAACACGATGATCATTGTTTTGGGCATGGCGATACAACTAACCAAAAGTCTCCAGTGAAAGCTTACTGAATTCAGCAGCATCACAATGATGTAAATGCAACCGAAAAGACTTTTTAATAAGACTTTTTAGTTTGACCTGGTGTCTTTTCCATAATAATATCTAGTGGCTATGGCAAGAGACTGGGAGTTGAGACTGCTTCATAACCCTAGGGTCTGCCATATTTATTCACCTGCAGAATACTTAAGTTAATGCTCCCCAACCTCTCAGGAGCCTTTTCATACTTCAATAACATTTGTATAGCTCCTGAAGGATTTCCAGATGAAAGATGTGTTAAAGAGCAAAATACTGCAATTATCTGCAGCAGTTAATATCGCCCAATAGGTAATCCAGATTGAGACAAACTGTTGGCCTAAGTACACGACCCCAGTACCAACTCGAGGCTCCAGCACAAGCGTATTTCAAGGAAGCACGTGGCAAAGGAAACATTACTTCAGATTTGTATTGAGAAAAAAAGTTTGAATGAGATGTGATTTCAAATAACACAGCTGATGACACTGACCTTCAGTGCTAGAGATCTGTACAACTGTTTACTTAGAAAACCGAGCTTGCTGACCTCTGTTCAATTGCATGACTACTTTACCCATCGGTGACTTACGGCCAGTGCTGAGCATGGCACAGTTCAGCAGACGGGGGTTGTTCTGCATGACCAGAACAAAATAATTGATTTGCATTAACAAAACCTATGGGGAAGCTTGCTCAGAACCTGCCCACGGTAATTCAATTAGCAAGATTTAGTTGGTAAATGGAAAGAAAAAGAGGATATTGGGCAAAGTCCTCCACCAGTTTAAGTGGGTTCACTACCATTGGATCCATTGGAATGGGGCCTGCATGAGTTATGCATAGTGTAACTCGTTATAGGTTCATGGAGTATAAGACCAACGAGACCACTGTGATCAGTTATTTTGACCTCCTGCTTAATACAAGCCACAGGACTTCCCTGAATCTTTGCAAACACAAATATCTTTTTTCCATAGAATGGAAAACCATAAATGTATACATTGCTTAGAGGTACTTCTGTTTATATTACATAGGGTTCTGTGAATAATTTGGGTTCATCCTCTAGGACTGTTAAGTGAAAGGGAGCTGTTCTATCTCAGCTGGATCACAAATGAAACACCCTATAATATGCATAGAAGCACTCGTATGGTATAAATAATATTTTTAATCAGTCATTGAAATAATAATATAAAGTTCATTTTATTAACATTTGAAAAATAAATGTCTTCACCTCCCTTCCTTGGACTTTAAAGGAAGAAAGTTTTACATTCCCTGTGAATATAAAGTTCATTTTATTAACATTTGAAAAATAAATGTCTTCACCTCCCTTCATTGGACTTTAAAGGAGGAAAAAGTTTTACACCCTGTGAAAAAAATAAAGTAAAAAATGTTTAGAGAAAGGAGCGATCTGACTGGTTAAAGATCACAAATCGCTAATAATAATAAGCTCTGAATATCAGATGCCAAACAGCTGCAGAGCCTCTTAAACCTAATTTCTCTTTCTTGGAGGATACGGCAAGTTTGGAAAACAGGCAATTGCCAAACCCACCACGAAATGTAGGCAGAAATTTTTCTTTGAATAAATTACTGTCACCCTTGATAAAACCATACACAAGTGTCTTGGCATGAGGGAATGCTGCAAATTGGTGTGCACAATGAAGACAGAGCCCATGAAGCCTGCAGACAGAAAACACAAACCCAGCCCAGATAGATAGTCTAGTAAACAACCCACTCAAAAGCAGGAGGTGGTAGGTGTAGAGTTTATTGGATACCTCACTAGATATTGCATGCTTTCCCATTACATGACAAGGTACTACACAGCTTATTTCATTGCAGTTTGCCACCTGGTATAACAGTGTATAAAATTCAAAGAGCAATTATTTGGAAAAGTCATATGAATGTTCAAAAAGTATATGGAAGATGATTATGCCTGTGAGTCCTTTCCTCACGCTTGCACTTTACAGGGCAGGTGTCAAAATTTCAATTTATATATGTAAGAATTACGGAAAGTTTTAAATTCTCAATATGGAATATTCATTCCTAGGAAGTGCCAAATATCCGAACTTTATAGATACTGGAAAAGCAGTTCATCTACCACTCTTTGTCAGCCCCACTCATAGTCCTAATACCCTCCACTATATAAATACAAATCACTGCAGTAATTGTTTTTTTTCAGCACTTTGTATTATGGAAACATGGTGTATTACAAAAAAGTATAGAGTATCCAGGTTTCTAGAAACCTGCAGGAGAGTTATACAAGCCACAGTCTGCTAGCAGCATCTAAAGATCCTGCTTCAGAAAATATTTATGCTGTGGAGCACCTTTCTCTGCCTTGATCCATTTACACTTTATCAGATATCAGAGCAGCAATGTAGTAAACTAAAATGTGTGACCAGCCAGTGCCCAGGGAACAACAGGGTTTGGATCTTTTTTAACAATTAAAAAAAAAAAAAAATTGTGCTTTTGTTCTGCTCCTTTTTTCTCCTGCATCACTGGAAATAAGTTACACATTACCTTGTCACGGGGAAACAAGAAATATCCAACTGTACTAGAAAAGGGTGTTTTCTCTCTGATTTACTCTGTAGTCATTCTTTGCCTGCTAAATCCAGGATCCCCCTGCCAAGCTCCATCCAGGATCATCCAGAATTCTTAATTAATACAGACTAGTATGGTGGCAAAAGTATTTATAGAGAGACAGGAAAAATTCTTCCTCAGTGAAGGAAGATGGGTTTGCAGAAGGACACTGGCCTGCACTATTGAAAAAGGCATTTCAGTTCCAATGATGCACAGGATCAGAATGATTCATCAAATCCAAGCCACTTAACAGAAAACTGACTGATACAGCTAATAGAAAATGGGTGAACAAGACAGGATGTGGCTAAAATCCTGCTCCGCTGGCACCAAAGCATCCCTCCTATTTAGGATTCACATTTCTAAATGCTGCTGTGGAGCCGAGGAGCCAGAGCTCAGTTCAACACTGAATCTGGACCAGTCCTTTTTTCACAGCTGAAAAAATATCATTTCCTCCTCATTTGTCACTACTGACAACACATTAGTTACAGTTTGGGATCAAGGCTATCACTGCTCAAGCCTTTTTTCTGTGTAGGTCTTTTGGAAGGATCAAATATGGTCCTATAGCATCACTGAGCAGGAGAAAGGGAGTCTCGGATGCCAGCGAATACTTAATATGATCCAGATGAAGCTAAAAATAGCCCTTCCAGGAGAATCTCCTCATGCTCACTCTTCAGCTCATGCAGCTGGTTTTGCCTGTATGCTGTCTGAATACAGCTAGCCCTCCTTCCATCCCCTCCATCCTCCCTCCCACATAGGTCCTTCGCATAACCTACGAAACAAGCCAAGGCCTGGTGGCTGGGGTACTGCTCTCAGGGGCCTCCACATCTTCTGTAAGCACTAAAATGACAGTGGTGTTGGATAAAAGACAGGGAATGACCACATTTTGCCTGGAGTCCATTCTGTATGGTGTGGGCTGAGAGCAGGTTGAGCAGAATAGTGTTTAATTTCTGCCTTCTGTCAGGGCACAGGGATGATTTAACCACTGAGTTGCTCAGTGCTGCCAAAACTGAGGCAGCTGGGAGCTGAGGACCACAGCTGAGGCACCTGGGGAACGTTAATACAGGCTTGAGGATTATGGATTTTGTTTATACAAAGGTGAGGCAGCTGCTGAAAAAAATATGTTGTTGCATTTATAAGTACTGAGATGTAATTCAGGATGAACATAGCTGTCTTAAGTCTTTATTTTGGGATTTTCTCTTCCTCTGTGATGCTGGACAAGCTAGGACACCCGTTGGTTGACCTGTCTCCCATTTGTACACTGGGATAACAGTTATACACCCACAGACGTACACTAACAGATAAACTGTATCATGGTTGAAGCCTTATGGTGGACAGGACATAAAGAAGGGATTGTTTTATACAGTCACAATAGCTTTATTATCATCTCCCTTAATAACCGTACTGTGAGAGTACCCCATAAAGCGATGTGCCTTTGCCATCTTCATTGCCATAAGGAATGCCCAATGTCTTCACATTCATGTGAGGCAAATTTCCAGTCTACAGCCTCCAAGAGATTGGTGTCTGGAGCTGTCTTAGCAGAGGATCCTCCTGAAAGGTTTCCAGAGGAGACTCATCCATGGGTACGTGTTTTCCTCCATCATTAGTCTTCAACCTTGTATTGTAGATAAATTGGAAAATTCATATTATTTCCAAGGCTATATCTTTCCAGCTATGAAAACTGTGAAGTGTTTTGGCCAGGAGTGAAAAAAGTAAAACAGCTGTGCATGGATGTGTACACCGACATCCTTCCCTCTGTCTCATCCCCTTCTTTCTCCTGTGCTCCTGTTGTACACCAAAGAGCAGCACTCTGGCTTGCCCTGTGTGGTCCCCAACAGCCTGTTCACACATCTCCATCCTGGACCATCCCAAATCTAAAAATTTGTATATCTCTGTAGTCCCCTTGTTATTATGATAAAAAACATTATTATATTGTTTCCTCTGATAGCTTTTATCTAGGCATTACTTGGATTCATGGGTTCCTAATATCTGCTACTGGTGGCTGGCTCCTTGTTAATAATAAAGCAGATAGATGCAGATTATATAATACTTGAACAATTCCACAAATTCTTGAACTTTTTTCCTGAAATTCTGAACTAAAATACATACTAGAAATCTCAATGAAAAACTTGGTTGGTTTTCTTTCTTTTACCTCAAACCCCCCCCCCCCCCCCCCCCCCCCCTCTCCACCTACCACAAAACAAACTTCATTTCAAAACCTTA
>NW_008794014.1:1146332-1185902 GCF_000699145.1 Aptenodytes forsteri
TGTTTTCTTTCTTTTACCCCCCCCCCCGCCCCCCCCCCCCGAATGTACTACACTGCTACAAAGGGATGCTCTGAATAAAACCTTCCTTTTTTCTTTTTCCTTCCTCAGCCTGCTGTATGTTTTAGTTGTCCAGTGCTTCCTAGTTTTGCTTGCTTTTTTGGGTGGGTTTTTTGTTTGGTTTTTTGTTGTTTTTTTTTAAATTACTGCCATGGAGTTTGCTGAGATGGGAACATTTTCTGCATAACAATGCATGTGCCTAGCTTTTCCTTGGCTGTTTTCCTCTGTTAAAACATTTCCTATTGTCTTCAGCAATTCCCTGGACTACAGTGACACTACTGTTATTTTCATTATGATATCACTGAAGAGCCGTGGTCACATATTGCACCACAAAGTCATTTATGCTAGGACAAAAGATAGTATCTAGCTCCAAAACTGTATTAACATTTATATAGGTCAAATTCTAAAATTATTTTAAAAAGTTTTTTGTGTATAAAATGACCTTTAAGAGTCTGTAGTCATGGATCATAACGTGGTATAAATCATTGTCTTTCATCATTATCATAACGCTTTGATGATATAACAGAAGTACTGCTATCCTATTGCCTCCATCCTTTTTTCACCCGGGACCAAATTAAGTTTGGGTGCCTGGTAAGAACCCAGAGAACCAGGTGAGATTGTGGTCAGAGGTGGAAAGCAGAAGACAGGAAAGGAGACCTTGGACCACCTAGCTCTGAGGGGGCTCCACTGGCCAGGGCATTGCTGGGAAAGTCTGGTTTCAGGTTTTCACTCTCCTGCATATTTTTCTGCATGACCCTTGTGGGCCACATCATTCCTGATTACCGGATCAAGAGAAACAGTTCGGCTTTGCAGAGCTGTGCACGATATCATTCACTTTTAACTGAGCCCAAGTAAGATCCGCTGCTAGAGGTCAGATATCTCTGTACAGCTGAACTAAGCAGTGCTGGAGCACATCTTCTGGCTCTGAGGCACTGTCTGGCCATATCTATAGTATTGAAATCCCACAGCCTCCAAAGCATGGCAGGTACATCCAAACTGCCTACCAAGAGTGGTCTTCAGTCCTTGCTAAACTTTGAACAGTGGCTGAGGTTTGTTTGGGAAGATCTGCCAGAGACTGTTCTAAAAATTAAAAATGAGCAGATGTTCAAGTTCCCCTTCTGGTACAGACATAACCATAGTCGTCCTAAGCAGTGCAAGAGAAAAAACAGGTTCATACAATTCAGATCCTTTGAAACCACAATGAGAAACAAAGGTCCTCCTAAAATGTTTAGGAGGAAACGGTGCTTCCACAACCCCTTTTCTAGGACTCAGTCACCACACTTTTGTCCACAGGGAGATGGCAATCTCTGATCTCAGTTTGTCCACAGGAATCTCTTTTAAAGTTCACCTGCCCTTTCTCATCATGTGCAACCAGAGGAAGTTCAGAAGCCCAAACACTCTGCAAAAATGGGGAATGAGAAAATATGATCCTCTCCTCTCACTGAAAATCCTTGAATCTCTGCTTGCTAGGTCCAAAAGACTAGTTCTGCAGTCACGAAGACATGTTTCCATGGCTGGAAGGGTAGGAGAAGGCAGTGATGGAGGGTGAGTTGACCATAGGTGTTCCAGAAGAGAGATGGGGAAATGCCAGGGCAGGGAGAGTGGTGCAGTCCCAAAAATGAGCACCTGGTTCTAGGTATTGCATAGTGCATAGAAAGATGAAGATTTTCCTCTGGTTTCTATTTCTAAAGAGCATCTATCTCCTAGGCAGGAGGGGATAATCTCTGTCTTTAAAAGACCTCAACCTGTAGGATCTGGATACACGTTCGCATCGGGAGCACTCACTATAAAGGGGTTAGGCTATGGCCTAGAGTGAAAAAATGCCTTTTTTTTTAATTGAACACCAGTATCTTGCACTTGTAATGAGAGCCCCTCACACAAGGAAAACAGTCAAAGGATGGAGAAAAAGTACACGACATCCATCACATTATACAAAGCAAGACAGGTAGGACTGTTGCATCCAGTCATTCTTCACAAAAGTCCACACTACTGAAGAGAAAACACCTCCTTGCTATTCTGAACAAAACTTTATTATAGGAAGGGTTTTCTACAGTGAAACTAAGTAATATTGGAGCTGTCAGCTGGACTTCTTTCACACATACTTTCTGTCCTTATGTCATTTTCCTCTAGCAACTGAAGTTCAAGCAGTGCAGTGCTGAGTCTGATTCTAGCACAGTCCACAATCCCAGTGAAGAATGATATTGCCTGATTTTATCCCAGATTCACAGGGCATGGGCTTCTCCAACAAGCAACAAGGGGCATTTTGGCAAGAATGTACCCTGGCAACAGCACAGAGATGGTCATCAACGTCTCTATGGTAGTTTCCGTAGTATAAGATTAAGACAAATTCTGACTTCACAGACTGTATCACTATGGCTTTCAAATAGCCTACCTAGATTATCCCAGTCTGTTCCTGCTATCTTCATTACTTACTACTGTGCAATAAGTATTACGTAATGTCTGTGACTTGTAAACATTTGATTATAAATTCAAATACCTGCAAAATTCACAGATAATTATTAGCCACAGATAGATTGAAACGCAGATGTTTCTTGCTGGAATTAGTCCAGAAAGCCAGATTTAACACCATGACTTCCCAACAAAACAGTTACAGACTCTTGAATGACAAGAGTATGGCTGGGACCAGTCACTCCCACCATGGCCTCCGTGTGTACTCAGGGAAATCTTATGACTCCTTGACTACAGTATCTGAAACTTTGCCATTGGTTACACTATACACTTATGTATCTCAGTCCTACTTATTTCCATCCTTTCCCTGTCACCCTGCTTACAACCCTCCTCACATCTGCATTCTTTTGTGCACTCAGTCAGGGCTGTACTATAACTACCCTGCTGCACCCTGGCTTTAAAAACTCTCCTCCCACTGTTACACACCCAGTGCTTTGACCCTTCATGTTCGTCTTGCTGCAGAATCTTCTGCCTCCATTGCCCTGCTCCCCTCCAAATCTCTGGATCCAACACAGGTGACTTTACCATGGTGTCCTTCATTGAATAAGTCACAAACTAGGAATAAATGAATTTATGAAGAACATTTAAAATCATCCCACTGGTCTTGTACTGCGGTGCTTTTAAGGTACCTTGGCGGTGCTTTCAAAGTCCATCCTGTAGTACCTACTAGTGCAAGACCATGGAACAGTGTATTCAAGTCATATTAACTGCAAATGGACTGAGCAGCTATTTCCAAACTTCATGTATTTCACCACAAACCTTGCACCTGAGAAGTCTAGAAAAAGGACATGTAAGCTCAGTTAACACTGTACTATATCTCTTCCACTTATTCCAGAATAAATGGCTAAACTTTCCCAGTCACTCAAACCAGCAGGCGACTAACAACAGAAAATATCTTGCTTTGCTCCCCTTAGGCCTCCTAAGCAATCATTTTCCCTGCTCCCTGAGCCCATGGATCAGTGACAAATCCTCCAATATTATAACTGAGTTATAGCTGCAGAGATATCAGTGCTGTTACTAACTTATCTGCCCAGAACAACTAGCACCTGCTTCCCTATTTGGCTAAATAGTCTTGCCCTCATCCTACCTCAACATTTCCTGCACATAAAGATAATGCTGGTGTCTCTGCTTGCCAACCCACTGCTGTGACAGAAACCAATAGGAAAAACATCAAGCCAGCAACTTGAAACTGTTGGCTGCTCACTGCAAAGACCTTTGGAATGCAAAGATCGTTCATTGCAACAGGACTTCCAGGCATATGAACATAGGTTGGAAAGGACTTACTACCTTCCGTCTCCTGAGGCTGACAAGAGATTATGAGGATGACATTTTAAGGGGGGAATTGTTTATTTGTGATAGAAACTGGAGGAAAAACAAACCCTTGGTTACTTTTTGAACTATGAGCAGGAGTTAACAAAGCAGCTTTCAGAGACATTTATCAAATTGTCTTGCAAAATCTGAGGGTGAGGAAATGGTTGGAGAACTCACAGCTCTTCAGAATTGTGGCTAAACACGTGAAAATGCATCCCAGGAACTGGCAGAGAACTGTCTTTCCGTGAGTGGGGAGTTGACAGAAACCTTGCAATAACCCAGGAGTTGGTGCGAAAGGACAGGGAGATTAATGTGATTCTGAACAGACAAGCAGCCCTTACGGAAAACATGCTACACTGAAGCTTCCCTCCCACTCTCTCCTTTCCTTGGCACCATCCTGCAGCCTCAAGTGGCTCCATCTCTGGATCCCCAGGCCTCCAAAGAGTCATCAGATTGGAAAAGCAAGGTCCTGAAGGACCCAAAACACAGTTCCTTCTCACAAGGCACTGACCACAGCAGTGCCCACCTCAGATCCCTCCAACTCAAATAAGACTTAATTGCTGCAACAATATTGCTTCCAGCTCTTCAGGTTCCTGAAGGGTCATCAGGCAGAAAACCCACAGCCACAAACAGCTGTAGCCTGTAATGTTCAGAGCTGTGGGAGCTGTCTGCATTGCACTGTCACTGATAAGTTCGAATCATAGCATTTGCCCCATTTTCCTTTTTTCTTTTTTTCTTAATTTATAGTGCTCACAGGATGTATTCACCATTTTCCCATGTTTGCATCTTTGCACTTTCAGTTTAAAAAAAAAAAAAAGCTTTTACTCATTGCTGTAATTTTAGTTTGCATTTAATAATAATGGTTTGAAGCTATTGAAAAACATAATTTTTTTTAGACACTTACTTGCAGGAGTTGGAAAGTTTGTGGTGCACTCCGGAAGGCAAGGGTCCAGTTTAAGTCCTTCAAAAGCAGTCTAACTTGCACTCAAGAAAATCACGCCACAAAATGAGCTACTGGGTGATAAATGGTTCAAAACCATGCTAATTCTCCAAATCAGAGTGCTTACATAGTCCAGGCAGTGTCATCTTACCTGCTTTGTCTAAGTGCATGTTCCAGTGCCATCCTGACATTATCCAGATAATTATTAAGGTAATAGCTGTTTATTGTGGTTGTTGTTGTTATTATTGTTGTTGTTGTTATTCAGTAAATATTTTATCAAGGAAGGTAGAGTATGCAGTAATCAAGGAGAAGGTAAGACTAATTGGCAGTGACCATATCAGCAGACTAACCAAGGCCTGGACACAGACCCACTACTGTCACCCAATCATCCACAGACTTAAATTGGCTTTCGGGTACTGTTTTTGGCACCAAACACCCTCCCAGATAATGCCTAGGCACAGTTCAGGTAACACAGGCTAGGGACTACCCCTCTCTCTGTTTTGGAGGGGTGACAAAGCCCCACAGTATGAATGTAAGTCATGCCATGCCAGATGGCTTCAGGGACAAATAACAGTCTTTGGCCTATTTAATTTCCTAGTACAGATGTTGTTCCTCTCTCCGTAGTGGACTTGAGACCTCATTTTTGTTAAAAATAGAAGAATGAGCTGCTGCAGCCCTAGCACTGTGCATCAGATCATTACGAATCCTTCTGGAACTGCCTGATTAATCCTTTGTTATCCGGACTTTCTGCCAGCACCCTGTCACTGCCTCTCATTCTAATCCTGCGGCACAACCCCTTCCCATCAGGTAACACTCAGTTCAACTGCCCAGAAGGGCACCACGCAGGGTGAGGTGTCTTCAGGAGTGTGCTGTGAGAGTATTCAGTCTGGACTGGAAAGGCCTGTAAGTAACATGTAATAAATGTATGGACAGACTATTTCCCATCAGATACAAAAAATATACAGAGAAAGACTGGGCTAAAAGGCTTTTGGTTTTGATGTCCTGCACTCAGAAGTTACAAAATGAAGCAAAGTGACATTTACAACTGTCATATGAAGTTACTACTATGTATTCTTTAATTGCAAAATAAAAACCTTCTTTCTTATAAGATACCTGTCTCATCTGGGATCAGTCCCAGTTGATATTTAGGACCAATATTGAAACTGATTCCAGTTATCCCTTTTTCTATTTGCATCACACCTTTCAGCCTACTCCAAAGCACTACAGTGTTTTCCTGAAGGCCCCTTCTAGAAATTAATTTGCAAATTCGTTTTCTCTTTTGCTGGAATTGTCTCGAAATATAGGAGTCACAGAGGGTCCCACTGTTAGGGTGCAGCCTGGGCTGCGGAGAAGACTTTGATCTTGTGGCCAAAGATTCTTCTATCTCTTCTCCCAAGTAGGACTGTTTTTTTACCATCCTCCCCACTCTTGCCTTTTCCACTTGTTTCACTTATGTCTACGTGCCAATCTGGCTTTTTTTCCTGATTTCAGTTTTAGACTCCTACCCCAGCAAGTCATTGCCATGGTTTAACGTACATGTAAGTCAGTTTGCACAAAAGAGGGATCCCACTCTCCCTCCACACCCAAACATGCTCCTTCACCTATCCTTAACTGCAGTTGACAGTTCTTCTCCCATATCCAAAAACCTATGAATGCTACTAGTGTTCAGTGAACAAGTCACCTGCATTTTTTAGCATAGGACAAGAAAAGAGTTTTCATTATTTTAAAAATTAATTGCTGTGTTCACCTAAGATGTCCCTGCCCACGGCAGGGGGGTTGGACTAGATGACCTTTAAAGGTCCCTTCCAATCCACACTATTCTATGATTCTATGAAGATATCCTAATATTATTTCATTTCAAGCTATCACCCACCATTGAAAATCACAACGCTGGTTGTGACAGTTTAGAAAAATGATAAAGAAGTCAGAATAGTGCTAGTCTCTAGCAAACATCTGATATTCTCTTTATAAGCAGAAGCTTACACTTGTCTGAAGGAACCTAGGGTTTT
Organism: Aptenodytes forsteri; assembly: GCF_000699145.1. Lineage (NCBI taxonomy): Eukaryota > Metazoa > Chordata > Aves > Sphenisciformes > Spheniscidae > Aptenodytes > Aptenodytes forsteri. The sequence goes on from NW_008794014.1 coordinate 1,153,119, forward strand.
CATGCTACATTTATGTCTTCTGTCCTACCAAAAGACTACCTCATCTACTGGAACAAAGGCTACATGCTGAGAGGAACACATCTATCTTCATGATGTATGTTTGGCCCAGAGCCTGAAGCCACAGCTCTATAGCTGGAGATGGTTCAGTAGGCTTGGTAGAATGGTTGTTAAAATTGACTGCCAAGTCCTGAGCCAGCTGCTAAAAGCTGCCTCCAGCAAGCACTGCTCCTGGTGATTCCTGTCCTCTCTCATTATCTTCAGAGATTGCTCCTCCCTCTGCTGCCACCCACTTGTTTGTGCTTGGGTTTGGAGTCCCTGGTTGCACCCTACGGCCCCATCTGCGCTTGCAGTGTTCTCATCACCTCTATGTCTTTCGTGACTTTGGCCACACGGCCTTTGTGACCCCTTTGGCCCGCCACTGAGTTTGAAGAAGGATGCAGCCAGAACAGCTCCTTCACTGGGAGACAGCAGGCGCTGGACTCTCTGGAGGGAGGACTTTTGATGCTTTCTCTCCTTCAGGGCAAAGGAAAACAGGCTAATTAAAACCAGTGAACTCAGGGAGGTGTTAGCTACTGCCTCACACATAGGGTTTATAGGCTGAATCTTGTTCTCTTTAGGCTTCCAGATTTTTCTCAGTTACTATTTCTCCTGTCACATACTCACGGTTTCTTCTGTCATACACTCACTGCTTGTGCCTGCCCTTTGGAAAAACTTTTCTACAGTCCTGCACTTCATCAGTACAATAATTATTTCAGGCTTCCCTGTTAGACATAGCGAGCTAGTGTGAGGCACAGAGAAGTGAAAGAAAGTCTCCTTGATTTCAATAAGCTTTGAATGAGGTATTTTTCCTTGATGAATCCTGTTTTTTCCTCTTCTTCTTTCACTCACTTTGGTATTCAATATGCGTGTGAGTGACTGTGTGTTTGCGATCTCCATCTCCTAGACTTTTAGGGCTGAGAAGGATACAAATTTGGGAGATAAACTCTAAAGACATCATCGATGAAGCATTGAAGCCAATTCCATGTTTTAATCCTGCATAAATTATCCTGGAACACAGCCCACATTTATGATGTGTGAGAGAATAGAAAAATAATGGGATTACTCAGAAGTTTCAGATGATTATAAACATATGGTGCAGGAAGGTATAAGAACAAAACATACTGAGGGAAATATCATCAGTAAATGAAAGGTTAATAATGGAAAAAGTAAGTTTGGAACCTCATATGTGGCCTATTATCAAACACTACTGACATGAAAGAATTCCTGCAGAACTGTTAAAAGTGGACAGCTAGTAGTTTAATGATTGCAACAAGAAAACTTTAAGGCATTGGAAAGGAAACTATATGATTATAAAAGAACTCATCACATATTTAAGCTTCCTATGAAAAATGGTAGTTTTGTGCCTGAGGTTCCGGACTGGGACTGAGATCTTGATTTATTTCCCAGTTCTGCTACAGATTTCCTCTGTGACCTTGGGCCAGTTACTTTGGGAGAAACATGTTAAAGCTCCTAAATGACTTACGAATCCAAGTCCCTTTTCCAAAAGGGGTATAGCAGCAGATTCACAAAGGGACGAGCCTGTGGCCAGGGCTACCCCCAAAGTGACAGTGTGCTGCCCCATCACTTTCCAGTTCTGAGCACCAGCAGGCCACCGTGCCCCAAGGGAGATGTCTGTCTTCTGAATGCCAGCAGGAGATGGCATGGGAGGGATCAGCTGCTGTCTGACCTTCTGTGGATACTGTGGAGCAGGCAGTCTTGGGAGCTGCTCCCTCTCATGGTTTCCAGCTTCTGCTCAGTTTTCATTGGCGGCTCATCTCTGGGAGAGGCTCAGGTGTGATGCCAGGATTTGTGCAGACAGAAGATGCCAGGAGTGACATGGTCAGTCAGCTTACCCTGAGAAACACAGGGGCTCCTGGCTGTTGGCATCCTGCTTGGGTCAAAAAAGAAAGAACCAGGAACAACCATCTCGCTCAAGGGCAAGTGGTTTTGATGTGGGAAACCTTCCGCCTGGTTCACTGCCCACCCACAGCCCCCAGCCTCACAGCTCAAACCTGCTTCCCAAAAGTCCAAGGGAAGTGGGAAGAAAGAGGGGCAGGGGCACGCTGCCCTCTCCTGACCCCAGTCTGTGAAGCTGAACTCTTCACTGTGAAGCAAAACCACAGAGCTCTTCTTTTCTTGCTTAGATCCTTGGGCTTCAGTATCAGGGTTAGGAATGAAATAAGTGTTTATTTGTTTGCCAATGCAGGAATTAGCTTCCTAAGGAAACCTACATAGCAACCAAGCAAGCATGTAAACTTGAAGCACCTAAGTGTTGTTGCCTCCAGATCTCAGACAGCTTTGAAAAATGCACCCTTTTTGCTGTTCCCAGCTTGAGAAGTACAAATAGCAATAGCAGGATATTCTTTGTCTCCCTCATCCTGTATTAGTCCATGCTGTACGTAGTCTCACAACTCGCACACAAAATAGGAATGCAAGAAGTAATAAACCTGTAATGTAGGTAGGGGAGCCAAGGATGGATATTTGCTCTAGCTTTCCATATGCTATAGCAATGATAAAAGGATCTTACAGGCATTTCTTTCTCCGCCTTAATATGCAGTATGGTCATAACTCAGAAACTGCTTTGGACAGGATTCACAAACTGCTGTGTCTGTGTAAAATCAGTTGAAAGTAAATAACATACTTTCCACTTCAGTCTCTTGGATATCTCCATTTGCCATGGTATGTTTCATTCTGCATGGAAGTATATGAAGCTTAAGGTATGTGGTAGATCACAAAGGTGAAGAATATTAGGTTTCTGAGAATCAAAAATGTTTTAACAGAGAATCTCCCTTAAAAACATATATTTTGTTGTCAATGGTTTTGGCATAAGCAAAAGATCCATACAAAACATATGAAAAAATGTAGTAAGAAGGGGTAAAGGTGGATACTTATCATTCAAAATGGAATATTTTAGCGATCAATGTTTGCTGACAGGAGTGGGGAAGTACAAAGCAATTCAGAAACATCGAGGTAAATATTTTCACTTTCACCAAAACATTTTCAATCCATGAGTCTCCACCTACATCTACTGCCTTCTCAGCAAAGCCAAGGAAGGCTGATCTCACTGCTAGCTGAGCTTGATGCACTAAAGGAAAACTATTATGAGTATTGACTGCTGCAAATTTACATTTCATCAAAGTCGTTTGACTCTTCTGGGTGAGAGTAAGAACAATTTCACATATCCAAGTATCTAAAGTTTTGGTTAATAGGTTAGTTTCCACATTCAGAAAAGAAATAGAAAGTTTCTGTCACTGTGACCTTCTGTATCTGCTTTTATAATCAATGTGATCAAAGCAGTCCTTCTGTCATGGGACAGGATTCCCTTCTGGAATATTTCCACAGGACTGGAGACAGCTGTTACAAAAACATATTTTAAAAAGCTGCAGGAAATCTGTCTGTAACTGATGCTTTTCCCAAGTTTTAAGTCTTGAAAGAATCTTTCTGTTTCCTGTAAGTACATGTCTCTTCATTTGATGTATCTGCTTGTAGAGGGGAATCCTTTCAGTATCAGTTTTTCACTGATATTTGTCTGAAATCACTTTGGTCAAAATTATCTTTTTCTAAATCTGTTGGCTACTGTATTTGTCTGTGACAAACTACCATTGAGTCATAAGCTTCTAGGTCAAAGGGGTCATTATGATCATCCCACCTGACCTTGAGCATAAGACACAGCACAATTTCAGTGGTTCCTGTAGAAAGCCTGTTGCTTCTGGATGACATGTTCATCCTTCAGAGGAACAGATTTCCTGGGGATTAGACTGCCCTTCCTAGGACTACAAAGGACAGAGAGACAGCTGAGTAGCTGTGGTGACTCCTTCTGCATGTCCTGGCTGTGTCCGATCTGGGTTCTACATTCTTATTTTTGGAAACACTACTAGTCCTAGTTAATTTTTCATTTATTCTTTCTTAAAAATTTGCTGTCTGTAAATTACCCAGCAGCACCATAGGAAGTGCAAGGATACTGAAAACACTGGTTTTGTGTCAGGGTTTTACAGTGCAGCCAAGAACTGGTGTCATCTAGGCATCAGACTGTGAAGAGATACAGTAATGTGGTTCCAGGGAATTGAGACATAGTGAAATCACACAGATTGTGAAGAAGCACAGGTTCCCTGCCTGTGGACTAGCCATCTCTTTTCACAGCTCAGTGAAACTCCTTCTCAGTCTTCTGTCGTTGGCAGTACATTGCTATTCCCTCACTCCTGCTGTCTGGAGGTAAATGATGATCCTCCAAGACAGATCTCTGCAGAGTTTTGCTCCATGCTTCACTGAAGCATAAAATGCGGTGTACATTGACTCCATTGCTGTGGTTTTCTTTCCAGGTACATAGCTGCATACCCTTCCCAGTGCAGAGTCCCCTGTCTGTGGGAACTCTGAAGAGGGTTTTCCAGTCTAAAGAGTTTTGTGCCCAAAAGTTGCATACCAGAACCTGTTTGCAGTGAACAGGGTTCAGTGTTACTGGCCCCATGAAACATTTCACAGGCTGTTGAGCACTCCCACCAGTACATCATAAGTGTACTGTTTTGACATCCTGAGCCCTCTCCTTACATGTCCTCCACTATCTTCAAGCTCTGCATTTCGATCTATTTTTCTTTTTTTCTGTGACAATGCACCAAAGAAAGACCATTGTTGCCAGTTTTGTTTCCTTTATACTTAATCATTCTAAATTCAAAATCTGAGGTGATAAATATGGCAAATATGTTTTTAATTTGACCTGATGGATAACAATGTTTGAGGATCTTTCAGCACTCCCTAGTAAGAAGTTCTTACTGCAGTCTCATTTTCCTTTTATGGGAGTTATAAATCACATCTACTTTAGTCTCTATTTCTAAATCTCAATTTATTTGATTCAGGAGGACTGAGGAGTTTTCCTGTCTCTCAAATTTAAATAATTAAGTCTGTTCATAGATTCATTTATTCCATAATCTATGAACTCCCCTAATAAGGTCATATATTGTAGGTTCTTCTTCAAAAAGAATGTAGAATAGTTTTAAGTGGCTGAACTGTGATCAAGCTGCGGGTCTACATGATTGACAGAAACGTTCATCTTGTTCTATTTTCAAATGAAGGTTCAGACCCTGTTGGAAAGATATACTTTGTTTAAGAACAAGCTATTGGCCTTAATTCAGATATAACCAAATTATATAACAGTGTTTATCAGGTCAAACTTCCTGATGTCTTCTCAGGTTAAAATAAAATTAATCAGTTCATAAGTTTGTAGCTTTTTTGTTGTTGTTGCCCAGTTCTGTAACTGTGAAAGAGGTGGTATAGATTTCAGTTAATGTGAATAGAAGCCAATTATGTAAAAGAGAATCCCAGATTTTGAGAAGTGCATTACAGTCTCTCTAAAAAATAGGTCATCCAAAAATCTTTCAGTGCTAATTGTTCCTGAAAGTGGAATGGCTATTACTTACTGCCACAGGGTCCTCTGATCTTCGGGTGACTCTACATGAGCCTATTAATGTTTTCTTTAAAAATGGCTACCTTCTGCTCTTTTTTTTTTTTTTTTTTTTTCTCAGTAGTAAAAATAGAGTAGTAAAGATTACAAAACAAATGATATTATCTGTGACTATCATTTTAATCCAGAGCCCTGGAACTCCTTGTGCACGATTTAAGCTGTTGCACAACAGGCTGACTGCAGACATTGCATCTCTGTGCTTCTCAGGGACCTATTGAATCTATTTCTGAGACCTATCTATTCTGTAAAGGTTAGTGTATGTAGGAAAGGTATTAATGGCTTTTCATTGTAATTTCACCTAATAATTCTTTCTCAACACTGAGTGTGGAACCAGAGAACATTAATAAATGGGTAAGAGTGAAACCCTACGAACACTGAAGAGAAAGACGTTAACAGATAGATATATTTACCTTACAGAATATACCTTGTGTTTTCCCAAATTTTCACAGTTCCCTTGAGAGTCCTAACATGTGTCTTGTTCAAAGCTTCCGTTTAGAGCAAACAGCGCCCTATTTGTATTTACCTTATTTTGCGTACAGGACAGGCAATGGAGCCCACACAGTGTGAATTTTAGGAACTTACTGAACCAGTCCTCCTAAATAAAGTGATTAAGTTACCAATTTCATCAATGGAGACAGGTTTCCTTTAAAGTCACAGGACTGAGAGTCTGTATTCATAAGAGTAAGATGAAGTGTTGTCTTAACTGCATTTGGACAACAGAAGTGAATGGCAAAAAACAACTGACTGCAGCTGATCAGAAAACTAAAGATGCACTTATTTGTACTGAGGCATCCTATCACTGACTGGAGATGACCCAAGCTTTACAAGTTTGGAGGTGATGTATCAAATACAGGGAAGTCCACAGGAATTAGTATTATACCTCTCTAAAGTGGTCTTGAAAAATCTCTTAGGAACCTCACTGTCTCTGACATATCTAAGTCTGTCACAAAGAGTTCCGTGCTCATCACTGGGCCTGTACATGAAAGGAAAAGATCACAGTATGGGTTTGTTCGAAATGCTTTTCTCTGCCTGATTCATGCATCCAGGTAAGTCTGGGACATCATGTCGAGAAGAGGTTTTATAAGTGATGTCCTAAGAAATATGAATGGTGTGCCAGATTCGTTCATTCTGGAGGTACTGAAATACACCAAGTTTATGCTTTGTGTGTTCAACATAAAAGGTTAAATCCTGTCCTTTGCTGTACACAACAGCTCCAGTGAAAAGTTTTTGGATAAAAATTCTCTGAAATCAGAGAAAGCATAAATGTCCCATACATATGAACAAGCATTTTGCAAATAGGAACAGCATTCAACAGTGGATATATAGCTCATCTGGACAATAAGGACTATGTGAACGACTGTATCCAGTGCCCAGCTCTCCTCAAGTCTTTGTAACGTGTCCCCCTTTGTTCCTACTTTTTGCTTAGCTAATATACATTTTGAATTTGTACGATGGGGATTCTGACTGCTAAATGGGCTTTAAGCAATCTTCACTGGCAAAGCATCCAAAGAAAAATGTGGTGGACTAGTGATTAATCTTGTGGGCTTTTCATGCCCCCTGGTGGAAAACTTCCTCAGTATAGTCGTAAGGATTTCATGCAAAAACATCTCCTGTAAACAGATGTGTGGTTCATGAAACGTATCTGAGTCACATTCTCATTTGAGGCACTGCACTATTATCGGTGTATAGCCCATGAATAAGAACACACAAGATCCCAAGTTACAAATGAGCACCTGGACTCATTTAAGTGCTGCTAGCATGATGTACATGCTCGTACGGTATAAATTGCTGGCCTAAAATTTCTTGCAGGCAAATGATGCCAAGCTCTTAATATATATAAAATGAACTCTAGTAACTTAAGCAAAATAATCACAATTTTCCCCACAGTCTTTCCAGGATTTCAATCTGGAGGGTTTCGAAGGATACACAATACCTTGTTACAAACCATATAATGTTTTAAAAAGTATCCAACTGACAACCTTGGCTAACATCGTATCTTCTATCTAGATTACTTCAATATGTCATGTCCATATCACACCACTCTGTCCGTGGTCCCAATGCCAAGGGTTTCTGTCTTGTCCAACCTTCCCATCTGGAAGTAATGAGCTTAATATTCTGGCTCTACCCCCATAAAAGCTATGTCACAAAAAAGTAGCAGTCTTAGGAACTGTTGTATACCCTGAAGACAAATTTGAGATCCACATAGCCTCTCGAAGTTCTACTCAGATTCATTTAAAGACAAATTTTCCACTCTACTCCCATAAGACCTGCAGCATACCATAAGACTGTAAGAGCGATTTGACAACCATTTATGCTTAAATCCTGTCCTAGACATGTCAAAGGACTGTGCTTAACAGATAATGAAGGGCTAGGATGTTCCTTTGGGGCAAAACACATTGTGGTATAAGATTTGCTCTTAGGATGGCTATTCTTTTCATTGCAATTCCTCTGAAAGCCTACAACAAAGGAAACAGTAGTTCTTTGTTTTCAAGTCTTTTCTCATCTTGTATAAAGTGAACAAAGCCTCTCTAGGAGCTCATTATATGTACAGAGAAAATAACGAGGCAGGTATCGCCCATCAGCTTGAGCTTTAGCCCTGGCTCCACGTTCATCAGCACAGCCTGGTGGTGGCCGAGAGCATCAGCAGTGACCCCTCCACTGCTGCTGTGTGGAGGGAATCGAGACCTCTTCTCAGGAGGCTCCACTTTAAATCTCTTTTCTCTCCGTTTTCTTTCTTTTATCACAAGGTGAGAAGGGTGGGACACCAGTCTGAGCAGAGGTTTTATAGGTGACGTCCTAAGAAATACCAAGAAATACCATAACACTCACTGTGAGTTGGTTTAATTTTCTTATAAGCCATTTTTTGTCTCATTTTCTAGTATTATCATCAGTTTGCAAAAACTGGAATCCTGAGCCAAAGTGTGACAGCATTCCTCAGACACCTCAGCCGGGCTGCATAAATTTACGGAGGGAAACTTATCTTACTACCTTACGCACCTATTTTAAGATGGGATGAATCTTCCGTTGGAAGTGTCTCTCTCCCCACATTAATTATAGACAAATTTAGCCCTGGAATAATATTTAAATAACTAAAATAAGGTGATATAATTCCCATTTTTTGATGCCAGCATTAAAAACAGAACTTGTTGAGTTAGCTCTTATGTCTGTCATATTCTTACACCATTATAAGACCTTATTTTCTAATTGCTTGACTATTTTAAGTGCATCTAAATTGAACTCTTTAGCATTTAATTGAAACATCATTCAATGCCTGTCAAAATAGAAATCAATTTTAAGACTATTCTCTTACTCTTCACTAGTAAGATGTGCAGGTACAGGTGAATTAATTGTATGTTCTTAGAATTACTACTGTGTTATTGCTGGCCAGAAAAAAGATGAAGAACTGAAAAATGCAGTTGTTCTGAAACCAAAATGCTTTGCACAGTCCTATCAGATTTGCTGCAATTAAATTTTGGCAGATAGCAATATTCTGACATTGCCAAAATGTCCTATTTTATAATTTTGGAACGGGGCATTTAATATTTCCTTTCAAAATAGTTTTTCATGTTTAATGTTCTTATGATGTGTTTCATTTTGTGTTCTCAATACAATTAAAAAGTCAACCATAATCAAATGTTTCTCCCAGAGACATTTCAGTTGATACAAGACATTTTTCTTAAAACTTTATCTTCCAGATAATTTTGAAATTTTCGGAAGTTGTGCCTAACTGGCCTAAGACCAAATCTGAAATTCCTCTGCAAATTTATTTTCTGCATAGATATGATTTATTGTTGATATTCCACCAAGAGTGTGTCAGTCATAAACCTCTTAAAAAGCTGAAAGGAAAAGAGATTCACTGTTCCTTAGAGAGAACTTCACACTTACTGGGCCAGGACTTAAAATCTGTTTCCACAACTGCAAGAATACCCTGTACCAAAACACTTTTCTTCCAGTGAAGCTGAGGAGAAATTGGTGCTATTTTTTATGTCACCTTGCAAAATTTAAAGTCGTTAGAGGACATAAAATGAAACATTATCATCTCTGAAAATACAGCTGTGTTAGTTTAAAACATTAAAATGCCTCACTGGTTAAAGTTCATGGTTGCTCTCATTTGCCTCTGTGAAGGGCATGTTCAAGAAACCAGAAAGGAAATATTTCCACAAGCTATAGATTCGGAGGCAGCAGGTTTGATATGTTTATTTATTAGCATCAGTCTGTGTAACAGCATCTTCAAGTACAAATTTGCTATAAGGAGCCAGATCCCTCAGCCTATTGAGTTCATTTTGTGCTGCTTCATAGCTCACTTCATAGCAGTGGAAAATGATGTGTACCATCTGGAGGTTCCTCCTGAATATTTCCTCTGAGAAGATGGGCTCTCTGGTTGTTGTAAAGCCAGCAGAGATGTCCTCGTTATCTGTGACACCTCTGCTGTGCTGCCTGGCATGAGGGAAAGGGGTGTATTTACCGCGACGACAGAGAATGTGGAGAGAAAAACATTTTCACTGCTTGATTTTCCCAGAACCTATGAGTTCAATTCACTGGCAATATTTTAAAGCATTTCTCAGCAGTGTTTTGTTCACTGAATGCTGGCGGTGCTGTTGAGCCAACCACACTTTTCAGCCAGTCTCCCCTACTTTCCTCACTAGCAGGCTAGGACTCAGCCCAGAATTGCTCCCTAGCACTTAGACATTTTTGGGTTTTGCTGCTCTCCAGGTCACCACTCAAGGTCTCCTCCTGGGTGTGGGTCGACACAGGTGATTGACTCCTATGCTGAGGTGTCACCCTGACTGCAGCTGGACTCTGCAGGGAGACAGGCATCTCCCTGTGAGGTCCTCTGGCAGGCTGAGCTTAGTGAAGAAGGCTCCTATTGCTATAGCAGCTCCCAGTGTATATGCAGCTCCCTACCTTTGACAGCTATTTAAGGTTTCCCTTACTCAAACCACTCCAAAATCTACCGTATCAGCAAAACCCAAGACCTTTAACAACCAAGCAATCCTTCCCTCCACCCACAACACACATACTCACGTGCAAATTAACAATGTTTAAAAAAGGGTAAATTTCAGCCTTTATTCAATGTCATAATGATCTGGTCATGCACTGAAAATCCATCATAGAAGCAAAGAGTTAAGCCACTGTCTCTTTCTAAGAGGGTTTATAGTGCTAGTATAAAGAAAGAAATACGGGATAGACACAACTGGGAAGAATAAGGAAATAATGAGGCATCCTTAGTTTTTGTGAAATATGTTAGCGTCATCTCTAAAATCTGAGCTAAACTATCCTGCTTCGTTTGGCCTTCCTACCTGTCTTTGCTGGAGTTCAGTTTTGACAATGTTCATGCTCAGCATTTTTGTAATAGAGAGTGAATTAAATGACCCTGAGCACAAATGTGTCCAGGATTAAAATGATTTATTGTAATGATTGCAACTATTCTGAAGGTGGCTTGAGAGTTAGGATGATTGTTACGCCAAACTGCTTGAAAAGCAAGCAGCTACCTCTGATTGTTCTTCTGATATCCAATTATTTGTCCACAGGTCATATAAATTCATATAGCTAAGCAGGTTACTTTTATGTACTACTGTTGAAATCTGAATACAACTGCTTTTCAAGTTTCATCTAATTTTTCAAGACTGTCTTTCAGAGGAAATGGAACTTAATGTGATTTAACTGTTGGGGGAGGTAAAGGGGGGTTAAATTCAGTCAATTTATGTTCATTATAAACAAATCCAAATTCCTAGCTAGTATGGTATGACTAACATATGTCACATACTACAGCATGTCTGGTGTACCCTTTAACATTTTAACAGTCCATCAGACATTAATGTGACTTAAACATCAAAAACAGGTTCATTTTGCCATTAATATCCTGAAACAAGAACATCTAATATACACATCCTGAGATTTAATCTGTAAACATAACCAAAAATGTCTGGATGAAGGGGGCTTGTTTATATTTCAGTAGTGCTACTTCCATGAAGCATGTGTCTGCTATCTTTAGTATGCAACTCTAGCATCCTACCATTGAGAGAGCCCTAATGTCTTTGATACTGTTAGGGAGACTTATAAGTCTTCTGCTGACATACCAGTCCCTTTGTAGATCCCCTAAAGTTAAAGCTACTGATAAACATAACTTGTCTTATAAAGAGGGGAAGAATTTTAAAACCACTTCAAACATGCTCAAGATTTCCCTATTCATTTTTCCATGGTGTGAAAGCAGGTTCTGAAGTGAGCTGGAATTAAGAGGACGTGCTTCTCTTTAACGAAGTAATGACTTGTTTAATAAACAAGACGGGAAAAGGAAAAATGTGAAGATGCATGCAGAGTGACAAAATAAGAATATCTGAGGAAAACTTAATAAAATGCAAATGAACTTTCAGTCCAGTCAAATCCCTTTATTCATTTTGCTATCAAAATATATATATATATCTATGGGACAAAGCATATATGCACTAATAGTCTCCAAACACACTGTATCTATCAACTTTGTTAGGAGTCAGTGAAGCCACTATGGTCAGGAAGATAATGAGGAAAAAAGAGAAGAAAAAAAAAGAATAGTTACACACTTTGATATCTGCAAGATTGTTTAATCCTGCTCTTACGTAGATAAAACCACAATGTAATTGCTATGGAGTGAACTGCATTAACAACTATGGCCTTGGAAAACCAGCCAGATACATTCAAGGTCTGAAGTACAGATGAATACTTCAATGAAGGCATGTCTTAAATCAATCATTGCACTGGTGGAATTTGTCAACAGCATGATTTTTTGAAGAAAAATGCAGATTCATCTGAACTTTTTACACCAGTGCATGTGTTTCCATTAAATTTTTGTCAAGATGGTTTTGCAAGCTGAGGCTGGAATTTCTCATCAAAACCAGGCAGAGAGAATCCCTTCTCAAAATAGCTAATGGCATGGGAAACTCCTTTGGCATGGAAGAACAAGAGCATGGACTTCAATATGGTCTCCTGAGCAATCTTATTTCAGTATGTGAAACAGGGCCAGGGCAAACCTGGGCACAGGCAGATGATTGTCAGTACAGTTAAATTGTTAGCATGGTCCTTGGCAACTCCAAAAAATGTCCCAGCACAGCTGAGGGGATAGTTTGAGCCAGTATCGATGCAGTCAGCATGTTTTGGGGGGGGAAAAACAATTAACTGTGTCAACACAAGCCGTGCAAGCTGGCCTCAGGGCAGACAGCAGTCCCTGGGCAATTTCATTTACTAGTACAGCTGCAATACAGTAGTCCCTGTGAGCACATGGGGGAGTTATAAGATACTAGGGAAAAAGACTTTTTCACATGCATTTTTGCTGCAATTTTTTCTGGACTGGTCTCAGCGTTGTCCCAGTGCAGACTGAAAATGATTTCTGAAACCATGACTTTTTTGCAAAATAAAATTCTTGTTTTCTGGCCAACACTAGTACCAATTTGACAATATTGACATAGAAACTAACAGAATTTATATTAGTGAAACCCCTAGTGTGGGTACAGTTATGCAGATCCTGTAGTGCCTCAACATTAGGGGTTTACTCAAATTTCTCACTCAGATTCTATGTCAGGTTTTTTTCATGTCCTTCTCTTTCAACAAATGTAGCATGAAAAAAACCCCATACAGGAACTGAGAGGGAATAAGATAGGGGCGAATAAAGGCAGCATGTCTAAACACCTGTGTATTCTGAACACACACACACACACACACACACATCCCCCATTCAAGACATAGATACTTGTATGTTGCTCTGATGAGGTTAGGTTCTAGTGGTTGATAAAACTTAGGGCATAAGGAACACACTGATAATTTATTTTAGGGAATATTGCTTTACTCATCTATACCATGAAAGCTGTGCACATAGCTTTGAAACATATGCATTCATGTTTCTGTGTGTAGATGTCTGAATTTGTCAGCTGAGGACACTAGTCTTCCAACTTCAGGTAGATGTCGAAAATCCCAGATCTACTTCTCCCCATGTTCTGTAAGAGCAGTTTAGAAAATGGTCATGCATCCACATGTCTACACTTAGAATTCCTTGAAGTTAGATGGGATTTCTCACATCATATCATGTCTCCAAACTAGAACAATTGCCTTTCTAGTAAACATCTGTGGATGTACTCTTTGAAGTTTTCAGTCTTCTTTGCATAGGAAGATTTCCTTTTTCAAAGGTAAATCCTGGAAAATGAGAAATACAGTGATGGGAGGTAGAGAGGAGTGGTCTGAAGAAGCAGCAACAAGTTGGAAGGATGTAGATGTATACTTAGGTGAGATAACGTGATGTTCTTATCTAGGAGCAATGCTAAAACCTGAAGTGGGCCACTGAATACACCTGAGAGAGTTTTTGCGATTAGTGATGTTTGTCTTCATGTAAGCATAGACTATGAGACCCTTCTGGATCAGTGCATCCAGTCCTTTGCATCATTACTGAGTTTCACCTTAAAATTAAGTTTCTTGCAGCCTGACTCTTCTAAGTGTCCATAAGATATTGTTATGCTTACTGACTTCATTTGCAGAGCTCTGTAACTATTGCACATTTTGTGTGGGATAGATGGCCTTTGCTTCAATTTTCAGTTTCTGGAGACATGTTGCTCTGCTTTAGCTTCCATTAAAAAGCAGTGACTGTCCTCCCCATTGTATGAGAGGAAATAAAAAATGTGAATAATGAAGGAAACAGCATTCATTATTTTCTTGCTATCTCACTTTTAAAGCTAATTGCATGACGTCTGAGAAGTTGACTCATGTTCATTGAATACTTGGACTTAAAAATGCACACAGTTACAGATACTTCCAACAAGCTAGTGTCTCTCTCTTTTATTAAGATCAATAAAAATTAGTCACCGTGACTTTGTGTTAACATTTAATTTCTAAACAAATGCCCATGGAGAAATCAGGTCCTCCACAGGGATTAGCTATTGTGAACCATCGTTCTTTCCTTTCATTTTAGATTACTTGTGTTCTGCCTTATAGCCAAAATGAAACCTAGTTTCTCTCCTTTGACCACATCTCAATGTGGATAGTACGAAACACTAAGAGCTTTCCATTGCTGTGGTATATGTTGTTAATTGCTAACATACTCTGCCACATCATTTTTCACAGTATTGGAACTTTTTAACTATACCACAACTCAACAAATATTAACAGGACCAGACATGTCTTGGAAGATGGTACTGCTAGTATTTCCTTCCTCCTTTGGTTCCCACTGAGCAGATGTAAATCACTTTGGGACTACATTTCAGTTCTGAAACCTGTTTCAGTTTTGCTCAAACCTAATTGGAGGTCATGTGGAGTTTTCTTTCTTTCTCAAAAACAACAAAAAAGGCAGTCTTTGAGCTTTGATTACCAAGAAGCTCTCCCCCACAGAATCCACTTAGGCAGATATATTGTAGGAAATCCATGAAAAAACACAGCCTCCAATTTTTAGTGAGAAACTAGACAAAATTGTAACTGGCAAATACTTAGCCTCTCAAGACCCTGACCACATGTCTTGCTCTTGTTCCCTTTGGCAGTTTCTCTTTCAAGCTCTCTTCAGGACCTGGACTGTCTTGGGTGATGCATTCTGCACTGAGCCTTCGTAGTAGGGCATGATCCTCAGAAGGGCCCTTGAGTACTCCTAAGATTCAAACAAATGATTAATAAAGAGCAGATCCCAGGCTGCAAATTGCATTTCATTCACACCATTCAGATCTTGTTCCCACAAAAGGAGCTTGTCTACATTCATTTGGTGCAAAATGAGGGATGGACTCAGGTTTCATGAGTCTAAAACCAGAGTTTTCTTCCTCCATTGGGGAATCTAAGTTTTCTTTTGAACAGAAATTTAGATTAAATAAAAAATACATTGCTTCTTTCACAGCCTTCTTGGCTGGGAGCCAGGGACTCCTCTCTGTAATTCTGGTTTATTCTACTTATTCTTTGCAGGTGGTTTCTGAACATTTATGTTGCCCTGGGCAAGTGACTGAATGTAAGTCTATTTTCCCAAACACAAAATGAGAATAGTACTGCTTATGACATCTTCTGACCAGCAGTATTGGGCTGCCTAACATCGGAATGAGTGCATAGCATTTATATAATACAAAGTAAATAAATATTTTACTACTTGGTGTGACTGGAAATAGGAATTTTATTCTATTTCTTATTTCATGGAGAACATAAAAATGCATGTAAAAATACATTTTTTGTTATTAGTTGAATTAGTTTCTTAATCAGAGACAAAACACTGGGGCACAAGCAACCAACCAACCAACCAAAAATCCAATACAGTCCCTGTTGTCTCAGGAAAACAGACTTTTGATCCATTTCCTCATTTTCCTCTAAAAAACCTGTTGCAGAACATCAATGCTTTGGAAGAACAGGGGAAAGGCAACTAACCTGAAGAGAGAGAGAGATTCATATTCATTTTTGTCATGTAGAAATGTGTTATTTAACAGTCCAATAATTCTTCATCCCTTGAAAAACATATGTAACAACTTTATAGTGATCCAAACTCACTTTTCCTCAGCCTGTGTGTAGAATCAGCTTCATTCTTTTGTGTCTGTTCAAGGCCTTGGAAGATGACTTTTGTTCAAGCAGAGCAGTACACGTTGCCAGTGCCCTAATTTTATCACTGCTAATACAGAAGTGTGGGATATTAGCATCTGTATAACACTGAGTTGGGTTGTGTCTCTGCAGTATTACTGTATGTAGACAGTACCAAAGTGTTTGGATGTAGGGACTTTTCTGGGGGCTGTGCGTTTTTAGACACTTGTAAATAAATTTAAAAAAAAGCTTTTTTGAGGCTGGTATCAGCTTACAATGTAATGTTTTCAAGCATTGGGCAGTCTCACTCAAAAGGAGAACTTAAATTCTTTCAACAGCATTGCTAAGCTGAATAATACAACACCTTTCTGTCATGTGTTTCCAAAAACTGTCTTGCTTGCTGTGCAACTGCAGGCAGCAATGAAGATTTTTTCTGTTTGTTTTGTAAAGTTGGCTTTTAAAAGGAGAGCTGGCCAGAAAACAAGAATGTTATTTCAGGAAAAAATTTCAAGGTTTTCACATTCATTTTTATTCTGATGCAGAAGGAAACCAAAGCATGCAATTATTTCTTTTTTTTTTTTTTATGAGAGCAGGCCACCAGAATAATTGATAGCACTGCAATTCAAGTATTTAGCTAGAATTAAAAAAAGGGTTCATTTTAATTCCTGTCCTGAACTGAGCCACTGGCTTTTGCAGTATAGATCTCATAGACCCCATACTGGATTTGAACACACAATTCACCCTTGATATGGAAGGGCCTGCCAATGAAAATTACTTGGAAATAATAAGCATCTTCTTGTGAAGTTTCAGGTTTGACAAATCACTATTCATAAGAAAAAGAAAAAAAAAATCAGCTCCATTCCTTGCTTTGCAAGATTATACATACAGAAGAATGCATAATAATACTATTTTTGAAAGAAATTACACTGAGGTAGAATTTAGAGGCTCAGGGTGAAGATTCAGCTTCTTTTCATATTGTACTCATTTGCAACACACCAGGACAAAATGTTACCATAGCAAATTTCACCAGCACTTTTGAATGTATGAAGTAGATAGACACGATATAACCCTTGTGCTTATCATCTCCATAGAGCTGAATTTAACCTTTAAAGAGCTAAAATACTACCTCACACATTCAGCTGCAATAAATTCCTTTAGCTCCATCTTAATTTTCAGGGCTGGCAATACCATGCTTGTGGATATGTTTACACAGAAATAGTCTCAAGACAATCTTCCACACCAATTTTTTTGGTGCAGAAAATGAGCAAATAAGGGCTGAGGCAGAAGTGGAGCATGCAGGAGCCAACATGCATGAAAAAACTTGGGGACCACTGCATTGCCAGGAAGACTCGGAGTGCCTGCCCATAAGCTGCCTCCCAAAGAGCTGAGTAGGCACGAGGTGCGCAGCAGGTTGGCAGATACAGATTCATTCTTCCATAGCAATGTAGCCCAGCAGAAAGGGCTCAAGTCCTTTTGTTTGAGAGTGGCATTGCTACATGAGTGCAGGAACACAGACAGCTTTACTGCTAATGATCTCAGTGCAAAAGCAAAGAAACATGAAATGGGCTTATTTGGTATCGCTCCAATGAGAAGACAGAAATACCAGCATTTGCCAAGTGGGAAGGATGAAGTCAGCAGAGAGAGTATTTTGTTTCTAACTTTAGAAGATACTACAAACAATGGAAAGAGAGAAGGGGGCTGGCTTTTATTTTAAAAAGAAAACTCTTTAGCATGCAGTTTACACTATTGTAACATTTGCACTTAACATAGGCCAGCTTTATTTTATTTATTTTTACATGTTTGCTCAATTTCAGATGGGGTAAGTGAGCCCTTAAAAATATATCCTCTAGGTTCATGATATACATCAGAGCTGTATAAATCTCCTAGGAGACTTAAACAAAGAGAACCTAAAAAAGATGTTCCTTATTTTGCTGTAGTTCTGTCCATGATTAATGGAAGCCTCTGATGATGACTGCAACTCAGTATATTTCTTGGCACTGTCACTGTGTTTTCCTTTCTTCTCAGCTGGGTCAAGTCATAGTGACTATAAAAAGTAGAAGCACAAGGTTTTTCTTGACAGTTCAGTAATATAAAAGAGGGCCTGCTGCTGTACAGGGTGTTGTTTTGTACATAACTGTGGGTGTTTGCGAGGACATGATAGAGATTAGAACAAGATAAATAGTGAAGAGAGAAAGGATTCAGATGAACTTTTGCAAAAGCAACTCTGCTCTATTTTCCATGCCGGCAACTGTTTCTATGAATGGCTCTTTGTACCAGTACATTAGCAAAAGAGGTCTCTATTTTGCTTTTCAGGTTCACAGTCACCCAGTTTCTATTTAGGCTGCAGTATTCAGGGTGCCTACTGTACACATGAAGTCAAGCATGCTGAGTACAGTTTAGGCAGCATAGCTGCTGTGGTGTTTCAATCATGGTATGTTTGCAGATTTTCTACTGTCCTGAGTTGTCAGAGCCTGGCTTCTCTCTTGGTATCTTCTCATGCCCAGGTGAGACCCCTGGTCAGCTCACTTGAGAAGTAATGAATATTTAACCTCAGAAGCTACAGAGGAAAGGCCATATATGAGAAGCTATATACATAATTTCAGCAAGCAATATTTGACACAGACTTTGCTAACTTATACCAACTAATTCTCTTGATGGAATTTTGCAGAAAACTTTTTTAATACCCTGCACTTTAGTGCTTTTTGGTGCTTTAGCTTTGCTGCAGGACACATTGTGAATACAGTGACCGTCAAGGACTAGAGCGTGGACTAAGTCATGTCTTCAGGCCCCATATAACTTCTGGAAAAAAGAATTAAACCATGAAGAAAACAACAACTTTCACACATTTCTCCTCACTTTTGAAAATTTACATAAGAAAAGGTGATTGTGGCTAATGGGTGGCTCAGGCCGTTGTAATGATGCAGAGGCTCTTTTAGCCTGATGAATAAAATCTGCTAGTGTGTCCTTTCAGTACAGCCCATGTACCTGGGGATTTTCAGGAAATCTGAAGTCACTCAAGTCTGTTCTCTTCCTAGACCACAAAGCTTTTACACATGCTCACATTTTGTGGTGACAGAAGAAAGGTAGGCATCAGTGCATCTAATACTGTTTTATTGCATGGCAATTTAGCTAAATATTGAAGGTTTCTTGGATATATATAGCACCTTATTTTCACTTCATTCCTTCAAGGACACCTAGGATACACTTACCCTTATAACCTGAAAAGTGTGCTCTGACCTGGATGGCAACAGGCATGTCTGGGACCCCCAGGACTGTTAAACTCTTGTAGCCTTCAAAGCAAGGTTACACCCACGATGGGTATCAGGAATGGTCCCTGGTTTGTCCAAACCCTCAAGCTGTGCCCAGGAATTATTTGGGATTGTCCTGGTTGGCCTGTGCCTAAACTGTGCTTAAACTGTGCCATTGACTATTCTAAGGATTAAGCAACATTACTGATAAAGATCCAATACCCTGCCCATCACCTCACACTGTTTAATTTATAGCCACAGCCTTTGAATCTTACTCAGGTCCTCTTATACTTTTCCCCTCTTCAAAGAAAGAGGAAAAACCCCCAAACCATACATGTTCTATTTGACAGCTGTACACTGGATTATGTGAAAAGAGAGATGTGCCAGACATCAGTTAAACAAAAATTCGCTGTCACATTTGTTCCAAAACTGAACTCATTAGGAAGTTTCATATAGCAAGTACCACCGTGAAGACACAGCTTCCTTCTCACACCCAGTTCCTTCACATTAAAAAGGGGTGTGTGTGGTTTAAACATTTCCCTTTCCCTTAGCCACTTTGAGTATAGGTAATCCACTTATTGTCATTACAACAAGATTTATTTCACAAATATCTGATCATTCCATATGTAAACACAAATTGCTAAAGTAAGTGAACGTGCCTTGTAATGGAGACTACAAAGTTCATCAAGGCACTGGAGCAGGAGGTCAACCGTAAGCCATTGTCAACTTCTTGTGTGTTCAAAATTTATGCCCATGCTTGAGCACTTTATGAAACGAGTGCTATTTTTTATTTCATTGCCAATGACATTTTTGTTAAAATGCCTATTTGTCTATCTCTCTCTCTATGTGTATATATAATGTTTCATATGGCCCAATTCTGTTGCCTGTTGCTTTGGCTGAACTGCCTTAATGCATGTTTATCCTACTAGATAATAAGGAACTAGCTGGTGAGCAAGGTGTCATTTCATGGAGAATATCAGCAATGTCCTATGTCTTCCGAATACAGAGATGCTTAGTTCAGTTTAGGGAAGCACCAGCTTTTATAATCGCAAGAAGGACTATAGTCACCCTTTTAGATTTTATGTTAAAAGATTCCTCTAAGTCTTTTCTTGTGACAAACCAATGGCTTGAAAAAAAAGTCTTTTTTAAACAGAACATGATAAACAAATGGCTGTTTTTAAATTTAGACAGCCTTGGGGTAGATGTGAGAATAAGCTGTGAATTAAGCATCCCTTGACAGATGGAAGTTTGTAAAGTGAGAAAAACCAGACTGACCTTTAGTGCGGTGCTGACAAGTGAAGGATTACACCATCTTTGGTATTAGGAGCCACATGTTATGTGTACCTCATCAGAGGGGCATATGTACACAGGAAACCCACTATTCCCTGCCATTTATTAATAGTAATACTTGCCGCAGTCAAAATATTTGGTGCATTTAACGCTTTGAAGGATTAAGGAGCCATTCCCATTAATACTGAACACAGGAAATTACTAACTCTCAGGACAACACCAGGTATCACAGATGCCAGTTGTTTTTTTTTTTTAAAACTGGTTGTGTGATTTTGTCTGGCTTGTGGCTCCAGTTATACACCTGTGTGTGAGGGCACAGCAGGGACAGGGACTCCCTGGGGTGGGGACTGGGAGCGGTGGGGGGTCTCCAGGGCAGCAGGGCAGGACCTGCAGCCCGTCCCATCCCACCCCCTATCCAGGAGCAGGGCAGCCGGGGGGCACTGGGGCTGGTGGGAGCGGGAGGGCGGCAGCGCTGCAGCATCGCTGCCGCAGGGGCTGATGACCCCAGGGAGAATGAAATGGGGTCCTGGGCTGTGGGCAGGGTCAGGGGAGGCCCTGGTGAGGGTGCCAGGTCACAGGTGATCACTGCTGGTGTAAGTTAAGAAAATATTATTATCCTTCTGGAACAAAGAGGACAAGGATTTCTTTTTTCTTTTTTTTGTCATGACATTCCTGTTTTTGGACAATGTATGAAACAGTGTGGATTAAACATTGATGTTTAGCAGCGCTGTGAATATAAGCACTATGGAGCCCTCTGTAAACAAATGTGGACACACTCTTGAGAGCGTGTATCTGAAAAATCACACGTGTGGCATGGCCTGTAGCTCCCTTCGACCTGGTGGGTCAGATCCACAGTCTGCCACAGTTCCCACCTCTGAGAAACGAATCTCCTCTTTGAAGAGGTTCATGTTTCTAAAAGGATTGAAGGTCCTACCGCAGTCCCAGTAGCTTCCTTTCAGAGGCACAAAAAGACATGTGAAAACTGGCACAGGCAAATGTGATTTTGCTTAAATTTCAAGTTATTTGATTTAGAGTGGAAAAGAATTCTTGAATAGCTCAATTTTTAGGAAAAAAACCCTAATTTTTAATGCAACATTAGAGAGAAAACCTCTGAAAGGTCAGCAGCAACATTCCCTAAGGCATAAGGAAAGCAAAAAGGCATAAGGAAAAGCAATACTTCCAAGATATTCCTTCTCATTTTAGCAATACTTTTTCCCATCAAAAACTTTTCCCCTTCAAATCTCTCCTTCGCTTACTCTACTTATTATGCTGAATATTCTTTCACATTTCCAATTTCATTTTACATGCAAAGGCTTTTCACGTATCTTTTCATCTAAGTGGACTTGAGTGTTGCAGCCCTAGGCAGCTGACAAGTTAGATTAGCAGAGATGTTTTACTGCCATGGCTACAATAAATTCCATTCTCTTTTTAGAAGTGTCCCTCTGATCCAGGCATTTTTGCAATGATAGATATGGGCGTGGTGTTAGATATTTATTGGCCCTATGAAGTTGGGGGGCAGGCATTCTGTTTTTCAAGGAGAAATTGGAAACAGAGGTGTCAAAGAAAGATACCCCTATTTGTTTCATTCAGTTGACATGAATGCAATAAGAATCTTCCATCCCAGCCTCATAAGAAAGGTTTTTTGTTCTTGCAATTCACTATTTCCATCATGAACCACTGTGGACATGTTCAGTTCTTTCATGCAGAGCCTTTTCTGTGAGCTTCTGCAGTATTTCAACACCTTTTGTAATGTGAAATAATTTATGCTGAAAAATGGGTGGTGTTGCTGCAGATGTAGTCACAGTGGTCTTTGGCCTGACATAAAATGGTTTGGAGTGACTGTGTCACAGCTGCAACTGTCTTATTGCCATCAGAAGCTGCTGAGACATGTGAATGGGCAGTGTCAGATGTTCTCCAGGAAACCCAATGACATTCAAAAATACTTGGGAATAAGCAATGCCCAATGTCTTCTCTAGAGCCATCCCATTAAATACAGGAAAAATACGTTTGGTCATCTCAGGCAAGATTCATTTTGAGACACTTAAATTCATCATTGGGGTTCAATTCCACTTAAAGAGCTCTATGGATCAGTTCAGTTGCATAAATATAAGTGCCATTTGAGATGTTTTAGGAAATCCAATAAATTCTTGCAAGGCTAGCAGACATGACACAGGACATACGGGGGACCTACAATCTTAAGGAGCTGCAGCTGCAAGACAGTGGAAAATGTTAGGGCATCTGAGATGGTACTAGACACCTATGTGTAGGGAACTGAACCTTTCCCTTAAAATCAAGTGTCTACTTGTAGATATTTGTGGACATGCTTGTTATATAAGCTAGGACTCTGGTCAGTAGTCAACAGAGTCAGAGTCAATAGAGGTAATATAGTCAGAGGAGCTAAGAGAACAAGTTGCCTGACCAGCCACTGAGGACTGGAGTAATTTGCCCACTGTTAGGTATCTAGTGCCGTTAAACTGTCTCAGGACATCTAAGACGTTAGCACAAATTAGTACACAGACACACTACCTACAGGTGACTAATACCTTTCTGGCATAGTGTCTGGAGGCCAGAGAGATGTGCTAGGGCATCTAAAATGACCCTGTATGTCTGCGCTTAGACAACTGAATCACATCCTTCATGACTGCTTCAGGATGAAATGAATAGCTCTCTAGCCTTCATTGATGGTGTCGACTATATGTCCATGGAGATGCTTACACTGAGGTGTCTCAGCCTATGAGCTGAATTTTGCCCACCTTGTTGCTTCTTCAGCCAATCTTCTTGGATTTGTCTCTGGAGTTAATTTATTGCAATGTGGTTTTAGGAACTAAGATAAAAACCCATAAAAGAACACAAAATTTGAGTTTCCTTGGTGACTGGGGTAATGTGGCCTAAAATATTAGGGCTCTGTTTTCCTGTGCTTCTGCTCAGCATGACTTTGGTGAATGAAGGTTGCCAAGGGGCTGTCAAGCAGAGCTCCCTACTATGTGGTTTTGTAATGGGGCTCGTGTGTTCCTCTGGTTTCCTCCTGCTATTTTCGATTCTTGCAGGCCTGCATGTCAGATGAGCACAGCCAGCAGCGTTCTCTCTCCCTGTGACATTGTCCCTGTGCCAGGGCCAAGCGAGGTAGGAGCAGGGGGTGGCAGCGCAGGAACCAAGGAACCATCTGTGCTGCCTTTGTGCACATTGAGGGCTCCCACACTGTGAGGAGCTCTCAGCTGGACACATCTGGCTGAAGTCCAGCTCCTTTGAATGGTTCCAGTAACTCACAGGAGTTGGAACACACTGGGGAATCTGGCCCAAGCTGCTCAGGGTTTGTGGTTTAATGGGCTAAATTGGGCTAGGGAGTGAATGCTTGCTCTAGTTGATTGCCTTATTCAAAACCATCATTTTCAACAGAAATACAACTTCAGTTCACACTTTTTTTTCTCTATTTAAATGGAAGTCCGTCCCATACAAACCATAAAGACTTGTTGGCAGGCTAGCTTATATATACTCCTTAGCCTAAAAGGACGCTGCAATCGGAAAAAAATATATGAAAATACCTATAAATCCATTTATGCCTTAAACAGCATTCAAGCTTCCCCAGAATGTTAAGTTCTGTTCTGAACAAAAACCTTGAGGCTCTTGTACGTGAACACAACACTTTCCACTTCAACCTCTAAGTCCCTCCTTCTCTGTCTGCCATTTTGACCCGATGGGGTCTTGTTCACTCTCATTGCTTCTGCTCTGCAGGAAAGAACACACCCATCTTGAGCAGCACTGGAAATAAGGAGGTTTCAGGGCTTTGTGTCTTTTGGTCCTGGAATTACTAAGCCAGTTTCCATTATTTTCTCTTACTGTCTGTCTCCAGTTTCCTCCAAATGCACTGCTTGAAAGAAAAGGAGATCAGTGATCATTAACAGGTGGGAAGGTAAAGCAAGGTGAGGTAAGTTTGCTATAACTGTTTATTTATCACTAGGTTGAAGGGCAGATCTCTCAGCAGAAAATGTGGGAAAGATTTCTTTCGTCAATTCCAAATAAATTGAAGACTTGTTTCTCTCCTTGTGTCTGTTACACTCATTGTGGATGTAGGCAGCTGGCAACAATCCTCTAGCAAAAGGATGGGAGAGAATGAGTGAGACATACGATTTAAACACACATATACATCCAAAATATTCACTCACTGCTCTACGAAGGAGAAGTACAATATGAGGGAGGTAAAGGATGCTGTTGATGGTAAATACTGTTTAAGATTTTATTGTGAATGAAACATGGAAACTATTTTGGATGAAGGACATAGTTATGTTCACTAAAGGGCATGGGGAAAAAATTAGCTCTGGTTCTCGGTGTAGGTAGATAGGGTTACCAAATTTCTCTCCAGGATTTCCTGCCCAGAAATAATGCCCATGTGCTTCCCAGACAGTGTGTGGATATGCAGAAAATCTGTTGTTTTGGGAATGTATTGGGTTTACTACACATGCACCAAGAGGTGCACACATCTAAATGTCTTGCATGTGATCTGGAGTTGAATACCACCCGCACAGGAGATTTGTCTGTCAGGCACATTCTGGCAAGTCTCAGAAGCTTGAAATATCTCTCAGATGAATTTTCTGAGCAGAAAAAATTAGGTGCCTCAAGGGAAATCCAGGTATACAGTAACCCTTGCACATATATGAGCTCCAAGAACAAAAACATGCTAGCATCGATGGTATGTAAAGGCAGTACACGAGAGCTTGCAGGGATAAGTGAGCGAAGTTAATGTTAATGGTGTCCATGGTGTGAGGGAAGAGCAAGGTCTGAGTCTGCATTTGAGCCAGATGTGAGAACAACTTGACTTCCTGAAACTTTCAGAGGTCTCCTGTTCAAAAACCTACATCTTTGCCCATGGGTGAAGAATTGTGTCTTCAGGTGGGGCAGCTGCCAGCTGTAGTTGTGAACACTCTGAGAATCAGCCTGCTTGAAGTTCTGCAAATGCCTGTCCTTAAAATCAGCTGTTATTGTGGCCTACCCCTTTCTAACAGATACAGAGTTCATTTTTGTGCCCGTGGATGCTGTTTTGGGTCCAGATAGCAGAACAATACTGACCATTTTAAAAGGGAAGGGAGTTCTATGCAGAATTAATGTACAAAAGATGCACATAAGTGATTGTATAACTACATCCTGCCTTGTGTTCTGATTGCTAAGCATTCAGTATTCTTTACAGGAAATTAATAACTTTACAAAACAGCTGCTCCATCGACCAGCTTTAAAAAATAATATTGCTGTTGTAAACCATGGATTACTCTTTCTGATAGGGGTAATCCCCTTAAAATTGGCCATTCTGTAGTTTAACAAATTCATCTTTCCTTCAATGTGTTTTGAGCTAAGAACCAAATGGTTAAGTGTCCATAACCCACCTATAATTTTAGACAAAGTATTAAGAAATGTTGAAAAAGGAAAGATACCTGCAAGTAGTTTTCCTCAGCCGAAACACTATAGTTTGGATGTTTGAAAGTTAAAGGCATATCCCAGCATATGGTCCTTTACATTAACTGTGTAAGGAATCACGCATTAACAACCACAGAACAATTTCCCCATTTATATTTTAAAGCCTTATCACCAATGGGAATATTAGTTTTCCCATGTTCCAGTGTTTCACGGAGGCAAATTAGTCATTTAGTAGAGCTAAGTGGGAATTGTTCAGTAAAATGTTTTGTGTTGGAAAATGCTGGTTTGCCAAAACAGAATCTTTCCATGGGGACAGTGAGAGGAACCCTGGTTAGAAATTCTGCTGAAACCCTCCTCGACTCTGAGAATCATCTGCCCTGTGATTGCAGCACTCACCTGAGAAACCTGAGCACGATATGTCTCCATTCACAGGGACGTTGAGAGCAGGACCTCAAAGCTGGGTGTTGTGTGGATCAATAAAGAATCATCACTGCGGGGCTACCCCGGAGTTCATGTGCCTTCTCCTTTCTAAATAACAGTTATGTGAAAAATATCATCTGAGAAGGTTTTAGATTTATCACACAATGAAAGGAGGCTATTTATTTACTGATTTTTCATCACAAAATTCCCTCATGGCAGGGTGACCCTATCTAGCTCTAACAGCACTCACTGATTTTTGAGTAAGAATTGGCCTTTGAGATTGCTCTTGGCTCTAAACTTTTTGAAGGGTGAACTAATATATGGGCAAAGAAAGTACACTATCAGGTTTCCTGGGATCTGGTTTCAGAGAGTTGCTCAGGTCGGCCATATGCTTTCATAATATTACTACTAAGGGAAATTCTCTGCTAGTACAACTGATGGGAGTCGATAGTTTATTGCTCTTTGCAATAAAGGTGTCATATTCTTGGTGGGAAACAGTAGGCAGTAGGATGGTATCTGGGCTCAAAAGTGCATTTATAAACTCAAATAAGATGCTTATTTCTGCCACATTTTGGTATACATAAGGCTCATATCTGTCCTTATTTAAGTAAATCCTTTATACATTTTCAAAGTATAGAGCCTTAAAACAAAGGGCAACAACCAAGCCAGTGTAAGTATTTGGAAAGGTTAGTCAACGTTCCACTGTTATCAAATCTCTTTTCTTGAAAAGCTGTGTAAACAAATGCTAGTTTGGAAACTCTCAGCAAATGTCTAACATTTGCATTTATTCACATTTATTTTTATTTGACAGCCTCTCCTAGATTATTGTTGTGTCTGATTATTTTAAATGTTCAAACTTGCTTGTCAGGAACTCTTCAGTTTGGAAATTTACTGCTTTATGGCCTTTTAGACCCCTTAAATCCCTTACCTAAGTGCTCCTGAGGGCCATGACAAATAAGACACAACCTTGGCTTTTGAGGGTATTTGTGCAGTACAGCCATGATGCCAGAATGGAGAAAAAAACCTGGTGGCTTTTCTGAACTGTCTTTAAAAGAATCACTCCAGAAAAAGCCCTGCAGAACTCTCTGTTGTTGAAGGTTTGGTGTGACAGTCAATGATTTATGATGAAAATGATGATAGGACAATTTTTCCAAACAGTTCAGCAATGGTCTCACTTTATTCCCAGGGAATGTTATTATTGGCTGCACTGCTAAGTATGTTCGATACTGGGACTGATTTCTGGCCCCCAGTCCAAGTGGTGAAGGGTGGTTTGTGTCTATGTTGCTCAGAGTTAGCTCAGATTGTCTGCGTCAACACTATGTAGTACATGGTCCTGGACCTTTGCTGGGCCCCATGTGATTCCCCTGTGACATCAAATCATAACAATCTTTTTGTGTATGGTTCTTAGCTCAGTTCACAGTGTCAGGAATAGCGAGGACTGTGTTACAGCCTGACAGAACTGTGTTTTCTTAGCATGAAATGGAAAGTGTGAACTGCGTGAACTGAGCTATGGGGCGAGGGCATGTTTGAGGATGCAAAGCCTGGTAGAACATGTTAGAGGACTATGCAAGATGGACAGAGCCAAACCTAATGTGACTTTCTCCGCATGACCTTTTGGGAGTTGTTCCCAAAGCTAACCGCCCCAACAAATGTATGAAGTTTTGTTTCCCCAGGACAATTGATTCACTTCAGAGGAGAACCTGTGAGCAAATTAACACCACGATATGGGTCTGCAGGAGACAAGGATCAAGGAGTAAACTGGGGAACTAAAGTAAATGATAATTTAGACATATCCAGTGACCCCAGTGAGAGTTAGGCTGGGGCAATGCTGAGTAAATCTGAAAATCCTGCTTTATATTTTTATCAAGTTTGATATTTAAACTTTAGGTAAAGGCCAGTCTTCAGTAAGGTCACTGAGAACTTTGGTGAGGTGAAGGACCATGGGGCAGGACCCTAAGAAAGCAGCCTTGTGAAAATGAATTAATGACAACATTTATGGTTGGTCAGAAAACACCACTTTTGTATCCAGCTGATTTCAGAAACATGCTATGGATAATCTAGTTAAAAATACAGAGACATTTAAACACTCCTGATGGAAGCACAGGATATTTCCTGAAGATTAATGACTGTTTGGGAGGAGCTGTGGCCTAAAATTCAGCTGAGAGTCATTAGCCTCAGCTAGCCATCAATCCTCCAGAAAGGTTTGGTGCCAGAGTCATTACTACAATTAGGAGTTTAAAACGTATGGGTGTAGTGGATTTTCCATGCATGATGAGGATGCCATTTTGACAGGACTCTTCTGGAGAATTACAGCCTTCTGCATTTGGCTGCTGGATGGCTTGGGGTCTCTCAGGGGTATTCTAATAATTTAAAATAATTTAAAACCTCAGTTATGCAGCACCCTGGAAGATCAGCTGTGAACATCAGACCCAGTCATGCAAACATGTCAAGCAAATAACACCTCATAAAGAGAACGGCCACTTTGTCTCTGTCTCATCAGTTGGGCAGGGCTGGATTTTGGTGCTTTCATTCAGGTAGTCATTAGCTTCAGCCTAATTAAAGAACCAGGATCCAGCTGCTAATAATTGACTGAAGGAAAGCTGCATGGAGAAAATCAGATTTGGAGTCCTATGCTGGTAACGATTAAGGCATTATTACTACACACGACAAAGTCAATGGTAGATGCTGTGTTACAGTCAATGGAAGCAAGAAAGAGCATTTGGTCCTCTTCATCAATGTAGTACACAAGGTAGAATGGATTATATGTTTTCATAGTTCAACAGAAACTTTTCCATAATAGCTTTTGAACTATTTTAACCATACTGACAAAGCTTTATCTAGCTATTTTTTAATTATGACTGTCACTCCTTATTTCAAAGATTTCATAAATAAGGCAAGATGGATTTATCCAACTTAACTTCCTGTATGTAGCAGGCTATTTGACTTTCTCCAGTTATCCTGATACCGAGCTAAAGGATGAGTCTTCAGCTGAAGACTCATGAGTCTTCAGTCTTCAACTGTACATCTTACAGTTTTGTGCTATGAAGCTATCAAGAGATAGAGAATCTACCACCTTCATCGGTGTTTCTTTCCATTCATTTATTACCTTATTGTAAACATGTGTCCCCCCTGCTTCTAAACTGGACTAGTCTGGCTCCATCCACAAGCCTGTTCTTATAGCTAATAAGCCAGCTTTCTCTGGTAATTATTATTTGACATTTCTTCCCCAATCTTGCACTGTAATCAAGTTAACTTCTCATCTTACTGATAACCAGCAAATCCCAACTCCTTTAATCTCTGCATTGAATCACCGGAGCTGCATACAAAAGTAGAAGCACTTAATGCTGTAGAAATGTAATGGTCACATTAGCCATGCGGAAGTTCTTACTCTGTTGGTTTTCCATCAGGATAAACAATCTTATTGGACTTGCTGCTTTCCAGAATAACGAAAGCAAGTTCTTCATTCCTTGTTCTTCAATGCAGAGCTTTATGTTTGGCTGTATTGAGTATTTTGTTTAAATATTTTGTTTAAATAGGCCCAGATTCCTAACTGGTCCAGAACATTCTGTCATTAATTATTACTTTGCCAATCTGTGTGTCATCTGCTAATTTTATCAGTAGTAGAACTGGTCAGAAATGTTCCAGTTCAGCAATAGTTTGTCAAAAAATGCCAGTTCTTGAATCTAAACCATTTATGTATAAACATCCTGGGTTCAATGAGCTTTTCCCAACAGGTTTTCCCTGAGACTGAGGACCCTGAAAATGGCTGGATTTTATAGACAACTTAAATCACTATCCCAGAAAATTGAGTAGTAAACACTGTTTTTTAAAAGTTTGTTTACTTTGGAGATTTGAGATCACATTGGGACTGATTCAAAGCCCATAAAAGTCAGTGGTAATCTATGTATTGACTTAATTTCCAATTGCCATTGGAAAGGTCTTTTTTGTATAATGCTGTTTTTTGTTTGTTTTTTTTTTCTTTATAGGCATCTAGTTTCTTCCTAGCTGAAAAATTTCTTACAAACAAAAGCAGATCATCAACAAAATCCCACAGCTACATTTGAAAATGATCTGCTTAATTGTGCAGTATTACAGAAGCCTACCAACTTCGTTGGCTTATTCCTAAGAAACGCCTTTCTTCTTTTCCTTCCTTTTTGTAACCTTCCCTTCTCACCCAAGCACACAAGTAGTGGTGAAGGAATATGAAAGAAGGGATGGGGAATGGGGTGTAAATGAAAGCAAGGAACTAAATAAAGGCTTCCAGCTCTGTGCAGCCTTTCTTCTACAGGTCATCTTGGAAAGCATCAAATTCGCCATGAGTGGGGGAGAAGGAAAGGGCACTGAACAGGTTAGACTCCTTTATCAACGCCGATTACTAACAGCAAAATATTATGCCATCTAAAGGGGAGCAGTGTAATATTCTTAATCCAGATGATGGTATTTCTGACAAATCAGATTGTCATTGGTGAGATGCAGGACAGGAAATCCTATCTTTAAGTTATTAGAAGGGTTGTAGTCTGGTTTCTTAGAGGTTTAAATGTGACTTCTAGTGCAGCTCATTTTCCTGTTTTAAGTTTTCCACAACCTCATAATACTTTGTATAATTGTACTTTGATGTTTTTAATATTTGATCTTAGGTATTCGCATTTGACTGTTCGCTCATACTTCCTTCTTGCCAGTAAGAATGTGTTCGGCAATGGGTACAGCACTGTTAGGATTTTTACAGCAATGTATGATTCCTGTAGCAGAAGTATCCATGTGTGTGACGAGCAACAGGAGAATTCTATGCTCAGAAGAAATGTAAGAGTCATTTTCTCCAAACAAGAAACTGCAAGGGAAATGTATCAAAATGAACACAAGAAAATTATCTGCCATAAACGGTCATCGTTCCTGAGGGAGTGTGAGGGGAAAGGACAGTGGCGACCGTGTCTTACTGTTAAAAAAGCTCATGCTACTCGTGAACGATCAACCTGCAAATCACAGCAGTTGCCACTTTTTATTAGCCCTGTTCAGATAAGGGTTTATCCTCTCTAAAATGGTATGCACTACCAACTGGTTTGTAGTTCATAAATTTCCTCGTACAATGGTGAGTGTAAATCTAGACAGCTATGGTAGCTCTGCATTCTCACTGCAGTCATTTTCCAGTTTGACAGGCTACGAGGGAGCATATAAAGCAGCAAAGGAAATGCAAGACATCTGTAACAAAACCAGTGAACATGCTATTGATTTGTTTCCCTTGCTGGTGTGGTCCTGGCATTGGTCTTTTTCTCCAGAGAAATGAGTTAAAGCAACAAGTCCAGTAGAGAACATGGAATTTTACTTCCATTCATCTTCCTTATTTTGCAAGCACCACATTCTGCAAATCCCATGCCAGTAAAGCTCTTGGATCAGTCCTCAAATTCTTCTGGATCCTTAAGGGAGGAGATGTCAGAGCTGGCCAAGAATCTAAGTGGAAACTGATGACAGAAGCTGACATTAATCAGCTCCACAGTATGTTCTGCCCAGCAGGTTTCTTCCAATAAATCAAAGGGCTTCAGATCCAAAGGGCATTTAACCATTAGAGAGCAAGTGTTCACTGTGGTCTGTAGCAGCTAAATATGATGAATTTAATATTGATTTTCACATATAAACCCATCCACATAACGTGTTTGTGTGATTTTACATATAAATACACTGGAACAAATTTTCAGCTGGGGCAAGTCAGCAAAACCCCACCAATTTTACTACTTTACATGAACTGAAGGTTTATTCCGCAGTATATGAATAGAATAAAATGGTTCTATGTTTTCATTGTTCTTCTTTCTTTTTTTGCCCTGACAGTGATGGGAAACAAAAACACCATCAAATTTGCAAAATTTCTGCCATTCTTGTGATAAGCTGTTTCCCTATGGTGAGCACAGAGAAGTCATTAAAAGAGAGAAAGTACACAGAGTGCTACACATAGGTCAAGATTGCTCACCAGTGGAAGTACGAATCCACGGTTACTCAGAGAGGTAAGTCTGGTTGCCTCAGCTGGGTTGCTTCAGTGAGTAACACTCACCAATGGCAAGAGGATTCTAGTATTCTGAAAAGTCATGAGGTTATTCTTTGATTTTTAATTTTTGTGGTGTTGTTGGTTTTGTCTTTTTTTTTAAATACGGATAAAAAATGTTTCTATAAATACATTAACAACAAAAGGAGGGCTAAGGAGAGTCTCCACCCTTTACTGGATACAGGGGAAACATAGCGACAAAGGATGAGGAAAAGGCTGAGGTACTTAATGCCTTCTTTGCCTCAGTCTTTAAGAGTAAGACCAGTTGTTCTCCGGGTACCCAGCCCCCTGAGCTGGAAGACAGGGACAGGGAGCAGAATGAAGCCCCCATAATCCAACGGAAAATGGTTAGCGACCTGCTACACCACTTAGACACACACAAGTCTATGGGGCTG
>NW_008794014.1:1186413-1188281 GCF_000699145.1 Aptenodytes forsteri
TGGCCGGTCACGAGCGGTGTTCCCCAGGGCTCAGTACTGGGGCCAGTTCTGTTTAATATCTTTATCAATGATCTGGACGAGGGGATTGAGTGCTCCCTCAGTAAGTTTGCAGATGACGCCAAGTTGGGTGGGAGTGTTGATCTGTTTGAGGGTAGGAAGGCTCTGCAGAGGGATCTGGACAGGCTGGATCAATGGGCCAAGGCCAACTGTATGAGATTCAACAAGGCTAAGTGCTGGGTTCTGCACTTGAGTCACAACAAGTGAACACAACACTTGGGTCACAACAACCTGAAAGGAGGTTGTAGCGGGGTGGGTGTCGGTCTCTTTTCCCAAGTTACAAGTGATAAGACAAGAGGAAATGGCCTCAAGTTGCGCCAGGGAAGGTTTAGATTGGATATTAGGAAAAATTTCTTCACTGAAAGGGTTGTCAAGCATTGGAAAAGGCTGCCCAGGGAAGTGGTTGAGTCACCATCCCTGGGGGTATTTAAAAGACATGTAGATGTGGCACTTAGGGACATGGTTTATTGGTGGACTTGGCAGTGCTAGGTTAAGGGTTGGACTTGATGATCTTAAAGGTCTTTGTCAGCCTAAACGATTCCATGATTCTATGATTAATGTCAGAGAGATGGACAGGATATTCTCTGGAAAGGGGTGATAAAAAATGGACTCATTGATAAGAGGGTTGCTAACCTGGAGAAAGAGCGTTACATTGCATCAGGAGGAAACTTAACGGTCTATGTGTGTGGAAGACACACATAAGGTGGTTAACTAGAGATAGATCTCCCATTCATGATCCTGCAGTGAAATGCAGGGGCACACTAGAATTTTGGAAAAACATTGCAGTGGTTTAGAAGATTTGTGCCCATTGATTTCATCCAGCCACAGGGCTTAAAAATACCTAGTACACACTTAAACACAAGACCTGGGCATATGTTATTTGAAAACTTTTCCCCACAAAAATGTAATTCTTTAAAACCTCTCAGACTATCCCAATTTGGGACTACCACTACCAGAGCTAAAAGCAGGGATCAAATATACCTCACCAGATTAAATAACATGCTTCTCTGCAAACACTGTGCCTACAGCATTAATAGGGCTTTAATGTGTATACCCTATAGACCAGGCACAGAAGCAGATACAAAATGTGGTGATTGGCAAATTACAGAATTAAATTTAACCAGATCATAATGGTATCATTTTACACCCACTTACAAGTATGAATTTAGACAGAAAAGTGTACAGTTCCCCTGTCTCAGACCCCCTTTATATTCTCAAAGAAAGTTCCTACCACCTTAAGAAGAGCTGGGAAATCAGGTACATTTAAAACACAAACTACAGTGTGTAAACAGACAGACATCTTTAAAACTGGATATTATTTCATGGCTGTGCATAGTGCAAATGCTGATTAAATTTCCCAAAGTTTACATGGGAAAGACCCTGAATGGCAGTTATTAACTCCAGTAGTGCCATAATATCAGGTTTTGATGTAAGACAATTGATGTTTCAGCTGATGGGTTTTATGGCGAGACATTAGCAGCCACAGCATTCTCCTGGAGAAACTGGCTGCTCATGGCTTGGACAGGTGCACTCTTTGCTGGGTAAAAAACTGGCTGGATGGCTGGGCCCAGAGAGTTGTGGTGAATGGAGTTCAATCCAGTTGGTGGCCGGTCACAAGTGGTGTTCCCCAGGGCTCAGTATTGGGCCAGTTCTGTTTAATATCTTTATCACTGATCTAGACGAGGGGATTGAGTGAACCCTCAGTAAGTTTGCAGATGACACCAAGTTGGGCGGGAGTGTTGCTCTGCTCGAGGGTAGGAAGGCTCTGCAGAGGGACCTTGACAGGCTGGATCGATGGGCCGAGACCAATT
>NW_008794014.1:1188888-1220850 GCF_000699145.1 Aptenodytes forsteri
AGTGGTTGAGTCACCATCCCTGGGGGTATTTAAAAGACATGTAGATGTGGCACTTAGGGACATGGTTTATTGGTGGACTTGGCAGTGCTAGGTTAAGGGTTGGACTTGATCTTAAAGGTCTTTGCCAACCTAAATGATTCTATGAAAGCTTCTATGATATTTCTTCCAGTGTCATTTACTCTCTGCTTACTGACTTGCTAAAATATTCAGGCTACCTGGGAAAGGGAGAGTACATTATTAAGAATTGGTAAATTAAATTTGTCTTCTGCCTTGCTAAAAATATTTTAAATATGTTACCTTAGGTATTTACTGGCAGAATATTTTTGTTGTTATTAGAAAGCACTCATTTGCTGGAGCTTAAACATTTTACGGAAATACAGCAATTAAAAATGTTCCATCTGCTCAAGGAAGGAGTATCTGGTAGATGTAAGAAAGACACAAATACTTTCCCTCATTAGAAAAGTCAATAGCACAATGACTGCTCGTAAGATGTAGGAAAACAGCAGTACAAAGACCTGAACTACAAGCCTACTTAGCTCTATGAGGAGTGCAAGGTGCCTTTCATGGAGTAGTTAGATTTTATGCAAACATTTGAAAGGACTCTGTTTTATACTGGGACCAGGAAAATGGTGAAATCTCAAAAAAATTTCACAGGATGAAAAAATACCTTTCCTACAAAGCTGCTCCTGTGATGTCAGCCTCAACATGGCAAATCTGGCACTAGCAGTATGGCGTAGTTTATCTTCATGTAAACAAAACATTAGAGGAGTAATGATGTCTTATGTTGTAAACTTGGGGGACAGATCTGTAAGAGAGGTGAAGGGTATTGATACCCACCTACTTCAAGATTACTTCTCAGTGTTGAAGGAAAAAATCCCAACTGTATGCAAGGGTCATGGGAGGGAAGACACTAGCCAGCCTGTTCTCCATCAGAGAGACTGTCTAAAATGAAGATTCAAATGCTAGATGAGGATTTGATTTATTTATCTTTTACCCCTTCCTTCCCACAAATGGATGAAGTGGTCACATAACATGTGCTGCAAGTTATGTGAGGAAAGAGCTACCATGCTATTAACCAGATGGCAATGGCATTCACCTCCACTTGTTCAACAGCAAAAGAAAATTATTCTCCTCCTCCATTTAGGATCAGTCCTTTTTCCAGAGTAGTAATTCTAGCTTCAAGAGTCAGTCAGAATGTTCCCAATACTTTTAACCAAAAGAAAATTATGTTTTCACCTTAACAATATGTGTATCCATGCTTGTGTGTGTGTATATGTAAGGTTTGCTTTCCTCAAATGACTGAGAATTTTTGGGGAGGAAAAAGTGTCTTTTGCTTTATGTTGCTGTTTTCTACTTCAGGGTTTTGATATTTCCAGAAAAAAAGATTTTTAAAAAAAATATATTTTTTTAAATTTTATTTTCCACAGACACATTAATATTTTTGTAGCAGGAAAAAGAAAGAGACATTTCTTACCTGCTCTGGTTTGTCAAGTGTGGAGAATAAGAAGGATCTACTTTTGTCTCAGGTATTTGAGTAGCACTTCAATACAAACGGAGAATATTCATGCCTATATGAAACAGGGTAGCTGAGATTAATGACTCTTGTTCATCTTACTAGTCTAAAACAGTGCATGTTTCTCCTATCATCTGCAAAGACTGCAATGTGCAAACAGGAAGACTGGGATTCTGACTATGCACCAACCGAGCTGACCACTTCACCCATTTGTGGGAAGGAAGGGGTAAAGGATAAATAAATCAGGTCCTCATCTAGCATTTGAGTCTTCATTTTAGACAGTCTCTCTGATGGAGAACAGGCTGGCTAGTGTCTTCCCCACCATGACCTTTGCATACAGTTGGGATTTTTTCTTTTAAGTTTTGAGCGAAGTCATGGAAGCAAATGGCTTGGGACAGCATCTGCAGGTGGTTATACCAGTTAGCTCAGAAGTGAGAGGAACTAGCTGTTCTCATAACTGATCTGCAGATGGAACTGGGAAGAGATATTTGGAAGGAAATGGCTTAAAAATTTGGGTTAATTTTTTTTTGCCTTATTCTCTTAACTTAACCCTGTTCAAACTCAGAAAAAAAAAAAGGCAAGCTAAGGGGATTGTTGTTATAGTTTCTGAACAATGTCTTTGACAAGGAGATGGTTGGTCAAAAGTGAAGTCAGTTACAACATTACAGTGTGTAGAAAGAACACAAAGTCCATATTCACTGAAGAATTACATGCTCAACTTAGGTATGAATGCACCCATTGGGAAC
Source organism: Aptenodytes forsteri (assembly GCF_000699145.1). Taxonomy (NCBI): domain Eukaryota; kingdom Metazoa; phylum Chordata; class Aves; order Sphenisciformes; family Spheniscidae; genus Aptenodytes; species Aptenodytes forsteri. The sequence goes on from NW_008794014.1 coordinate 1,191,148, forward strand.
TGGAAGGCTTTTCTTCTTGTTACTTATTTGCTATTTTGCCTTTGCTCCACTTCGTCTATTAGTAAATGGGAGAGCACCAGAGGTGCAGAGAGTTGCAAGGGAATGACCAGGGAGACTGCTGGCATGCAGCCCTGGAACACTGTCATTGGAGGCACCAGATTCACTCCAGATTCAGGCATCTTCCCAGTGCACCCAAGTTTAATTCATTGCCATCTTAGATGCCATATCTAATCAATGGATCTCGATGGGTATCTCCTGGCAGCAGTTCATTCATGATGCTTATTTGAATCTAGGGATTAAGAGTTTATTTCACTGACAATCTAGTATGAGCCAGAATGACCACACAGATTCCTCAGGTGACTGGGATAAATCCAGGCATTGGTTCTTTTCAACCAGAATTGCTAAGCTATGACAGCAGCCCCCTGGTCTGTAGTGTAACAATATGGTGGCTTTCCGTAAAAGTTTGAGGTCTCAGCTACATTTTATTGCTTTCTTTATGAATGATTTATTACTATATATTACATGATTGTGTACCTGGGATGGTCCAGAAAGTTATTTAGTTTCTTATGAAGCAGATGGAATACATTACATTGAACAAAAGCTGGCACTAGCGTTTGTTTTGTTCAATCCTGGAGCCAATTTACATGTTAAACTGGAGGCTTCTGAAGGCAGAGGACACAGACGCAGAGGACACAGTCACAGAGGCCACCTTCAGTCCATGTACAGGCATCCATGTTATCACCTATCTTGCCCATTCATTTAATCAAATCATTCTCTTCCACCTATTCTCCTTTCTCATGCTCTTTTATTGTAGCAGACATTATTTCTTCTTGCCCTAAAACACTTAATTACACAATTTAGGAGAAAGGAAGGATTATTTGGAGGATGGATATGAGAAACTGAGGCTCAATTGCCTGCATTAGCACAGGCTCTTTGCATGATTTTGTTCAAGCTAGTTAAGCTATCTGTGTCTTAATCCCCCACCTGTTAAACTGAGAATATAGTTGTTTCCAGCTTCACAGCAACGTTGTGAGGCATTTGAGATTATGACGTTCTCTGATACAGTGGGACTTGTAACTCGGGCTTGATGAACAAAGGAATATAGGAACTTAGAGGGAAGTTTAGATGGGATTTAGAAGCCTAAATCAAAGAGTGTGATTGATAAAAAAAGTCCATTGAATAGTGTAAGCCCGTAGAGATCTTTCTTTTGTCCAGTAGTTACCCAGGCATATGTATTTCTACCACTGGTATACTCAGAGTTACCAATGTCTTGACTGAGTTGAGTAACTCAGCATTTAGCTCCTACTTAAAACTATTTGGAATTCAAAGATTAGGCCAAGAACCCTAAAAGCAGAAACCTACAACAAAATTACAACACTGAATGCAAGGCACAGCACAGCCATCCAAAAATTAAGCTGCTCGATCCAGGTTTTATATCCTACCTCGGGGTTAGCTTGTGCACAGAGGAAGCAGGAAATCTAGATGTAGTGTTCTTCTCAGGTCATTGGGGCTCAAACATACATCTTCATGCCATGAATGTCCTAACTACCAAAGTATAGCAGGTATTGAGATGCCCTTTGCCTTTTTTACAGAAGTTGTACCACCACACACATTAAAACCCAAAGGATTCTTGGGGCAAATAGAAAATAGAAACAAGGAAAACTTGACCTCGTAACACACTGATGGGTGTTTGTTCCTCTGAGGGGGAGAATTGGTTTTGGTATATTCTATTATAAACATTTTCTACTTAGACCTAAAGATACAGCATAGTCTTTGGATTAGGAGTCCATACTTCTGCTATTAGAGATACAGTCAAAGTCAGGGTCGTTCCTGCAACATCTCTCTGTTCTGCAGAGCCTGGCATTTTCAACTGTAACAATATGAACAGAGGGGCCTTATATCTTCAACCAGCTTCTCATTTATTCCCATGTAAGGAGAAAAGATTTGAAACTTTCAGACCAGGTCTCTCTCTTCCCAAGTGGGTTCTTCGCTAAGCAGGCTGCCCTGGTGGTTTCTATCAGCTATACTTAACCATTTTCAAAGAACGAGGCAGTCTTAGGCAGGCTTTTACAGAAGTGCTTATGACAAAAGCTGTTAAGGGAAGAGGCAGTATTTTAGATAAACCTCTCTCTCCAGTGTTTCTTACTCACTGCAGTCTTGTGTAGTCTATTCTTAGGTGCCTGTTGTTCCAGAGTTAGTTAATATCTAAGTTCATATCTGAGCCCCTTTGCTCAATTGGGCCTTACTTTTAAACACTTGAATTATTTCACTTACCTGTAGTAAAACCTGGCTGTAAGCACTTGAAACATTTGTTGTACCAGCACTGCGTAAACTTTATTTATTTGTATCAGTGTTCCATGAGTTCATTAATCCTTAAGTCCTTCTCATAAAAGCGTTGTCCCCACTAACAAAACATATTTCAGCCTTCAAATCTTATCTATTACTATTCCTGTTAGCCCAAGTGTGGCAAGCAATTCCACTTAATCGTTCTTTCCCTCGTATGCTTCATAACTGGCTTCAGCCTATTATTGCTCAGAACTAGCTCTAAGGACATAGGAGCTCTTCTCTCAGTTTTTTAACAAAGTTAAAAAGAAGTCCACTTATCTCAGACACATAATGAAGGCAAGGAACATAAAATGAACCTAAAATCACCAAGAACAGATACGTGCATCCAAGCACCCAATGAAGGAGATCTCTGCCTAGGTGCCCTAATGTTAGGCAAATAAAATGTCCCCACAGAGGTTTTCAAAGTAATTTCTCTCTTTCACATATCTAGCAGAAGATCTGCTTTAGGCACTTTAGCAGGTGGGTTTGTTATACATCTACTATTTAAGAGGACATGTCACTACTATCATGGGCTAAGAACCTTCAAGGGTGAAAAGAAACTTCTCATCAGCTGCTTTGAATAGGCAAAGAAAAACCTCCTACCCATAGCTGGAGGGTGGAAATGGCTTAAGTGCAAGTGTTTACTGCCATTTTATATCCTCAGTGATATTGAAGACATCACTATGGAGCTGGCTATTATGACCGGGGACCTACATGAAACTCTTCTATAATGACAGCTGGATGGCCAAACCAGCTCAGGTGACATCAGACCATGCATGGGCCAAATAAATCGAGCTCTTGGTTATTTTCTGCAGTGAGAGATGGCATGGAACTCTGTGCTTTTCTGACTCCTTTTGCGGAAAGAGAGAAAACTCCACTCTCTATTTCAAAAAAAGGAATGTGTCTACAAATACCAGACCAGACCAGATCTCACGGGGCAATTGGTAAAGGGCTGGTCAGTGGTGGTTTGAGCACTGCCAGAACAGTCAGGCTGGGCAGATAGAAAACAGAGCAAGGAAAATAACTGGTATCATTCCCCTCTGCTCTGTCCTGACTGTAAGAAAGGATAAGTTGGCATCTAAGTTGGTAGGCTGAATTTCATCCTAATCAACTAGTATTTCTATAAAGCATTTTACTACCTAGGTCCCTTTTCTGTACCTCCTACTTCTGTTGATCCAAGAAATTAGCTTCAAATTTACTAGGCACTAATTTCTACCTTTAGATTAAAGTAAGTTTAGCATGAAATTATTCTAAAACATCAGGATTTTTCTAAAGTAGGTGTCTATATGCTCAAAATTAAGGGTCACAGTGAAAGTATATTCAGTTGGTTTTAAACTCAGTGTTAATAGCAGCCTGACGTCTAAAATACAGAGCTAACATAAGTGTCTCCTGCTATAAAGTTCACTCAGCTTATTTGCTGTCCAGCCTAGCTCATCTTTGTTGGCAAGTATGTGTTACATTTCTCTCATTCTTCAAGCCATATTGGTACTGTCCTTCTTCCAGCAAATGTCAGTGAGTGCCTTCACTATGTCTAGAACTGTTTAAAAATCTTTCCAGTCAAATCAGAACCATCCCCAAGTCAGTCTAATTTTCCCTGGCTTTCCTGTAGAGGTGGAGAGGTGAAAGCACAGCAGGATGCTAGCATTCAGCAAGATCAGATTGAAAAGCATATCTGAGAAACTAGGAAAACAGTAGGAGCAGGGAGGTGAAAACTTTAATTCACAGAAAAGAAAATGGGAAAAGAAGAGCCTTACTAATTACTTATATAGTAATGGAATAAAAAAAGACAGAGTGTGAACTCTTAGAAACTGAGGAACCAATATGATAACAAATGCATGTAAAGGAAAAAAAAAGAAGCTGTGAAATGGCACTGGGCAGCTTAGTAAGCAATGGTCTTAATATACGAGATGCCTGACAGGCACACAGCAAAAAGATTCTCTGGGAACTCAAGGGTGGTCAGTAAGATCACTTCATAGCTGCTTATGGAGAACTCCTAACATAGCAAGGGTGTTGTAGGCAAAGCGACACTGGGTAAAATGGAGTTATACTACTGAAGAAACTCTTCCAATTTTTCTTTTGAAACCTATTGCTAGTGCAAACCTTCAAATGTAATGGTATCCTTTTACCTTCTTCATGACTTTGACATTCATTTTGTCATAATCTGCAGTTTCACAAAGGTGCCATGCAATCTGGGGCACATTAGGAGAAGGAAGGTGAATATCAACATGGTGTCAGTGGTACGGTTAAGAACAACAAAAAGCCATTTAACACATCAAGCCTCTAAACTGCATTCACAGCTTTGGGTGGACTTCAGCCAGCCTGAATTTGGTTCACATTCACGCCAGATTTATTTTACTATGGTTTGGATACAAAAATTGAGTGAAAGTAGGGCATTTCCAAAACTCGAACCCAAAGCTTAAAGTGAAACTTGGAGCGTGTGAAGCTTTGCAGCTTGAAACCAAAGAAAATGTTTGCGTGAACCCTTGCTAAGCAAGCCCGCTGTGTTTCAGAGAAGCTCTAATAAAAACCACACTGCCATGAATCACTGAATATTCCGTACTTTGACTTGGTAAATTTATGTAAGTTCCATGACAGTCCTTTTAAAGAGTTCATTTTTCACTGAGCTCTGAGCCAAATCATGAAGTCGTTGATGAGTTTTGCTAAATCCTTACCCAGCCTAATCCTACTAAACTTAGAGGGAGATTTGACTGAGTTAGGGAGAAAACAAAAACTGAGTCAGGGTTTGCACTTTGCTACAGTAGCTTGAATTTATACAGTTTATTTTTAAGAGCTTGAATAAATCTATCTCCACTAATGTGTATTAAACACAAACAAGTTAAAGAAAACTGTGTTCAAAAACTCGTGAAAGACCAAATTCAGACTGTTTTCCCAAGCTGCTCTCAGTCATGTTTGTACACATCATGAGAAGGTCTTTAATGACATAGCTAATGCTATTTTTTTTCTCACAAAGCTGTTTCATTCGGTCTCAGGACTGCTCTGGGCATAGGTAAGTACTATGTAATTAATGAAGGTATTTTCTGCTGGGCTCTCTGCATTTTTTCAGGCACTGAAAGATGTGTAGTGAATGGGATGTGTCCACAGAGTGGACTTGTTAAAGCAACTGAGCATTTTCTTCCAGAGCTAAATTTTCCCCTATCTCTGCTCTCAGTTCCAGTGATGCCAGGGAAAATAATTTTTGCCACCTTCTCACAGTTGATCAGTAACTGTGTTCCTCTTTATTCTAAATTGAAACGCTGGGAAATTCTGAGAATTGGGCTGCAAACTGAACCTTCTAGCAGCTCTGTTTTCAACTCATTGCAACACCCATACCAAAACTGACAGCATGAGCCTCCCCTGGTTCTGCCTTGACTCCATGAAAGGATGAACTCTGGGTGTGCATCATCTCTCCCTCCAAAGCCAACTCAGGTGAGACCAGGCCCAGGATTAACAACACAGTGCAGAATGCACCTCTCTAACCAGATCACTGCTTCCCCGCTCTGTTTTCTTGCCCAGCAAAACCTGGGTTTCTGCTGTAGTAAACTCTCTGCAGTCTCAAGCTCAACTCACTGTTTTCCTGTTCTACAACCTCCCCTCTGTCTTCTCACACCTTCCTTTAATCTTTGATTTCTCCCTACCACTGCTTTCAGCTCCATTTCCAATTCCTTCATCATATTTCAGTCTGTTTTCTGTGTCAATTCCAGTCACAGTTTCCACCAACTCATCCCAATTTCCCCAGTGTCATTTTTTCATATCCCTCCCCCCCACTGTTTTTTATCTTCTCATGACTCAAAATCACACATCTGAAGGCTCTCTCTACCACTCTGCCTGATTGACTTCTATGAGCTCAACAAGGCTTTCATACTTTTGGATGTTGGCACCCCATTTGAAAGCAGCCATGAGGATGGGAGGTGGGGGGAAGGTAGAATCCAGTTTTGTTTTTCTTGCTGGGCAAGGAAACAGAGTGGGGAAGCACCTTTCATTGACATATTTCAATGTCTTTCTAGTCAGTTGTCTGTAGGGTTGCCTCCTGTCAGCGCAAGCTGAAATGTTCAAGCATGATAGATAAGTATACATTCTCTGGAGACCCTAGAAGCTAAAACTAAAGATACTGCTAATAGAATTGTGAACTGATTTTGTTGTTGTTGTTATTTTTTTTCCAAGAGCTCATCACTTGGAAGAACGTGGGTTGATTCTCCAGAGGTCAGCAAGCAGTGCACAGATGCACAGATGCACATGAGCTTCTCCTGGTTCTGACTTCCCATGTACAGAGCACAAGGAGGCTAATGCTACTTTAACAAAACAATGAGCAGAAGTTCTTAACATTAAAAACCCCACACTTTTTGTGTTTTTTCCTCCCAACTCACACTCTGAAACGCCTGAATGATTTGATTGGCAGTTACCAAAAAATCAGCCTGAGGCAGGCAAAGTCATGGAAAATTTCAGTCCAAATGGTTAATATTCTGGCAAAGTTATAAGCAGCTGAAAACTGTATTGTATAATGGCACATATCAGACAACCTGAATAATACAGAGTGCTACCAGCCAGACCTATAATTAGAACTGTGCAGGAATCAGTTTTCCCATAGCCTCCAACATTTTTTTCAGTTGTGCATTGGCACAAACCCAACAGCTTTTGAGGTTTTCATGGAAAAAGAGAGAACAAACCCACTCCTATTTACTTGGTGATCAGAGAATTCACCTACACCCTCCATTTCCTGGGGATGAGCCCTAACTATAGGTCTTTGCATGAATTTCCACTTTTTTTCTTGGTATAGCTGCTTCAATTTTTGTGTTTATTACTCATTGATCCAGAGAAAGCCTCTAAAGCTCAATACACAAAGATAATCTGGTGTCTCATTCTCATGAAGTTTGATGCTTAAATGCTTTTATGGTTCCAGACCTTAATCTCTAGTCCGGCAGTCAGGAGACTCCCCTGGACTGTTAAAAGTCCAGTGAGAGTTAGGCTGATCATGAACTAAATGAATTCCCAGGCTCCCTTTCTCACTCAGAAGTGGGGCTTGCTTTTTTGTGGTTTTAAACAGAGATTTTATCCCTGACACGAGGAATCTTTTCTATGCAGTTTTGGCCAAATCTGAAAGTTCAGCTTCTGACAGATCAATCCAGTTCCAAAAGAATTTGTGAAACAATTTCTAGAAACCATTGGAAAACAAAAAAACAGTGTTCTGAAATCTGTGAGTGTAGTGCCAGGGACATTATAGTGTAAAAACTGTCATGTCTGCTTTGGCACCACACACACATTACCGCCTCAGTAAAGGTCTTTCTGCAGCTTTTTGTTGTTGTATCTGAGTGAGCTTTAAGAGGTTTAAGTTAATAAGTAACAGCAAAATTATCCCTATGAAATAAACCCAAAGCCCATCAATGTTCTGTATTTAGTTTGGATGTTACAGCTGGATGCCTGAATTCCTGGTGAAGACGAAGCCATGCAGATAGCAACTTCTACTACTGACCCCAGTGCTTCTACCACTCCCCATGGTGTAGTGTACTTCTGTTTTGCCCTAAACTTTTCAGCACTAGTGTCCGACATACAATCATTATTTCTTTTTCCTCTATAGTCTCACAATAAAACCAAATACGTTATTATTGATAGTCTAATAGAGGAAAACATGCACAGAAATAAGAAAGTCAGCATTGTACAGAAACTGTGAGAAGAAAAACAATGAACATGTTAGCGATCCAATATGTAATAAAACCTCCTTCCCAGAGGAAACTAAGTAAAGAATCACATTATTAGCTGGACAAGCTTAGTACTGTCATGAGTCTCTTCGGAAGCAATGATGGTCATTTTGTTTTTCTTTGGTTGCTTAAATACGGTGTACGATGTTATATGATTTCTGTAACACCGGGGGGAAGCTTGAGGCCTCTGACAGCTTGAGTTTAGAGAGTGCATTGCTGACATCTGGTGGAAATATAGTTTAAAAACTGTAAAACTTTAACAAATGTTTATATTGTCACAGAATAATTCCCTTTATATGAGGGTGTTTAGCAGACTCTGAAGATTAGAACTGTAGAAATGTGGAAGATGGGAATATGTAATTTATGAAATCTAGAAACTGTGAGCCTTTTCTGCTGCTTGTTGGTCTGGGATTCTGGGCATGCATTTTCATTGTTTGTTCACTAAACTCTTTCAAAGGTCTTGGGTCTACCCCAAAACAAAGTATGCATGAAGTCTCAAACAACTTGAATATTTCTATGGCTGCATCTAAAATGTTTATGGACAGCTTTACAAAGATCTGCAATAAGAATATAAACAAACAACTATATAATAAAAATCTTCCTTTAAATGAACTTGTATGAATGAATAATGTATCTTGAAAATAGTCATTAAAAAAGAAACAAAAAAAATACCTATTTATGTCCCAGTTTAATGTTAATTTACTTTGGAGAAGGGTGACAAGTTTCTTATTTTATAAGTTTTTAGTGATTGCTATCCCATCATCGTGCAAATAACAGCTAATACTAAATTATGCTCTTTCCCCATCCCAAAACGTCAAGAAGAATAGACACATTTTCTCAAACTGTCATGTTTCTTGCTGACAAAAAAAAACCCCAAGAACTGAAAAATTTTTTGCTCCCAAAACTGAGCAAGAAGGATCTTTTTTTCAGTATCCTTCAATCCTTGATGGAAAATCATTGAAAATAATTATTTTATATTTTCAAATTACAGATAGAGAATGTTCAGGTATTTGTGATAAGACAGTTCTAAAAATATCAAAATTCTATGTAGTTCTAAATCTCAGAAAAGATGAAAGGTTTTATTTATGCACAGCTATTTGCTGCTAAAATCCCTACATTATATATTCTGTCCCAAAAGTAGGGCATATAAAGTGTTCCCCCACCCAAAAAAAAAAAATTATCTGTTTTGTAAGGAATTGGAATTTCTTAAGCCAGCATCTGTGTATAACTGTACATCCCACACCAAGGGAGCTAGCATTATAACCCTGGCTGTTTATAGCAGTATTTAATATGAACTGGTTGTCTGCCAGACTCATGAGGTAGTTGGAGCAGTGCTGGAATTACAGAAGTTGTGAAATATTTTTAAAAAATGGATTTTGACTGTTATTTAATGGCAAAAGAAAACAATACAATCGGCACGGGAATGCAAAAGATTTCAGCAGTGAGATTGCTGTGTTTCACAATGCTGGTAATGACAGATGTTACCAGGGAGCCTCACGCACAGCAGGGCAGGATGCTGATGGAGAACAAAACCAGAGCCTGCTGCCAGGAATGAGACGGCAGCAGGTGGACGAACCTTCCACATACAGCAGTCCCCGACAGCCTAGGGCCCAGCTACGAGTTCTGGGGAGTCGTTTTTCCTCAGCAGAAGGGTAGTCTGCTACGTGTCATTATTTTTCAGATTGAATGAAAGCACAGAAGAATGGGTGAGCTGAATTTCACATTGCAAAAATCAAACTGGAATGAATTTCTCTCTGGTGTAGCCCTTCTGGAGCCAATTGAGTTTTGCTAGGAGAGGATCTGGCTGAATGAGTTTGGAGGGAAGGTTAAACATTTTTCTTTTATTATCCTACCCTGTACCATTACAGGGTCCTTTCACTTGGCTAACGTAAAACCAATTCTAATGCTAAAATAATTAGAAGGCTAGTATATTTGCTGTTTCAATATGAATAGTTCATGACATATGTCTCTGTGGAAACATGTTAGATACTGTCTGTCAGCCATATTTTTCTCTAATTCTCTGTGCTATTTTTAATATCATTTTAACCTTTTTATGTACACTCAGTCTGTGCCTCTGCCAAAATGGTATATTACAGGTTACACAGTTAGCAATACCTAGATTGCCAAGAATCTTCTACAGTGTAATACTGTTTCCATTTGCTTATAGCTTTTCTGAATTTTAACAGCATGGGCATAAAATATCTCATGTTTCTCTCAAACTAGATCTTAATTTTGACTAGCTTAGCAAAAATGGTTGGGGTTTTTGGTTTTGGTTTGGTTTTTTTTTTGGTAAGACTAGTGTTAGATAAAAGAGGTTTGTCGGCTGTCAATATATTCCTCAAATCATTTCTCTCTTAGACACTGCACTGCTTTGGTGATTTACCATTCAGCCTTCCATCTCCTCAAGACTGCTAGAGCATCACCTTACAGACCATTATCAGTGCTTGAACCCTGAGCCACTTTTTATTCCCAGGTCTCAGTGTAGGTCTAAGTTGTGTGTATTCTTTCTGTATAAGTTCTCCAAAAGATCTTTCTTTTGCCACCCACACAGCTAAAAGTCTTGCCCTGCTCCCAGCATCTTGCACCTCAGTTAAAAACCTCTTTCTCTTTTTGGGCTGCGACAATCTTGCTGTTCAGAAGCTTTCTGCAAACACCAGTTGCTTGTTACTTACATTCCTCTCTTTACATCCTCCTGTTCACTGCTTTTCTCAGTTATATCAATTTTTATTTTGAAGGTTCTTGCTTGCTGGCCTATCTTTCCATTCGCTCCCAAGCTTTTCAGGCAGATCATTGAGTCATTTGGTTATGCCTGTACCTATTGGGATATTGTTAAGCAAACCACTTTGGATGATTTTCTACACGTTGCCTTGTGCTCCCCGGGATTGCTCCCATGAAGTCCTTCCTTTATCCTTCTGCAAGCCTGTTCTACACTTTCTTTCCCATGGCACAACCTCATGAGCACAAAGCAAAGCAAACAACGTCTGTTCTGGACAAGGCCTACGCTGCAGTTGTGCAGAGGCAGTCAAATGATACAGTCAAATACTCTCCCATCTCCTCTGGTTCCCAGTTTTTTGATCTATGCATGGAGGATGAAATGCTAAGCAATTTTGTGTGTGTATGTGAGGATTTTATGTGCAGCAAAAGTTGTTCCGGTTGATCTGAAACTTCATGAACCAGTTCATTAGCTGAGTCAAAGTTAGTGACTAGTCTGGACAGAACAAAAAACTTTAAAAAAATCTTTAAATTTTCACAAGTTTCCTAAAGTAATTCAAATGCCTTTTACAAAAAGGATTGTAGAGAGTGCACCCACACACTGATGATGAGAGGATCATAGCACCCTCAGCCATGACAACCCAGATTCAAATAGGTTGATTAGGATCACTTTTTAAAATTTTCCTCACACACTTCTCTCGTTCCACATGTATGCCCCAAACCCTAGGCAACAGAATCATCCCATTTCTGACTTCATTCAGAGTTAATTCCATCCAAAACAGGGCAACTTCAGGGTGAAAGGCTGAGACAAAAAGATGTTTCTCCTGCAGTAAGTATAGTACACAAGCAAGGGAAAACCAATCATTACTCCTAATTAAGGGAAAGAGGAGACTCTACATTTGCAGTATGGCTTTCAGAAAACCCTGAGAGATCACAAAGTTTAATGTAAAATTATGATAATCCATGAAACTTAGAGAATCTCACATCTCAGATGGAATGACTTCACATTTTCTAAATAAATAAAAGTCCAGTACTGAAAGGGCTGTCTCTGCCAAATATGCCTGAAGTAAAGCAAAATCTGGCCTGTTGATGGAAAGGAGTAGCTTACGTTGATCTGTAGGAAAGAAAAAGATCTCTTGTTAGAATTCTGCCCTTACAGGGAAGGAGGGATTAGGAAAAAGCCTGAAAAATCTGATGAAACCCAGATCCATTCTGAATTCCTTTCTGACATGACAACCTTAAAGTTCATAAAAATATCTCCAGAAAATACTTTTGCATTAATAGGTGAACATCCAAAAGACGTACCTTGTTCGTTTTTTTAAGTCACTAAAGCAAATATCCATGGAGCCACCTGAGAGTTTTTAAGCCTCCTTTTCTTCTACGGTTTTATTGCAAATTACACAAATTAGAGTGCTACTTAAGAATATTCACCTTCGCAGTTTACAAGAATATGTTTTAGTTAACAAAATTAAGCATTGGTGATGAAAGAGGAAGTTGTAAAAATAAAATGTTTTATGTATAGACCACAAATAAGGGGAAAACTCTCCTGACAATGCTCCATGTGAATATAAAGACCAAAAAAAAAAGAGCAAGAATCAAACCATTGCATGATACACTTGCAGCTCTTGCAAGATGGAATTAAATTGTATTAGTATAATATTTTAAAAGTCAGTGTGCCCATTCAATTAAGCATAGTTAATAAATAGTAACTAGATAGCATAATACAAAAGATATATGTAGTCTTGAGGTAGAAGTGAAAAGGCTAAGTTTGTTTGTACAGCTCCTTTTAATTTAAAAAGCTCTATGTTGTGCCAATCATCAGATCAGTGATATCACAGCAGTAACCATTAAAAAGCTTGTAATTGAGAAACATCAAACGAGATTATCTAAAGCCAAGCAACTTTTGCAGACAAAAGTCTTACTCTTGTTGCAGTGACAAGTTAAATAACACTCAGATCAGAGACAAATAGAAAACATAAGATATCCAGGCTGTTGGAAAAAATGAGGTCCTAAGTATGACAATGAGCAGCATTAGGAAACATTATAGGTGGCATTGTTAGAACAGCTGGGGAAACTGGAGAAAGCAGATGATTGATACATCAAGGTTATCAGAAATGAAGAGGAGGATTTGATATAATGAATGACGTAGAGAGAAAAGCTAACCTGCAGAGCAACACAAATTATTAAATGAGAGAAATAAGGGTTGAAAGATATGAGAGCAGTCAAGCAAGATTTGGAGACAGATTAGAAAAAAAATAACACAGAAGAAAAAGAACTCAAGAGGGAGAAGGGAAAAACAGGTTTTATTAAATATGAACAAAAAGGCAAACTCATTTCAACGGAAGTAGGAGACTGTTAGAGCAAGGCCAGCTGTGGTGCCATTCCCAGAAGCAACATGTACCATTCCTGCTGAGGATACCAGCCAGGAAAGACACATGTCCTAGAAAAACAGAAAGCTTTTGAAATTCATCAACTGTCTGATGAGAATTTAATACTTATGTGCCGTATTACCTCAGAGGGGACATTATATGCCCTTCCTCCTCCTTTCTGATCATGCTCATTTTCTGGTGGCTGTCAAAGTGGAGCTTACAGTTTACGTGAGCTGTTTGAGAAAGAATCTGAGTCTTGGACAGCAGTTTCTCCTGTTAATAAAATGTCTGAAGATGTACCTGAGATACTGCTAGGGGATGTTTGCCTGCAGATACTACCTGAAAAGCAATTTCAGATTCCTTTATATTAGAAAAGCAGCTACACTTATGGTCTGTACCAATTATTCAGTGCAATGAAAGGCTATTTACATGTTTGATGTCTCAGATAAACTTATGGAAGCATTTTAAATTATCAGTCCTTCTTATAGCTCCCTTTTCCATTCTGTTTCTTTCAAAAACATTTCAGAAGTTGGATATCCGATGTAAGTGTGATGCTTCTAGGGGTCCCATGTTATCTGTGATCTGAGACCTGCACTGGTTGTGAACTTTTAAGTAGTTTACAGATATCTTCAGTTAATTTTGGCTTTTCACCCATCTGAACGCATTCTAACCGGGAAACAGACTTTTTAAAAGCTGTCTCATCATTGCCATTCATCAGGTGCTTTGCAGAGTATAGAGAAAAAAAGAAAAGAAAAAAGAAAGAAAAAAAAGAGAGAGGGTACTTCTCAGAAGCTCAGGTCCTGAATAGTCTGAATATGTTGATTTTCTCCGTGCCTTTCAAGTTTCATGATCCTCAAAGAAAAGCAGAGGGGTAATATGTAGGTTCAGTGTTACCTCTACAGGATGAGCTGACTAATTGGTACATTTGTTTCAAGGTACTTTCAGGTAATTGGCTGGACATTTAGAAGTTGTATAGATTCTTCATCAAAAGAAGTCTTTAAATTGACGTTCATTTCAGTACTCTAGGTCAACTGCACTTACTAGGATAGAAAGAGGAATTAATTTGGGGAAACATTACAGTGTATGTCCTGCAGAAGATTATAAAAGTTGTCACTTCTGGTACCCACACCTAGTCCTGGAGCTTAAACATTTTCTAACTGCACAACACTGTCACAGTGATGTTGCACAGCAGTTCAAAAGCAGATGCAAAGCAACCACAGAAAAGACTAACTTACAGTATTGCCCCCAAAATCAGTCATGCTGACTAAAAACTTCTGTGACCATTCTTCTTTTACTTTTTGATTTTCCAGACTTTTGTTGTCTACAGAAGCCATTCCTCTCTCCAGGTAATTGTAAACTATTTCCTGTATTGCTGTGTAACCTATTGCAAACATCACATTACCATGGCATCTGGTATTTCACGAGAATGATTTATAAATTACTGCAAGGTTCTGGTTCTGTATGGGAATTTGTAGTCAAGGGATCATATGTGAAAGATGAACGTGAAACTCCACAAACAAGAGTGCTTACTTCTTCAGAACCTGGAACATGTTATTAGATCAAAGCTTCCTCTTTCTGAATAAGGCATCTCTGTAAATTCAGAAGTCTCAGTTGATATCAGTTAATTCTCACTTAGATCTGAGCTTCATTGGTAGAGATAATATTGCCACTGGAAGGAAATATGATACAATGCAAACTACATAAAAATAATTCTTCTTAAGATTAGGTCTAATCAATGTTTGTAAAAACAGTTCAGTTATTCTTTCTATAAAAGAATTTCAGGGCGTATCAGTCCTGTTTCTCTCACAGAGGTGATAACATTTTAGGAAGAAGGTTGTTTCTTTCTGATTAATTACTTTATATGTCCCTTAACTAGATGATGCATGCTCTTTACCCCATCTATTAAAGATGCCTACTCCTGATATCACAGCAGCCCAAGGAACAAATACAAGCAAACCAGAATTTCTTAACTCCTGTATCAAGCCTATGTTTGGTATAGATTTTATATATTTTGAGTCTCGAAACTTTATTTTTTTCCATTTTCAAAGAATATATGATCTTGTAAATGTGAAATATTTCAACAAAAAAGGGTATAAGGAAAACTCAGAATTATAAATTATGAATGAAATATCTGAAAAGCTTTGTCTTTTTATTTTGTTATTTTTATTTTGTTAAGAGTCTGTTTCAGGAAGTGATCTTTATTTCTGTGAAGTTAATATGTTACTCACAAATGAAATAGTTTATAGAAATGTGTCTAGTTTTTAGGAGAAACCTTTGAGCTTATCCATTGTTCATAACCTGTCCATCTTTCAGAATTTGCTATTTATTGTTCATGGTTTCTCAGAGACTATCAGGCATGTTTTGACTCATAGTGTGATGCAGTATGTCAAAACCTGCATTCTTGTATTCAAAGAAAACCAAATCTCAAATAACTGAGCAAGCTGAAATTTAAACAGATTGAGGCTCTCTGAAAAACACATCTATACCACTCAGAAGACAAAGCATTGCTGCAATGTTTTCCACTGAGTTTTACTCTGGAGCTTTAGATTTAAAAAAAAAGGAAAGCAAAAATCCTTTTGTCAGAGTTCCACCTGATTCTAAAGCAGACAATCATTTTGCCTAAATTGACTTGAGAAGTTTCCATTTTGCATTGCAGTATAATGTCAGATTAATTGGAGCTAAATTTCCTGGGTAAGAACTTGAAACTAAGTGATTTTTTCAATAGTGTAAAATACTTCCTGTGTTTTTGTTACAAAACATCTCCAGCAAGTCTGAAGGAACTGAAATTCATATCCAAGAAGCCAACAATTCAGGTTTTGGGGTATTAAAACACCCTTTAGCTCTTGAAGCATATCTCATGTTAGGTGCTGGAGTGGGACTCAGGCACTTGAGCCATCCTATTTCCCAACAAACTTTCCCAACAACTTCTCCTTCCCCATATGGTGCTTTGTCCAACATCAAAGGTGAGCAGCCCAGACCCTACTGATGAGGTAGGCCTTGCCATAACACATCAGAGAGCTCACTGTTCTTAGAGCAATGGCATTTGGATCTCTTCAAGTTCACTCTCTCCTTGCCCAGTGAAAAGACTGGCGTACTTGAAGAGTGTGGCAACTCAAGTTTGTGCTGTCTTTCTGATAGGCAAACAGAGGAGCTGAAATCTTCCTCCCACTTCCCACTTCACCATCTCTGAGTGCTGAGCAGACCAGACAAATTAGCTGCCTTGTAAATTAAGCACTGCTCAGGTATGGACATGGGGTCACTGTACTCTTAAATAGTTAAAATGGTGCCCAACATGGTTCTGGCCTGAGGTGATTAGCAGGGTAGGAGAAATTCTCAGTTTAGGAGTTTGCATGGGCACAGAAATACCCAACAGAGAGTTTGGATGTGGCCACCATATTCTGAAGGCAAAGAGAGCTTGGCAAGCATGGACATGGTCAGACTGTGCCTGCTGAGAGACAAAGAGCAGATCACAGCAGTCTCTACAAGCATAGCTATAGCAATAAATATCAATGCCCAGATAAGTAATCAATAATTCCCAGATCAAAAGCACAGGAAAAAAATAGTAGGGCCCAATATCCTCAAGTTTGTAGCCTACCAGCTAGCCACTGATTCAATTCAAGGTGCAGCAAACTTAAATTTGATCATAGAATGTTGATCATTTGATGTTGATAAGTATCAAAGACCTCAGAGGTGAGCTGATCTTTTTCATGGAAAATGACACTGGACTTGAGTACCACAAGATAATGATTTTAAATTAAATGGAAATTTAAATCATAAACATTAGCATTCTTAATTTCCAAATTTTGATAAACAGCGGAAACTAGACAGTTAACTCAGCTGGATCTGAATCTGATACTTGAATGTAGAAAAAGCCTTAAAGTCAAGGGTGCAAAACTTATCATGAATCTCTGTTTCAGAGAGAGGAAAAAAAAAAAGGAAACTTGCAGGAAGTGATTCCAGATCTGACCAGATGAATAGTCACAAAGAAAAAAAAAGGATATTAGAAATAAGCAGAGTGCCTACACTGATTAGGGGAAAAATGACTGATCATCAAAGAAAACTGCCTTAGAGGCCAAAAAATGTGGAAATAAAGTGAGAATAACAAAGAGTCAAGCTGAGTTAGACCTTGCAAAGGATATTAAAACACATAGCAGAAGATTCTTCATCCATGTGAATAAAAAGAACAAGGGTGGAAAAAATATGTAGGGCCAGAATGTAGTGAGGATAGAGTAGAAATTAAGAATAAATCAAGTATTTTGAATTGTGCTTTAGCTCAGATTTCAAGGAAATAGGCAAAGATTTTGAACCTGGGGAAAAAAGCAAGGATGGGGAGAAAAGGTATAGAAATGGAAACCAGCACAGTCAAGGTAGAAGCACAATTTGAGATGTCTAATGTACTCCAGGGGGGAAAATGTGGAAAATATGTATAATCCCAGGAGGGAACTGGCAAACAAAATTTCAAGTGGAGCAGCAGGTATTTTTAATAAATGCATAAAGTCTGGTTGGTGCCTAAATTTAGAGACATATCACACATACAGTAAAGAAGCTGGAGTGAGAAAGTAGTCTGAGCAACTACAGGCCACCTAGATTTTAGCTCAATAATCTGATGTCTTAAAAACAATTTTTGAATAAAGTAATTATTAAAGACATGGAGGTCAATTACTGAAAGAGTTTATCTAAGGCAAGTCATGATAAACTAACCATCAATTTTCTTTTTTAAAATAAATGAATTTCCAGAAAGAGGAAATGAGGCAAATTTAAACTTTCTGGACATCAGTGAAAACTTTTAATGTGGCCATTAAGAGATTATCAGCAAAGCCAAAGAAGATGGGAATCAGTAGAGCTCCTTAGGATTTGGCCAGAAAGGGCACCAGAGCAGCTGGCACTAGAGGAACTCCAGGCTGGGAGAAAATGGCTTTTTTGATTAATGATAATTTTGGAGACAGAGCATTAATGTTCCCATTAATAGCTTTGATACAAGCGATCTGCCCCGAAGCCTGTCAGAGGCACAGAATTAGAAGACAGTGAATATGAAGGAACTGGGTGATATTGAGAATGGTAGGATTAGACTGGGATTCAAGAGAAAAAATTGCATTTTGGGGGGTGGGTGGGAAGGGAGTGGTGATCTGAAGACCTTATCAGCTGGAAATTGCTGAGGTGATGAATTTCACCATATGAATTCATAGAATCATAGAATCATAGAATCATTGAGGTTGGAAAAGACCTCTAAGATCATCGAGTCCAACCGTCACCCCAACACCACCATGCCCACTAAACCATGTCCCTAAGCGCCTCATCTACACGTCTTTTAAATACCTCCAGGGATGGGGACTCCACCACTTCCCTGGGCAGCCTGGTCCAATGTTTAAACACTCTTTCAGTAAAGAAATTTTTCCTTATATCCAATCTAAACCTCCCCCCGAAGCCTGTCAGAGGCACAGAATTAGAAGACAGTGAATATGAAGGAACTGGGTGATATTGAGAATGGTAGGATTAGACTGGGATTCAAGAGAAAAAATTGCATTTTGGGGGGTGGGTGGGAAGGGAGTGGTGATCTGAAGACCTTATCAGCTGGAAATTGCTGAGGTGATGAATTTCACCATATGAATTCTTTGCAAGATTACTGCCAAAATTATGCAGAGGTACGGAAGGATTAGTGGCGTTTTACGAAGCACTGATGAGATGTTAAGTGTAATCTTGCATACAATTCTGGCAACTCATACTGAGGAAGGATGGATGCAGAAAAGGACTACTGGTATGATCAGAGAATAACGGGTTTATTTAATTTGTCATGAGAGCTAGTTTAGCCTGGCAAATCAAAATTGAGAAGTAATATGATTACATTCTATAAATACATCAGAGAGATAAATACCATGGAAAAAGAACAGTGATTTAAACCAAAAGATGATGCTGGCACAACAACAGAAAGGTATAAATTGGTCCCTGAATAAATTCAATCTGGAAATCAGAAGATTCTTATCTGTTACAGCAGTTAGATCCTGGAACAGCTTTGCAACAGGAGCAGTGGGAGCAGAAAGCCAAACGCTCTTGAACTGGAGTTGGGAGATTTATAGGAGGTGCACTGGCACTTAATTTGCATATAAGATTACCAGTCAGGTGGCCTGCTCAGCAGACCATTTCTACATGATGTTTATCATCCTGTTATATACATGTATATTCATATACATGTGTGCACGTGTGTGTGTGTGTATATATATGCACCTTCACATACACACACACATTCACAAAACTCCAAGGCAATTCCTCTATATTTACTACGTTGCATCAAAACCCAGGAAAATTGTATGAATCAATAAGCTGATTATTGGGGTTACCGCAAGGCAATTTCTGCTTGTGAAAAGCTAGAAAGATTTACGTGCTTGAAATCCCTCGGGAGCGGTTACAAGCTGTGAATGCAGGAAATACTTTTGGGCTCTTGTTAGTCCCTAAATGACAAAAAAGGAAATGCTGATGGGAGATGCTGGCTTAATTCAAAATTGCATGTTGCCTCTAGGCAATTAGAAAGCACCAAGCTGCTTCTTTGAAACAAACTAAACCCAAAGCTTTTGAATTTTACATATTATCTATTAAAAACCGCTATTGACACTATAGGAAACATGAAAATCTAAATAGCAGGAATGAAAGGGGAAATAAAAAAAAAACCAAAGTCTATTTGTCCTGTTCTTAAGCTAAAAATCATTCTGTACTCGACTGGATGCAGCTGCAGTGTTGATATAGGGAAAATCAGGTCAGCAGTGCTCTTGTTGTTTGATCCTAGTAGTGCCATGCGTAAAGCAGAAGTTATAAGGGTTGTGCGACTCTGTTAAATTCACTCCCAATGTTATTCCCTGCCAATGAAATCAACTAGCATGGAACAGTCCATATCCGTACCACTGAACTCTCTTACCCTCCAGAACAGTGTAGTGACATCCAAAGTGACTCTTCAGAGGGGTCCCTGGCCCACCCTAACTCCCACGCCTCCCCAGGAATTGTTTGGGAGAGTGCTCATTGACCTGGGTCAAAACCATGCCAAGGACTCTGCTAACAATTTAACAATATATATGACTGACTGACTTCCAGTACCCCAGGAATGCTCTCTGGAGCTGTTTAATTTATGAGTGCAGATATAATCAAGGGGTACTCTTGCCCCTTGTTCCCTTGATCCCCTAGTAAATCTGCCCCAGCAACAAAGACAATGTGGAGGCCAAATCAGAAATGCAGTATTAAATAATTTTCCCAACTATTACTTAAAAAGGTAAAATTTCTCTACAGTGCAGCAATAAGAAAATCATCTGGATCCAGCATGCCAAGGAAATGCATCATGTTTGAAACTTCAAGAGGCCTCTCTACAGATGTCTGACCAAAAGAGGTCAAACTCATTCAAAGCCTGTAGCGCATGGATTAGGTCCTTTGACTGATGAGAATATCCACAGCACATGCTAGAGCTGAGGATCCTTGCATGCCTTCTGTGGCTCGCGTTAGGATTTTGGATGGGTCTAACTACATGAGTATTTGGTTTGCATGTGTACATGTAGGCACCCAAGCAGAAAAGTGGTGAAATGGGATTGACAAGCCTTTTTCACTTTACATGAAAGAAGGTAAAGAACCACAACAAACAAACCACTTCCTGGCTTTGGACAAGCCCCCATGGTATTGGTGACAGTGGATGGCTGTGACCATAGCAGTAGCGGCAATGGCAAAGGGAGTCATAGGACGCTCACCTGTAAGTCTTCATCCTGCTGCAGGTGCTCATTGCCTGTGCGTACCCTTCCTGTGCAGCGGGTACAAGGCCAGCTGGAAAACAAACAAAAAGTATTCTTTGTCATTTCCACAGTGTTCAATCTGATTTGTTTAGGTGCCATCAGAGCTGCTGCCTTTTGTCGTGAGCAGTGTATCAGTTGTTTCAGTTTGCTATCTCAAGGAGAGTGAATGTTATTGTATTTCTCTCTGCATGAAGAACATGTCGAAGGCTTTAGTTAAAGCTAAGTACAGTCTTAAGAACACAAGGCAAAGATCTATCTATGATGAGACAGTTTTTCCTTTGTCACGCCCCACATTTTTTCCTTTTTCCTGAGGACAATCATTCGGTGTATGGCTTCAAGACTCCTCCCTCGTCTCTGCCAATGTTTTTGTGTTCCCTTCATGAGATACACTGCCATGTCCCTGCAAAGATACACATTTTTTTCCCCCAAGCTTGCTCTCTCTATCCAGTGGAAGTTTTATGTGCCGGGGCTTTGTAGACTCGATAGATGTTTTGGTGTTTACTGGAGTGCTGGGGAGGTTAAAAGGTTCTCTGCCCTAAGTGCTGACATTATTGCATTTCACACTTAAAAATAAGCAGCTAAGCCAAATATCTTTTTAATTATTTACTGGAAATAATAGCAGAAAAATCAGTGAGTAATGAACAGAGGCATGCATTTCAAGTGCTTTCACTCTATTCCACCACTGCATCTCAGTCCAGGATCAAGGACAACAGGAAAAACCGTGAGAATTGTAAATTGTCCTTCTTAGCACTGCTCCTAGATGGAGATACAGGAGAGTCAAGCACCTAGTCGTCTTGTCCGTCTCTCAAGATACCTGACTGCCTCTGGCTTGCTGATGATTGGGGCAAATGATTTCATATTTATATTTTATTATATATGTATATATTATCATATATGAAATAAAGATTATGGAGCTTTTGTACAGCGATTTGGGATCTAAAAATACAAATGGCACTAAAAATTAAAGATGACTACTTACATTGCCATTACAGTTCTTTTGTCAATAAAGATAGCTTCTGACTGAAAAAGTTTAACTGACTTGATTAGTTCCTTACACTGTTAGTGCATATAGGAGCCATTTGCCATATCTTGAAGAAGAAGGAGAAATATCTGTTCATAAACAAAAAAGTAGATATCCTGTTCTCGTTCAAAATCCATTTCACGTTGAATAGAAATAACATTTACACACAAAAGAAAAAAAAAATCTCTCTTTCTCCTTCCTGATAAAAATGATTACATCAGAGTCCTGTTACAATTGTTTGAGAATTTAGGGAAGCTAGTGATTATTTTTCTGTACTCTCTCCAACTAAAATGTTGTGTTCTTCACAAGTAGTCCTTTTCCCATTGGTGTGAATCCCAAGAGTGCATTAAATAATACACTTCTAGTTGTAAAACAGATGGAAAAGTGTTTAAAAAGGTGCCAGGTTTATTTATGGAAGCATGAAATTGAATTTAATAGCAGAATTTTGCCAGTATGAAATGTGAACTCTCAAAACAGGAAGTGGATTTTATTGCTTATTTATTTTATTACCGGATCAGCTGCCCAGAACTGTAGAATCCTTCCTCTCAGGAATTATTTACTTTCCAACTCTGAACCAGAACATCTTGACCATCAGTTGTTACATCTTCTGGCTGCCAGATTCTCAACTATAAACATATGTGGTGCTGTCTATCTCAGATGATCTTCTGCAGATTTATATAGGGAATGTTTTAGTTTTAGATTTATTTCTTGATTTAAAACAATATGAACTGAACTGCCTAAGCCAAGGGAAAGATAATTTCCTTTAGCTCTTGATTACTCTTTAATTAATAATAGGCTGTCTCTTTAAAGGGCTTATGGCAGGTATTCATTATGCATCAAAGATACAAGAGCTAAAAGTCAATGGGCAAATTATTTCTTCTCCTCTGCACCTCCAAAGGATGCCTAGTGAAAGAACAGGTGCTATTCAGCTTCCAAAAGGTGAGCAGCATTTGGGAAAATTGCACAGGGAAACAGTGTCCCATGTTTTCTGGGGACAGGCTGAACTACTGTACTTGGATGGAGTTGAATAAGGCTGTGGACAGCTGGAGCCAGTCTGTAAACCTGTACCTCGCTGTCATCCCCTTTTCCTGTACATTTGGGATGATGAACATGCCTCCATTTTCAGTCAAGATAAAATTGTGATAACTTGGTGGAGATCACATTTAAAAAAAAAAAAAAATCTCTATGGAAATGTATTTTTCAGGATATTAGGCTGAATAGATGAGTATGATTTTACACCTCCAAGGAACTGGACGCTGCGGATGCCCGTATTTACTCTAAGACAGCTGTATCTTGCAGACTTCATTAAGGGATATTCTCAAAAAATCCTTTGATTATTGCTACATGTAAGAGCCTCTGAGAAGGATAAATATGTGCAGTGGCGCCTTCTACTTAGAGAAACTGAAGCTCAGACAGTCCTCACTATCACAGTGTAAACCCATGTTAGAACAAAGCTCGGAGCTCTGTTCCCTGAGGTCCTGGTCCAGTGCTTTGTCCAGTGCCACAATGCTCTTAGGCAAAGTGCTAACAAAAACCTATTGCACGCGTGTGCAATGTGCACTTGTGTTCAGCTCAGTGCTCGCACTCACATACTCACAAATTTCCATTTTATGCAATAGCACTAAATGTTTTCAGCACGAAACTCATGCATGTGCAGTTTTGCATGGGAACTTGAAAACAAGTGACAGCCTTGATCTTGCTGCTCTCAGTTTACCAATTATGGATAAAGATTGAAGGCAATGTGGAACAACATCATGGTCATGATCCAAAACCCATATAGGAAAGACATGGTTACAATAGGCTTTGTAGCAGGCATTAAATCTCCTCAAAGTAAGTGCACAAGACTTTCTTATGCCTCATCTTTGTTGTACTATTGTCTCTTAAGTTTATTAAATGACTTATAACTGCATCACATCTCATTGTGACTTTCCCCAGGACAAAGGCATGTCTCCAAGACATTCAGAGTGCCTGGGATCCAAGCGTACAGATATTTTGCCGGCTAATGACATGGTTTGGAGAAATAATTCCTTCAAAATAAAACATTTTACTGAAATATGTGCCTTCATAAACAATTGAACATAAACATTTGTTAAAAGGAAAACAAAAGAAAGTTGACCATGTAAAAGAAAACTCACCATTTTAAGTTCCTGCTATTAATGATACTGTGAAACTCATGAGTTTTGCGAGACCTTATATTAAGCATGTGTGCCATTCATCAGCTTCATTAATATGTCACAAGCACAACTTCTGACATGTATCAGAACCAATTAAGCTTATTTTTGTACTTTTTATTTCTTGGAGACAGATTGTTTGAGTTCAGAAGGGCATACAGTATCTAGCAGATCTGGTAATTCATTCAAATATGGGAGTAAGGCTCTTCTTTTAGTTCTGGCCAAAATTCCTACAAAGTTTTGTACAATGGGTTTGAAAGCTCTTATGCATTTAAAGAAAATCCTTTCAACTCACTCTGGAGTCCTGCTTTATGTTTCATATTGCTTTGAACTTATTACCTCTTCACAATGTCTTGGAACATTAGTTTGGGAACATTTAAAGCTAATGATTAAATGTATAGTGAAACAACACTTTGATGTTGCCAGAAGCAATTAATTTTCCCTATTTATACACAAAAGGTTATAAAAGACTGTGTTATGACAAATGACATGATTCAGTGAATTCAAAGTAAGTTAACTGAATTTTAAAGGATTGTTACTACTTGCTGGAAAAAAGGTATCCATCAGGCTTTATCTTAAGACAGAAAGCTGTGATTATCTTATGGAGTTTTGAATGCTTTTAAAATTAGAAAAGAAATTATGAATTTGTCAGCTACGTAAAACCAGCCTATAACAGGTTCATTCAGAATGATGCTTTCCTTGAAAATAGCTTACTGGGTGTAGATAAATGAAGTTTATGAGCTTCCAGAAGTCAGTGAGAGAGACCACATTTACACATAAGTAGCCTGACTATTCTATGTTCTCTGTGCAGATGCCTGTTGAACTTTATTACCAAATGGAAAAATGTACTGTATGTTTTTACTCCTACATTTTTATAGGCAGAGCATCTCACACTTCACTGAATCCGTATGCTGGAGACAATAGACATTATTAGAATATAAATCACCCAGAGCCAGGGACTGGAAGTCAGGTTCTGCAACTTCCAAGGCTCCTTCTACCTATGAGTGGGCATACCATCCTTTTACTTCACTGGGAGCCACGCAACAGAGGAGAGACATCACACATGCACGCGTGCACACACACACACGTATGTGCACACATATATCCGTGCATTCTAAGACTGTGGACATGCTTAAACAGGAAGGAATCATACACTTTCAGCCATCAAAAAAATGTGGAAAAGGAAAAAATGCAAGAGAAGGAAATAACCAAGGAGTTAAAGCGAGTTTAGTTTTATGCAACATAATTAATTTCTCAATTTCCACTGAACTATAGAAAGTTTGAATTTCAGGCTAAGTCTTTATCTTATTTGTCAGTTTAAGAAATATGTTTGTTACACTGACCAAGAGATACACAAATTCTAAATATGATGCTGCACAGTAAAATTTCTAAACTGATAGCGGTGGGAGAACTAGCTATCAGGAAGGAAAAAAAACCTATGCTTTTGCCCAGGAGTCTTTTCTGATAGTTCATAAACTGAAAGCAATCATTTGGCTTTCCTCCTAGTCTCCCCTCCCCCTGCCCCTTTATCGCCTGTTAGTCTCTTCAGAATAAAGCAATGAACTTCTGGCTTTTACAATGAGTTAAAACTATTTGACGAACAGAGCTTAGATTGTCTAACACATAGATTGTTTGCAGACCTCCAGAGCATTTAGGGGTATTATTTTTACTTTAGAAGTTACACAGTGCTAGCAAGAACTTTTTCTTTGAATGCCAGGATCCCAGTGAAGGAAAACCCTGAAGGTTTTTAGAGTTCAGTTCAGTTGTATTTGAGACATGCTTGGGAATGCAGTACCTCTGTATAAGGATGGCAGACGTGTAGTTCCCACAGAAAGCCCTTATCCTTCCCAGCAGAAGCTAAAAGCCAGGAAGATGTGCCTGGTCATCTCAAATACCATTGGGCACCTAGGTTTAGGTGAATGAGTTGTGCCTTAAATGTACTGGCATTCAACAACTCAGTCACGATTCTCCTTAAGCTTCATAACAGCATACGGTGTCTTTGGGAGATGGGGAAGAATTATTTGCAGAAAACTCTGGCAAAAAGGAAACTTCATAAACATCCAGAGGGACTTCACAAAATACAATAGTTACTTTTCACATTTCATTCCATCCAGGGGACTCTCCAGCTCTGAATTAGGCACCTATACTGTGTATCAAAGTGATAAAGTGCATGACTGAAAACAATCTGAACTATCATAATCTAATTAACTGATTCAAGAGAGAACAATAAGTAGCCAATAAGAAATACGGGGAGAAAAATTGGGCCTCTGCCCATAAGTCTTATCTCTAAAAAAAAGATAGATGCTAAACTTTATTTTGGATTATTAAGTGGAAATAATTCCCCTAGATCATCTTGTAGACATGAAAGAGCATCAACTTTGCTGTTAATGGACCAACACTTTGGGCTTTTGTCTGGGAGGTGTTGTCAGTTTTAACATCTTCTGTCTGTCTGATCATAAAAAGAGTTTAAATTTTTTTCTTATTCATAGAGAACTTTAAGTCACCACACTGTTAGATATGTTTGGTCTCTCTTCTAGAAACTGTTCCTTTTTTTTTCCTTTAGATGTTACTGAGAGTAAGCAAGAAATGAACTTTTTTTGGGGTTCTTACCTAAGATGAGGGCGAGTCAGGCTCTAGTTTTACTTCACTGAATATTTGATTATTTATTCAAAATGGAACAGCTTCAAAAATATTTTCCTTAAAAATGTTCAAACAAATCATCTTGACATTTCCAATATTTTTTTTTTTTTTGGCTGAAACAGTTGGCCAAATCTGGTACAAATTTGCAGATAGTTTCCATCAACACGAAAGTGCATTTTTGAGCAAACAAAGAATTCTTCCATAAAAATTGCCTGGCTCTAATCATGGCTGAGGCAATTTTGCACATGCCAACCAGCAGAAAATTAGGTATTGGATAAGCAAGAGTGACGAGGATCTGGGTTCTACCTAAATCCCCTTGTGGCCTTGGTCCAAAGTGATTAGCCCCAGGTCAAACAGAAAGCCTGTAGTGAATCAAGCAAATTAAATCCAACCCTCCTGAGCTATAGGGTAATGTGCTAGTCCCAAGACCTCCCTTCTTGGGGGCTGGAAGGGAGGAGGTTATTAAATATAAACACGAAGCAACATCCTGCTCTATGGAGGCCCACGGCATGATGTTCTGGAGGAGAGACAGGGGATTTTACATGCACCCCAGCTGGACCTGTTTCAAGGGAACCCATGACAACTGTCTCTGCCAACGCCAGGAGCTCTCAATGTCCCTTACCAGCAGGCTACAGCTTGGAAGGCCACTAAGGAGGTGTCCTGTTAAACGAAAGGGCAGTGAGTTGTAGCACAAAATACTGCTTTAATGTGGACTTGGAATTGAAGAGACTTATTTCCTTTAAAACATTGTAGAACAGAGTAATCCTCAGATTTATTTTGATTAGCAATCTGGATACCTTCTTGGCAGTGTTTATTAGATCTTAATGTAGCTCAGTTGGAAAGCCAGATATTTTGCTTTCTCCCCTTTGAATTACTGACCGTTATTGTCTCTGTTAATGAGTCTGGATAATTTTAACTGTCAGATTCTAATGTAACTCTCTGAATAAATTGATTGAATTGAAGTTGAACCCACCCCTCTGTTCAAGCTAAGAATGAGCCTGAACAGAAGTCTCCAGAGTTTCCTAAAATTTCAGGGAGTTTATTAGTGGAAAACTGATTTTGAACCACTGAACCTAAAGTGACTGCATAGTTTTTGTTTCATGCTGATGTCAAGTCAAAGGGAGATTATACTCCCACCGCAGCTCAGATGTGGCCCAAGGTGAATAAAATTACATCTGAATATTTCAGGGACAGCTATCACTGTTCCTGGAGCTGATCTTTCACTTCATCCTCCTCCTCCTTTTGAAATACCTTTTTTAAACAGATAGAAGCACCAATAACCGAAAACTATTTTTCACTTCTAAGTCATTAGAAATCTAGTGTTTAATGAGTTAGTGCCTTAAAAAAAAAGTAGAAACATGTTTACATTGCAGGTAGCCATTTAATTTGCCCTCAAAGCAGAAATTAATGCAGGAGATCTTACTTCTAAATAACTGCACTTTTCTGAAAAGTATTGTCCTTATGTCCATTCATTTATTAGATCGTCTCACCTGTAATTGGAGGAAATGCTCCCCACCCTCTGTAATGCTGCACATGAGCATATAGGATGTTTTGGTGATCTCTGGTCTTTCAGCCACAGATTCTGAGGTTCCAGTGAGAGAGGGAAGAGTGGGAAGTTAAACATACAGATCATACTCCTAAAAAAATGTATTTGTTGATAGTCGCACTGCCTGTGCTAAAGTGATAACCCATGTTAAAAAGCACCCTGTGGGTGATTCTGGTAGTAACGTGGTTTACCTGGAGTTGGATTTTGGATTACTGCAGACAGTCAGCAACCCGATGTGCAGCACCACGCGTGGACCCCTGTGCAAAAGCATACCAGGGCTAATGTGCAGCACCACGCATGGACCCCTGTGCAAAAGCATACCAGGGCTTAATGAAGGTATTGGAGGTGGAAACAGTTCTTGACACTTGCATTTGGCTAGGGTATGTTCAGATGGCAGAATGAAGCTTCATTAACAACAGTCCTACAGCAGGCAAAACTGGTCTAATTGCAACGGACCAGCTAATTAATTAATCACAGCCAGTTGTAGATTTCTTTGTTCTTTCTCCTCTCTCACTGCAAGAAAATGGCTGTTCTGCTGAATCTGAGTTCAACTATGGTCATGAGCAACTACAGAGATCAGCCCCTTGGTGTCCTGACGCAAGAAATAATTCTGTGGACACTGAAGATATGAAGAACATCCTAATCTAGGAATAAGGCTTTTAAAAAAGGATTTAGTTAATTTTCTAATTAAAGGGAAACCTGGGTCCATCAAGATATTATATTAGGGAAGAATCTGAAGAGACATCTTCTTGATGGGGGAGGAACTGCTATAAATCTTCTGGCAAACAGTTAACAAATAAGTCACAACTGCAGCCCCCAGAATTGAAAATTAGGGAAGAAGGAGACAGAGCTCTCCAGCTCTGGGCAGGCCGGAGAGATCCAGATTTCAGAACTGTCAAGACAATTCATGCTTGCTCGGTCCTGCCTTACCTGAGTAAAACCTCTGGGATCAGAGTGATCATGGTGTTGACCATCAAATTAAACTGACGTTAGTCAAGGCCCGGTTGGGAACTGCTACCCTTACTTGGTTGACTTCTGACCAGTAATGCTAAAATTATTTCAGAAAGTCAGAGGTTTTCTTAGGCATCAGAGCACTCTATTGCTAACATCAGAACGCAGCTTTACTGGTTTATTCCAGCATCGCCTGTGACAAGCATGGTGACAGGACTTTCAGGAACAGTTGAGGACAGCTTAGAAGAATCAGTCTTTATCTTGTCTTTTACACTTTACTTTTCAAATTAGCATATTCATTTTCTACCATATTAAGTACATTAAGAAATTAAAATGCAATTTTTACTGGCTACAGTGACAGATCATTTTTGTCACATTTACAGCAACATTTAATATGTTGGCATGGTTACCCTTTTGCTTCATTGCTAACCGTAAACAGTTTTTGCAAACTATCCAAGTAATCTAATTGAACAAAAATATCCTTTCTTCTGCTCACAGCCTACCCCCACCCC